>NC_091684.1:65512121-65815151 GCF_041296265.1 Equus caballus
CCCAACAAACATGTAGGTGAAAACGTGGAATCAGATTTCAGTTGATTAGAAGATAAAAAGTAAAGATGATGTAGTCTGCACACCTAAGTTTGTGAATTGAGCTGCTCACTACAGGTGCTATGGTTATGAATTACCCAATCGCCCCGTGTCTGCCTGGATCTTTGTCCAGGTGTTTTTCTCCCTCAAAAAGCCCACGCATTGGTCTTCTCATCCTCAGGTCCAGCTGCAGCGCCGTGTCCTCCACGAAGCCCTGCCTCATCCCCAGGTCTCAAGGCCCTCTCCTCCTCTCACTTCCACCTGTGCACTCAAGTCATAAATTACATTCCACCTTGTGTGAACAGTGGCATTTTTCCTGTGATTTAGATTCACCTTGGCAACTAGAGAGCAAACTCATGGAAGGCAGAAGCAATGGCATCATTTTCTCTCTCCCTCTGCTTAGCGGAGGGCTGGACTCACCGCTGACGCTTATTAAACCCTAGGTCGACAGAAAGAACAGACCACTGCTCAGACTGTGGACCCCAAACTTGAACTTGGAAGATGCTTTTTAGAAGGTGAGCTAGGACAAGGCGGCCCTGACAGTCGCGCTCCTTTCCCCAAGAGAAGCGGGGCTCTTGAGGACCCCAGATACTGGTAGGACTGCTGCAACTCCAATGCGGCACTAGGGGACAGAGCCTTGCCTTCCTCCTCTGGTTGGCCAGCAAGTTACACCACAGGCAGACATCATCTGCAGATAGTCAGGTTGAGGGCAAGGCCAAGTGCAATTCCCACATTAAATATTTAAAGCACCTTCTCAAAGACAAACCCAATCAATACTATTCTAAAGGACCTGCCCTTCCTTCCCCAGCCGCTCCGTAGCTCCAGTCTCCGGGCTGCTGCAAAGACTCCAGGTGCACCTAATGCACTGATGCACCCAGTTGAGGCTCCAAAGAAACCTCCAAGACAGAACATGTGCAGCCAGTGGATAAAGACTTCAAAAAAGACCTGCTCAAAGCAGAGACTGCAGAGGACACAGGTGCCTTGGCTCACCTCCACATCAGTTTTTTGACGGATACCTCCAATGATGGCCCAAACCAGGGATTGGGAGCCCTCTAGTTTGAGGGCACAGCAGTCAGTCAGCCTATTAGGAAGCAGGTATATCTGCCACCGGCACCTAGTGCTGTCCAGGCAAGGCCTCCTCCTTATCTCTGAGGGGTCTAGCAGCCTAACTCCTGGGAATAAATCTCAGAAACAGCACGAGAACGATCAACGGGGTTGAAGTCCACAACATACTCTGCAACTGTCTTGGTAAGTTGTTGATTAGCAATCATGATTGGCTTTCTCATGTTTATTTCATCAAATCCCACAACCAGCCCAGGACTCAGAGAAAGTGGGCACAGTGAGGGCAGGGACCACATCTGCTTTCCTCACGACACAGGGCCTGGCCCAGTGTCAGTACTTAATAGACACTCAATAAACACCAGCAGAAAAATAAACATTCCCATTTTAGAAATGAGGAAATTTTGCCTCTCTAAGTGTAAATGACTTGTCCAAGGTCACAGAGCAAATTAGGAAGCGTGAGTTCTGGTCCCTTATCTTCCATCCCACTCAAAGTCCTACGTAGTTATATTTGTGGAGCCGTGAGGAGGAGGAGGAAGAGGACACTAATGGCAACTCAGTACTGATTCTGCGCAGGTCCTATGGCACTCTTCTCACGTAACTCACATAATCCCCAAAACGACCCTATAATATAGGTGCAAGTTATAGATGAGGAAAATGGGGCCCAGTGGGTTGAATAACTTGACCCAGGAAGAGGCAGTGGCCATACCACTGAGAGGGAACCAAGCGGTGGCTGCACAGACAGCCTCTTGCATCAGGCTGCCGGGGTTCAAATCTCAACTAGGATTGGATTTAGGTTCCTGTGCTCTTTCTCCTACTCCATTCTGTTCCTCCTCTTGCCAAAGGCCGCTGTGGTTGAAGACCCCAAGGAAGAAGGCTCCAGGGGGGACTGCTGCTTGGGGAGCCAACATTAGACATGAATTTAGGGCCATGGACATGACATGTTAGAGCCAGAAGTTAACATAGAGCCTGAGAATCTTCATTACTAATAAATCCCCAGGTGATGCTGGCCCATAGACCACACTTTGAGCAGCACCATCTTCGAGATAATTTGAGCCAAATCTCTCATTTCATTTCAATCTGGGACCAGAGAGGCTGATTAATTTGCCCAAGATCACCCAGCATGTCAGTGACAGAGTTGGGACCAAGTGTCCTGACTCTTAGTGTTCACTTTGTTCCCACTGTACCAGGCTTACTGTAAAATAGCAATCACCATAATAATTTTATTACCTACAGCTCTTTTTGAGTACCAAGGGCTTTTCCTATTTCATCTCCTTTGTCTTTACAATCACCCTTTGAGGTTGGGGACAGTGATCACCATTAATAGAGTAAGAAAAGGAGAATCAAAAAATTAACAACAACAAAAACTGGCTCGAGATCATCAGCTAAGGGGCAGAGCCGGATTCCACACAGTTCTGTCCGACCCAACACCACTCCTCCTCAGGCCTCCTCAAGCTCTCAGAAAGTTAGCTCTCTCTGCCCAGTGTTGAATGCAGAATCCCACATCACCACTTAGCTTACAGGAAGGAGGGGGAATTGATAAACAGTGAACAAATATTTTAAAAAATTATGTCCAGGAAGAGAGTTAGAGGAAAGGACCCTGAGCCCCAATCACACAAAGACTGCTTCTCCTTCTCTTCCCAAAACCGTTCAGCATTGAAGGCCTGGATCCACACGGCTGACACCACAGCCCTATAAATTCTGTCCCCAAGAGTCCTGGCTTTCCACAAACAAAATTAATAGCCTGCAAACTCTAAATGGGTGATTACAATCTATAAAGTAGCTCATAAAATGACATCATGGGGGATTCATATTTATTCTCTCCCACTGATTTCCACTATAAATTTGCTCAGTTTATGAGTCGAAATAGTTTCTTTTGCTATGCACCTGGGCATAAAGCTCATCTCAAGATGGAAACATCTGCCTGAGCTGGCTGGTGCTCGTGTCACCCCCACAGATCCCTGGTCAGTAGAACACATGGCAGGAACCCCTGCGGAAGCTCTGGAAGCCCAAAGGATCCACTGCCTCTATGAACATGTCCTCACTCCTGCTGAGCTGCAGGCTCTGTGCTGGGTCCTGAGCAGTAGCCAATAAGACAGCAGTGGTTCCTGTCCTCGGGGACCTTGTGAGTGGTTGGAAGGAGGAGAGGAGAGGAAAAATAGACGTGCAGCATCAAACAGACAAAAAACTACACAGACAACATATGGTAATTCACGAGTTGCTACAAAGGAAAAGTTCAGCACGCTGTGACGTAGGAGAACAGCCATCCTGGTCTGGTAAGGGATGATGTCCATGAAGGATGGATAGGAGGGAGCGAGGCAAAATGGGGGGAGGGCAGCAGAGAGGGGAGACATTCCTAGTGGAGGGATCCATGGGGATAGGGGCCAGTTGTTGTTTGTTTCTAAGTTACATTATGAGTAGCACATAGAGAATGAGACAAGTTCAGAAGCCAAGAACCTATGATAAGGACACTGGATTTTCTTCTAAGCACAACGGGGACAAGTGAAGAGTTTTTTAAAGGGAATTAACAGGATCAGAAAAACATTTTAGAAAGATCCCACTGGTCATTGTTGGACGAATGGATTTGATGGGGAAGGAGTGGCCAGGAGGGAATGCCAGTGGATTTTTAGGACACAATTACAGCTGCCTACACAAGAAGTGATGGTGGCATGAGCCAGGGGAGAAGCGAACGGACCACAGCAACACCTGGGAGGCTGGACTGATTGGAGCTGTCAGCCTCGGCATGGGCTTTGTTGGTGCTCAGCACATCACAGGGCAGGGCTCTGAGGAGGTGCACCAGAGCTAAATGCAATCTTTCACTGACAGCATCTGCAACGTGCTTTGAATCCAATCTCACTAGCCAAGGTCACAGCTAGAAGCCACTCAGCAGCCAGTATTAGTACTAACTTAAGTGACCCCCTATCCAGGCCACCAGCGCAGATGTATGGCAACCTCAAGCAGTCCCCAGGCCAGAAAGAAGCCTTAGCTTGCAAGAGGACACATGAGGCAGAACTTTCTTCCTTCTGTTTAACTCAGACTCTGCTATTGCCTCAGGCTCAAAGTTCATCAAATGCAGGGTCAGCAGAGGGGGCATGGCCCCTGAAGATGGTGCATTTCCAAATAAGCTGTACAGGGCTCTGGTTTTATATGGCTCACCCCAAAACATTCTCTGCCAGCCTTGAGAAGTTTCTTCCTCTTCTGAGCTCCAAGGGCATTTATATCAACCCTCTACATAACTATCCTGCTTAGATTCAATTTACAACCATAATTTATACGGTCTTCATTCTTCATTGTAATTGTACATTCATTAGTCATAGTTCCCAAAAAGACTTTAAACCACTAGAAGACAGGCACAGTACACCCAGCAGTGTGATGCCACAGGGTAGCACCAACTAAATATTAGGAAATGGAATTGATTGATTAGAGAGAAGAACATCTGGGCTTGAAAGAGAGGGAGACACCTAATGGGACTCTTATGATGCCAGATAAACAGGGAAGAGTGAGTAGGGGGATGGGCTCAGGGCACTGTGCTGTTCACAGTTGTCCTCATGTACTGGCTGTCACTCCCCCAGGTGCCTGGAGACGGTGGCCTCCTTGAGCATTTGCTCTGAAAAGAGGTCTCCCAATCAGATCCATTCATTCATTTCACACACTATCCGACCTCCGTCATATGTTGAGTACAACCCAGATGAAATTACTGCTCATACTTGCAGCACAGTCACAGGCCTGTGCTTTTTGTGTCTCACCCACTACAGAAGGAAAGAGCCTGCTCTCATACTCTCAAACATTAGCTTGGCTTACAGAAATGCATTCCCATTTCTCAATGTCCGCTGTGATTCCAGGGAATTCCTCTAAGTGCGCCATGAAATCCCGGCAGCTGTTCAGACGTCAGCAAAGAAGACTCCAGGTGCTGCCCCGTCAGGACGCAGGGAATGAAGCAGGCCAGCTGGCAGTTTCCGAACAGGGACATGTGGCCAAAATGGCAGCGCAAGGGGTCACTTTCTGTGTGGGTCTCTCCACCACCATATTTACCTTTTCCTGACCTGAGTCCACTCTGATGTCTAAGGCTGGAAGACTCAAAACTATGAGCCATTTTCCCCTGAGATACTCAGCTGTGCTTATCCTTGAAAGCCCCAAGAAAAAGAACCTGGAATTTACACTGAGCCCCTACACACAAAGCAGGCTCAAGGGTTGGAGAGGTGCCTAAGGACACTCAGGTGAGGGCAGCAAAGTCAGGATTTGAACTCCAGTCCTGTGAGCTCCAACGCGCCATGCTTCCCTATCCTATACTGTCCCCTGTGCTCCAGGAGCCACTCTATGTCCCTGACCCAAAGGATCCTGGCCATCTCAACAGTACTTTCCCCATCTGGGGCCAACCATGTTCAACTCAGTGCACAAATACCATTTTTATGACCAACAGTGTATTTCTTGAATGGATCCAACATCAGCATCTTTGTACCTGCTACTTTCCTTAGGAAAGATTTTTCCATGACGCAATGACAGAATTTGAAGCCAGCAAAAGGGATCTGACACACATGCACACACAAACACACAAATGTCTACCTCATGGCCTCTTAGCCTGAATAACGCCCTCCAGATGTTTCTATAACCCAGGTGCTTCAGAGACTGGCCAGCAATCCCCTGACAGTAGAACAAGTCTGTCTAAGAATTTCCATTTAAAAGCAAATCCTAGAAAAGCTAAGCCAAGGAAGATATCTAATCAACAGTAAAACTGCCACCATCCCAGTATATGTCTTAAAAACACCCCTGCCTCACCAGATGGGTAAGAAAGATGCCAGTGCTTTTCATCTCCCCAGCACCCAAACCCTGATGTGAGTGTTGGAGTGCGAACCCAGATGGAAGACCTCACCCATACTGACTGCCTGCCTTCAGGTTTCCTCACTGGTGCCTTCATTCTCCAAAAAAATGTGAGTTCTTCCCCCTACTGGCCTCCCCTCCCAGTGACTCAGCAGGGGTAGTAGAGGTGCTATGCAGGGTCAGGGCTGACTCTGTCCTAATTCCAGGCTTGAAGAACAGCCTCAGTAAAGGAGTACTGAATAAGAAGCCTAGGCAGCAAGTCAGGAGACTAAAGTTCTAGACCTTGTTGTTGATGAGTGGGGCGAGTCCCTGCCCTGCTCTGGCCTTGGTTTTCTCATCTATGATTCTCGGGCTGAATGCTTTCAGAGGCTCTGCAATGACTTGACTCAGCCAGTGGCTCCACCAGCCATGCAGGGACAACCTGTCCTCCTCTTTCTTCCCTCTCAGATAAAGAATGCAAAGCATGAGGTTTATGGGTTTGAAGCTGAGGCATATTGACATTTGAGGCTGGACTTGAGTTTGGTCTTCATTGACGGTTGGGTGGGATTCACAAAGGCAATCAAAGCATGGGGGTGCAAGTGGCACAGACAAGGACTTGGAGGTAGAGATTTGCTTGGCATTTTTGAAAGGACCACCAAGGCTGATACTTTAGACAGTATGTGCTGGTACAGCCAAACAGGCCCCTAAAATAGAGAAACCTTTTGTACTGGTTGGCAAACAGCCCATGGTCAAGCTCCATGAGTGCCCTCAGTTGCCCCTACTGCTCCAGTCCCCCATTCCCCATCAACCCTATAAGCCAACAACCAAAGGGTTAATGCCTAAGGTCCTGATCCAAAAGGTACCCAGACAGTGGCATGCCCCCGCCAACCCAGAGCAACGTGACGCATTTGTTGAGCATCACAAAATGTCAGGCCCCATGTTAAGCACATGCACATGTATTACTTCCTATAACCTTCACAATGACCTTCCCAGATTAAGAAACTGAGGCTTGGAACAGTTAAGTGACTTGTCCAAGGTCATTTATTCTATGAGTGGAAAGGGTAGGACTTGAATGTCAATGATAATTCCAAGTCCATGCTCATTTCATAAAATCCCAGCTGCCTCTGAGCAGCCTCGGCCCGGAGACAGACCAGCTTTGGAGGCAGCAGCAGGAATCTGGCCCTGCTATAAGTGAGATGGTTTCAAGATCAAGGCTTGTTAGACAGTGGAACAAATTATTGTGGAGTTTATGAAATCACCGTCTCCAGGGAGTCTTATAAACATGAGGGAGTAGACCAGGCCTGGAGGCAGAGGGATGGATGAGATGACCCAGTAAGTCCCTTCCCAACCCCTGAACTCTTCAGTCCCAGGTGAACAGGAAAGTCTATTGATTTTTATGGCCCCAACTTAACTCCTGGAGGATTTAGGAGACTGAAATACATCTGAAAACAAAACAGATTTCCTCCTTCTCTCTTTCCCTCAACTCCATTTCTTCATTTTAGATTTTCTTCTGGCGGGTCTGACAAACAGAACCTTTTCAGCAAGAGCTGCTGTCAGTTCAAAAGTTTAGTTCTGGCATCTGAACACCAAAGTCAGCTGAAGGCTGATTCTTTCTAAAAATGATTCTTAAATCCTGTTAGCATTCTCTGCAGAGGAGAAACTGGTGTAAGAAAGCAAAAACTTGGCCACAACGCACACTCAGGCCCACTGTGCTAAGCCTGTCAATTTATGTTAGAAGATGTCTGTCGTTCATCCAGCTTTCTCTCTTGACAAATATGGTGACTGGTCCCATTGCCTCCACCAAGACTCAGCAACAGAATCAGCAATAGCCCCTGTCAGCAGAGCTAGAGTCAGTGGGGAGAGCAGCCTACCCGTGCTGTGGGCTGGTTTCCATGGCAATAGATGCTCCTTCCTCCCTGTCTCTTGGCTCCTGGGAAAGACAAAGACACCCAAGAGAAGACAGTGGCAACTGGGGGAGGAGAAGTAGCAACAAGCCTCCTTTCCTTGCAGCCCAGGACGCTACCACCCCACATGTTGGTGGTTATAGCTCTCATTGACCTTGGGCGAGTCATGCCCCAGCTCTGCACCTCAGCTTGTTCATCTGTAAAAGGAGAGGGTTGGGCTAGAGATGATCCAGCAAAACCTTTGCAACTCCAATGTCCCAGAATCCAATCGCTTGTCTAACCAGGCTAGTCATTAGGAATGGCCCTGTCTTGTCTTGCAGCCCTCAGTATGAAAGACATAAATAAGCATGACACTCTGCAGGACTAGAATCTATTTGCCTCATTCAGAGACCTGAGCCTTATCTATCTGCCAAGCCACACTGCCTCCCTTACAGTGGTCTGCTCTCAAGGAGATCATCTCAGTGGGCCCATCACACACATTCCCGAGGGTGCCTGGGTCTCCTGGAGCTCACCCAAGCCACAGTATGGCAGGCAAGCCAGAACGTCATGGTACCCACCCAGCCAGTTGCACCTCACCTTGTTGATGTCATTGGGTTCAACTTTCAAATTCAGGTGTGCATAGCCCACTAGGTGCTGACCCCTGTTATACTGCTCAAGTGAAGAAACTCAAGAGAGAACACCAAAAGAGGTCATTCTGTTCGGTGTGGAGAGTGCTGGGGTGAGGTGATTGCAGGGAGAGAGAAGCAGACTACCAGGCAAAGGGTAAACCATGAGCAGAAGCAGGGGACTGTGAACTCCAACAGTCTCTTGAGTTTGGGGAGGAATTTGTAATTCTGCCTGATTGGTCTAAAGTGGAATTAGGGGTGCAGCATGAGATGAGGGCAGAGAGGTAGGACAGAAGCATGGATGAAATGTCAGGAGGTTCACTGACATGCTGATATTTCCTGGCCTGGATTGAGGGAAGCAAAGGGAGTTATTGGGTTGGAGGTGCAAGCCATGTGGCCAGTGCCGGCTTTCCAGGCAGTGGCGGGGGACTAGAGGGAGAGCCTGCTGGGCAGCATACTTGTTCCCATTTTATGCATGAAAAAGGAGCACCTCAGAGCCATGGAGTGACTGGACAAGTCAGCCAGCTACTCCTTTCCAGGAGTATAAAATCTAGCTGGGGAGAAAAATAAACAAGCAAGAAAAAATCAGCAAATGATTCTAAACCAACATGTGGCTGCCCTCCCCACTGCCCTCAGAAGTCCTAAGGCTCAGGAAGGGCCATCATCGAATGGAACATCTGAGGAGAGATTCTCACTGTGGGAGAGCCTTAGGGAATGTCTGGGCCTGCTCTTCACAACCCCAGGCACAGTTTACCTCTGACCCGTCTGGGGAATGGTTAAACAGAGCATTTCCCGGACTCAGTCAAGAGCTCCCTTAAGCCCCAGCATAAAGCAGATCTAAACATAAGAAATCTAATTAGCCCCAAACACTGAGCAATCTCATTTATTAGTCCCTGTGAGTCAGTCCACAGGATGAGTGGTCTATATAGGAAACTTATCAATACACAGCAACTAATTAGGGCTCCTGATACCTGTGAGAGAGCCCAACAGGAGACGGGGCCTCCACAGCTCCACTGGCCTTATTTTCTAGCATATGTTCATTCTGAGTTTTCTGTTTATTAACTGCAGCATGTTAAATTCTCTGCTGTTGGACCAAGACTTTAGAGCCAACTTTAGGTTGCTCGGACCCTCACAACCCCAGGAAACCTAATTAGTGTCCCTATAACCATGAACTCTTTGAGGGCAGGGGCCCCATGTTTGATTGACTGTACGTCACATGATGGCCTAGCACAGGACCTGGTACATGGTAAATAATGAGTGGAATGAATGAGCGAGTGAATCAATGAGTGATTAATAATAGATGGTTTTCAGTCAACAACTTTATCTGGGACCGTTCTGCACATACAAATTTACACCCTCATATCATGGTGGTAATTTACACTGGATTCACAGAATTTTGGGATTGAAAGGGAATTTGAATGTAACCTAATCAGGTGTTTTTTAAATTGCAACCCATTAGTAGATCATGAAATTGATCTACCTAATGAGTCCTGACTATCATTCTATAGATGAAATGAGAATGGAATAGAAAAGGATAGAATAGATCAGAGTACATCACACGTGGTAAAGATAAGTATAGATGAATCAGACTTGTGTTGTGGGGTAAGGGTGTGTGTACTGAGTGTACCCTGTCTTAACAAGTCCAGAAGCCACTGACGAATCCAACATTCACCCAGCAATTTCACTACCTTAGAGACTACATCCGGGACAAATAATTTTCCAGCCCTTCTGGACTCCTCTTATTATAGGAAACAAATTTCATCTCGAAGCAGTCTGTTCCATTTACAAACTGTCTGGCTGTGGGAACTGCAACATGGTTCGGAACACACCACATCACACAGACACACACACATACACATACACACATACAAACCAAGATACAGTTTCATGAAGCAATACTCTTCCCTACTATATATAAAAAGAGATGTACTATGATATTTCATTTTATTCTATTTCATTTTTAATGATGTTGGTGATGACCCAACACAAGCTACTAATGCATCATGGCCCAGAGTGACACTGGACTAGATGGTGTCTCATACCCTGAAAATGGCAGGATGGGGTTCTGGGAAGAATTTCACATCAATCTCATTTCTTTTTATTATGTTCAGCTGCATGCCTACCTTTGGCTGTGTGTAAAGAAAGATAACCACCTGGTAAGCTGGAGCCTGGCTGGTCTGGTAGCTCACAAAGGAGTGGTCACAATCTCCTGCCTATCTCTTATTGACCCTGTGGGCAAGCTCATTGAGAGAAGACTGTGTGAGTCTTGTTCAGAGCATGTGAATAGCTATTGTAAAAAAGGATTATTCTTGGTTCTCTTGCTGATAACAACATGGCGGCCATCGTGTGTTTCCTCTGAAGATTTAAGAGCAAAAGCATTTCCAAGATTAAAAGTTAGGAGCAAAATTCAAATGGTCATCTTTTTCCCCAACCCAACTTGGAAGAATTTGTCTTTGGAGAACCAACCTAATCAAATAGAGTAGAATCAATTTACTGGAGACATACTCAACTTGCATAATTGTCCTGGCTAGTTTACACCACAGCTGTTCACAACGACATGGTTCATTAAATAATGAAGTCTTCATCAGACTCTGCTTCACCAGGCTGCAGTTGTCTTACCCCACACCATCAAAGAGTGCTGCCTTCACTAGTATGGAGGGTCACTGATCACCAAAGAGGTAATCAGGGGATTTATTTTTAAGACACTCTATTAACGAGATATCATTAATTGCATTAACCAAAAGCCACTGTATTCTCCCCAATGAAGAATCCCATCACTAACTAATCGAACTAGACTGTGGATTCCCTGTGAGCAGGGACCACATCCCTTCATCTTTCTATTCCCTGACCTAAGCAAAGTGCCTGGCATTTGGTGGGTGCAAGATAAGTCTGTTCAGTCAAGAAGAAAACCTCTCCAGTGTGGGATTCCTAAAGGCTTCACAAGAGCAATGCTTAGAAGTATGACAGCGCCCTGGTTGCAATGAACATTTGGTCTCAAATCATGTCCCCTTCCTTTCTGGTTTGTTAATTTTCCACTTGACTGACCAAATTGTCCAAGTTCATATGAAAGTAGACAGAACTCTCAAAATCCCCTCTGGCAAACAGAAGGTTGAGCAATGCCAATTTTGCTGTCTTCAAGCTCAGACACACACTTACCCCTCTGGGTGGCGGAGACCCTGTGCCAATCTCAGGCTTCCTGAAGAATCTCATTGTTAAAGGGGCTACTGGAAGCTGGGCTGCTGAGAGACAGCAATGACCTTGTAAATTTCCTGAGCTGTGAGAAGTGAGCAATTTGGTTTACAAAAGAAGACCCACTATAAAACCAGCGGATTTGTGGCCTAAATGGTTTAGACCAACTCAAACTTATTCAAACACAGATGGCTAGTCCCACCTCCAGAGTTTCTGATTCAGGAATTTGCATCTCTAACAAGTTCCCAGGTTGATGCTGCTCCTCCAGGCACCCCACTTTGAGAAGCACTGGTTTAGATTGCTGATTATAAGCAACGCTCTGGAGCCGGCTGACTAGATTGGAGCCCTGAATCCACCACTTACTAGTCTGGAACTTTAGGAAAGTCACTTAAACTCTCCCAGCCCCCTGACGCCAAGTGTCAACAAAGGCACCAAGAACATCTTTCTGAGAAGGTTGTTGTGAGGGTCAATGGAGAACATCCATTGCTTAGCAGAGTGCTTGGCAAGTAGAAAGGGTTCAATTAAAGGTAATCACATAAGGGAAAAAAAAAGGGATGTGGTCTTGTGGAAAGACTGCTGGACAGGGAAGCTAGACATCCAATCTAGTTCTAGCCCTGCTACCACTGCTGTGTGATCCTGGGCAAATGGCTTCCCTTCTCTGGGCTTCACGTCCTCATTAATAAAATGAGGGAATTAGACATTTTATAATAGACTGAAGGTGCCTTCAAGCTAGAAGCTTCCAAAGCCATTTGCTCCTCCAACTACCACTCAGCCCTATATACCAGCACAGCCTCCCCAAACACTCCCTGCCACCTCAGGCTTCCCACTGCCAGCAGGACAACTCAAGACTGCCTTGGAATCATGGGTCTGATTCTTCTGCTCTGGAGGGTCCTTAGATTGGCTGTACCCTACCTGACTCAGCTAACGTAGGCTAAGGGGCCCACTTCCTCAGCAGCTCAAGCCGGGATCCTTCTTGCTGAAGCCCTACTGCATGCTGCCATGATTTTCTTCTCTCATTTGCAGCCATGCTCCACTTATACCACTCATCGATATTCTTTTGTGGTTGCACTCTAGGCTGGAAGATAAGTGGAATGCATGAAGTGTTCAGAGGGGACAAGTATGGTTTCATTGGGAGTGTTGTGTTCAGATGCGTATTGGAGGATAAGGCACACAATCTCAGAGGGAGACGCAGTTCTGAAATTTATTTTCACAGCCCAGTTTGGGGAAGTGAGGCCTCTGGAGGAGGTTGGAAGTCCAAATTCCACACTAAAGATACAAAACTCATTTCCCCGTTATATTTTCATTAGCCCCATCGCAGCCCGCTGCACCAGCTGTCTGCTAACAGCTGATGACAGGGAAAGGGCTCTTGTTGGCACAAGGCCACTGTGCATTTTGCTTTTATCAGATGCTGGCAAAATTTCCCCATCGAAGAAGATAAATTCGAGGTGATATTAATAAACCTCTGAATGTGGAGATCAGATCTGGCTGGCGCTCTTAATGATCCCATCAGCACCGAGTCATTTCCAGCCTGGAGAGTCCAGGAGTTTACGATTCTGAATCTGAAGGCTGGAATCTCCCTGCCTGGCTCCTTAGAGACTCTTGAGCCCAACTGGGGCTCCAACCAGGGGGCTTCTCCAGGCACCCAGGTGAGGCAGGAGCTGAGAGAGGAGGGACACTGACCAAAAAGAGGCCCAAGTAAATGGCACCCGTCATTATGTTGTACCCAGAAAGTGCTAATAAGTGTTTTGTACCAATCATCTCATTTAATTATCATAAACTCAGTAGAGGAGGCACTATTTTTAGGCGAGGACACTCAACTTGAAGAGGCTATCATTAGCAATATCGGCATCATCACATTGGCTGACACTTACTGGGTGCTTTCTAGGTAACTGAGCTTAGGGTTCACCTGTATTTTCACAATAGCCCTATCAGTTGAACACTATTACTATCCGCATTTTCAAAGTTAGAACTTGAGGCTTAGAGAGGTGAAACATGTTGCCCAAGGTCACGCAACAAAGTTGCTCAGCCGGTATTGGAATTCATGTCTATTGGATTCTGATGCCAGTGCTGCCATTTGCTGCCCTTGTTACAGGGGTGTTGCAGGGGACGTCACCAGAGAGGACCCTCTGGCCTCTGTCATACCACCCACTGCTCCATGAATCTTCTGTGGATCTGCCTTCCCGTAAGAAAGTTGTGTGAAGTTACGGGCCACGTCTCACTGGAGGTTGCAGTGCCAGCTTTTGGTACAGGTCCTGGCACCTAGTAGGCATCTTTAAAGGTTTTATACACAAATGAACTGATGGGGAGTTCCCACTCATGTCCTAGAAGACTTGACAAATGTGCGCCGCTCCACTCTCCTTTGGGAGAGCTGAGATTAGGCTTAGGAAAAAGTGAGTTGCGAAGTTCTCTAAGAGGGCTTGGAGCAGAGCAGTGGGGACACTAAAGAAAAGAACCCAGAAAATCCTGTGGAGGGGAGAGCAGGACACAGAGGTGGCCATCTGCTTGGGGCTTGTAATAATAGTAAAAGCAAACACTTCCTTACATAGCACGGGCACAGCTAAGTCTGTAAGTCCTCTACAGATGCTAACATATTTAATATTCACAGCAACCCACTTTACAGATAGAGAAAGTGAGGCACAGCAAGGTTGAAGTACTTGCTCAAGAGCCTACAGGCTATGAGTTGTAGAGCTGGGATTCGAACCCAAGCCATGCAGCACCAGAGCCCGAGCTCTGGATCCCTCCATTCATGGCTGCCCAGGTGCTGGCTGTGGGCAGGGCTAGGGAGGCTCCCCGGGGCCAGAGGGAGCCCCCGGAGAATCCAGCACAACAGGCCTCAGGCTCAGGTCGAGGAGAAACTCCACCAAGGCAGCAGCTGGAGGTTAAATTCTGAGTAATTAACATGTTTATCCATCAGAGCAGAATTGTTCCCCGGAGAATTCAAGTGTCATTTCACCGTGCCTTTAATTCAGGGACGCTTTTACTGTGTCTTGCCAACAAAACTAAGTGGACAAGGGGTTGGCAGCTCCTTGACAAAAAAAGGAGGGAGTGGAGCTTGTGCCTGAACCAGGCAGAGTCTCACTGCCTGGACTGTTCCCAAGGATATCACGCTAGGGACGTGGGGGCAACTCGGGTCTGCTTTTGGGGACCCAAGACTTGGAGCAAACAGCCTGCAGCACCTGAGTTAAAAATCAGAGTCCGAAGGAGAGAAGGTGCTGCAAGTCAGTAGAGGCTGGGCTCTGTCCTGGCTGCACCGCTTACCAGCTGTGGCACCTTGACTAGTTACTTCTTTTACTATACATATAAAATGGGGAGAATAACGTGAGTCTTCGGTTGAGTTCCTCCTAAAGCAGGTCTGAGGGCTAAGGCCTGGTACAAGTAATTTATTGGGAAGATGATCCAGGGAAACACAATGACAGGTAGGAAAGTGAGACAGGGAAAGGAGGACACCAATAACGGGTGCGTTGACAAACGGGTTATTCCCGCTGTGGGCAACTAGGGCTCAGTCCCACCAGGGGCTCTCACTGAGGGTGAGGAAATTGGGTTATCTGTTCCACCCACCCACTCGACATTACTAGAGGGTCACTGCTGGGTGACTAACTCCCTGGCACTTCAGGCCTGCCCCCTACAGAGATAGAACATCCTCAGGCAGGAGATGCAGGGAGCCATCTGTGTGGATGAGGTCCATCCTCAGGGGACCATCTTCAGGACTCACCTTCCAGCGACCTCTGGGATTGGCATGGGGATATGGGCAAGGCACTGGGAACTTCTGCTTCGATACAGGTAAACTTTTTGAAACAGACCTGGTAAGAAGGGAACACTCCATCCTAGGTGCTATTTGCTGTCATCATGATGACAATGATCAGTATGACTACTGCTGGCCTCAGGAAGATGAGAAGGAAGACTGGAACCATCAGAGGATAATGAAGGCAATAGCTGATGGAATGACTCCCTCTCCCAGCAGCTCAGCCACACTCTCATCCAGTTCCCGCAACAACTCAAGAGGAGTCCTGCTGAAGACAGACCTGCCTCCCTTCTGTGCCCTGGCGGAGGCTCAGAGGAAAGGCCAACAGCTGAAGGTCAGTGATGGGATGACATTCAGTAGATGGTGAGTTGGGGGTATACAAGGATTTCTAGGCTGTTGGCCTCCTCAAAGCCCCATGTGAGAGTTTGGGGACCTGAAAGTTAGAGGTCAGTTCCTACATAAAACCATGTGAAGTCCAATGACACTGATGAAAGAATATTGATTGGCTCATTGGACAACATTCACACACCATGTGTCTTCCCAGCAGTGTGCTGGGCACTGTGAGTGCAGGGGTGAATCAGATGCTGCACATAGCTGGGAGGCAGAGAGAAACAGGGAGGAGAGAGGGACAGGAATGATGAAGGAAACTAAATGTCTCCTTGGGAAAGGACATCCAAGTGGGCTCTTGTCCACACACAATCTTTCAGGACTATTCAGGGCTCTCTTCTATTTGGCTGGCCACACCTTCCAAGACGGATCCTCCAACCCTCCTCTTTTATTCATGTATTGATATAACAAACCTGTATGTAGTGGTTGTTTGTATGTAGTGGTTAGCCCCATAATGTTCCAGGAGTTTCACAAAATATTAACTCACACAAGCCTTTTGAGGTTTTACAGAGGAGGAAAAGGAGCACAGAGAGGTTAGGTAACTTGTGCACAGTCACAAAGCTAGTATAGAGTAGAGCAGTCTGCAGTTCCAATCCATCCCGCCACATTTCACCCTTGTCCCACCCCCCGAGATCCATCCTTGCCCCTGGTCCTTGCCAGAGCGTGAAGCTGCCAGGAGCACCCCCTCCCCCGGGGTCTGACAGCCGGACCACACAGCCCTTGGGGCCCTCACAGAGCCCTCTTCATGGTGTTTCATATTCCATGTGTGTGTGTTTTGTCTCACACTAGTTTTTCACCTACCTGAGGAGTGAGACCATGTTGTCAATTTCTATGGATTCCCATAACATCATAAATACTTCAAAGTAATAATAATAACTCCCGCCCATCCACGTGAATGCAAGCTCCACAAGAGCAGAGACTTTGGTCTGTCTGTTTGTTCTCTGCTATGCCCCAGGCTCCGGTGGAGCGCCTGGTACAAAAGAGGCACTCAAAAGACACTGCTGATGAAGGAATGAGCCACACACATTTCCCTGGCTCTCATTCTGTGCCAGGCACCATATCAGGAGCTCTGTGTACACGATCCTGTTTTATCATTGTGGATAACAGAGGGAATGAATGAAGTCACAAATAAAAGAGTGAAGGAGTGAGTGAGCAAATGAGTGAGCGGGCAAGTGAAGGAAGGTATTCCAAGGCCAGCGTCCCATCCATCACCCACAACACCCATCCCTCACTCCTCACAGGTGTTTTGCTCCCCTGCCTGCCGGCCCCTGACCACTTCCTAGTCCAGGGCTACTACACTGACGTCCACCTCTTGGCAGAATGGTGCAGCCACTCTCCAGAGCCAAATATCCATCAGCACAAGAACAGTTGAGGAAGCTTCCTATATCCCACTCTGAGAGCAGTTGGAGCCTTCATTCCTGTAACAGGCTTAGAAGTCAAGGCTGGATGCAGGGTGAGGAGAGTTGCTTTTCTGAGCCTAGAGAGCTCTGGCAACACATGTCCCTCCCTGGCCACCGGCCCACAGCAAGGCTTCCAAGCACAAAGGAAAGAGGCAGAAATGCACTCACTCATTTATTCATTCACCCACAAACACGCTTCAAGCAACTGAGCACCTACTACATCCAAAGTAGTCCTGTGCTCTGCAGAGGACATACATGTAAATAAGAAGCAGTCCTTGACCCAGAGAAATTTATGATCTAGGAGGAAAATAACAGATTAACTCAGATGTCAGCCATCTCTGGCTTATCCAGTGCCTGACTCCAGCCTCTGGTTTTCCCTGAATGACTTACAACTGAATGTGGCACTTGTTTGACACCTCCACCCCATGCTCCCAGACACCAGCGATAAGAAATAGCACAGACTTGAAGATTTCACAGGTAAGCTGGCGAAGGGATTTAAATCATACACCTCATGGCAAATGGGTCTAGTAGGAGATTTTGAGTTCACCTCAATTCTTCTAGGCCATGGCACAACCAAGGATTCCTTCCCTGACCCTTCCCCACGCAGCCCCTCCAGATAGAAATGGCCCTGAGAACACTAAGTCCCTCACTCTCCCTCCAAATGCCCCTTGACCCTCACCCTCCCTCTAGCGTGGGCTTCACCCTATGGACATCATCAGGAATATTCAGAAACATTCCAATTCTTTCCTCTTCCTGGGCAATTGGTAGGATACTTTCCAGTCTCCTTTGAAATTAAATTTGGCCAAGTGGTTTGCTCTAGCCAGTAAATCATGAACCAAGTGATGTGTGCCATTTCCAGATGGAAGCTTTCAGGCATTTCAGGCAGAGTGGTGCACCACTTCCTTGGGCCAGGATGATGTTCAAAGCAAATGCCAAGATGGAGCGTCCATCACTTTGGTTCACTGAGTGACTTTAATGAAGAGCCTCACCCTTTCTCCCCACCGCCCTCCATGACTGATACTACATATGCATTGAGTATGAAATAAACCTTTCTTGTGTTACACCACTGTCAGGGGGTTGTTACTGTAGCATAGCATGGCCTAACCTGACTGATACAGCCTCTGTGATGCGGAACCATTCAGCTCTGCCTTGATCTACATGCACACTGTCACACTCAACTAATTCTGGTGCTCACCAAACAAAAAAAGATCCTGCAGGTAATAGAATCCACACTATGCAAAAGGTAGTTTATGGCATCTTTTTATAGTTGATGACTCTCTTTGAGGTCTCACCCCTCGCCCTCAAGAGACTCATCAACATATTTTTTCTAAACAAAATGGTGGAGACTCCAAGAAGAATTCTGGAGAAGGAACTTCTAAGTGGCACAAAAGAAACATGTTCTGAATGCCATGAAAAAGGTAGGTGTCAACATAGTGGGGGCACCAGAAATAGTAGGATTAATTTGGATTTAAGATGCCTTCAGGAGGGAGGTGATATCCTCCAAACCCTCACGAAAGCTCTTCTGTGAGCAAGGAAGGGAATAATTCCCTAAGAATCTAATTTGAAGGGGGCTCTGAACTCTAAAGCTGAGGTTGGAAGCGCTGGCAAACTTGAAGAAGGAAGAAGGAGCTCTGTGGTGCTCGGCCCTCTGCGTCACCGGGCCAAACCTTCTAGGTGTGCTGGTGCCAGAGCCTTGGCAGACCTCCCCAATCCTGTCCCCTCCCAGCCCACTCCCCAGACCAGCATGCACAAAGATCAGTTCTTCCTGATTTCACCCCTGCCTCACTTCTCTCTCCCTCTTACCTGCCAGCCCCACCACATCTGAGGATAGCAGACAGATCACTTGACCAATATATGTTATGACATGACTCCAGCCTAGGAGTTACAGGAAAAACCCCTACACAGTTCTGAGACGTTCAGGAAGCCTGTATGTAATGTACAAGAAATCAACCCTACAGGACCTTTATGACACACCAAGGCAAGCACTCATGGCCGACTCTTAAAAACAGATCTGTCATCGCCCAAAACCACTTCATCATCCACATCTAGGGCCAGAGCTCTCGGGCTGCCCAGCCTCCACTACAGCATCCTGCTCACGCTTGCCCTACTACACTCTGTCCTAAGTGGCTCATCTCCCTATTTCACATCCCACATCAAAACCTATCTGACCTGTGTCCCGTTGTCTCAAGGATTTTACAAGGAAATTTCCATTTTATGCTGTTAACAGCTCACTAGGAAGATACTTATATTTAACCAAACCACTTCTGGGGATGCTATATCTTTATATCTTCTTTTTTTTTTTAAATCATTTTTGGTGTGGAAGATTCGCTCTGAGCTAACATCTGCTGCCAATCTTCCTCTTTTCTTTTTTGCTTGAGGAAGATTAGCTCTGCGTTAACATCCATGCCAATCTTCCTCTATTTTACACATGGGTTGCCACCACAGCATGGCTTGACAAGTGGTGTAGGTCCACGCCTGGAATCCAAATCTGCGAACCCAGTCCACCGAAGCCAAGCATGCCAGACTTAACCACTATGCCATGGGGCCAGCCCCTATATCTTTATATTTTTAATGTAAAGACATGCATTACTCGTAGAGGAATTTTTCAGTTTGCAATGGGTCACAATAGACAGAAGACCCTTTTGATGTCATGATGGACAAAAGACCTTTTCTTGAGTACCTCACCCTTCATGTCATTCTATATATCACATATGCCAAATAAGACCCTTACACACAACTCTGAAAATACCACATAAGTATCCATTCTCAAATAAACAACTTTGCCATTGCTAGAGGGAAAAGGGTCAGATTAGATAACTCTGCTGAGTGGTAAAATTCCCCTAAAGAGGAAATCACTTCTCTCGAAGACAGAAAAGCAGCTCTAAGAAGCCCAAGTCCTGAGAATATGGTCAGTGAAAACACACATAGGCTATAGCTCGTTATTAATCAATTAATTCTCAGCTGACTTTGTCCCAAATCGTCCAGCAGATGGAATAAGAAGAGATTTATAAGCTGCGTGCATTTAAATTAATATTTTTAAATGGCATGAGTGTGTAATTTATACTTTCAAAGAAGACATCCACACCAGATCAGGCAGAGTTGTTTTTTTCCCCTTCTATATGCCTCTATTTTTAATTCCTTTCTGGGGGAAGACAACAGTTCTAAGTTTGTTTTGTTTTGTTCTTCTGTGGCTCAAAATAACCATGTTCTTTCTGCTTCAGTAAATCATTACTGCAGCTTGAAAGGGTTCCTGGAAAGTTCTAGTTCCATTCAGTCTTTTGGAGGAGAAGTAACCCACAAATGTGAAGAACTAGAAGCTTCATCCACAAGGAAGTCTGCTTCAGGAAGACATCAACTGTATTAATCAGGATAGGCAAGGTTATGCTGCAGTAACAAGGAAACCCAAAAATTCCAAAGACTTCACATTTCATCATTTATTTCTCACTTATACAAAGTCACTTTGGGTCTGGCAGCTCTCCAAAGTAGCTTCTTTTAAAGAGATGACTCAGGGATCCAGGCTGGTTTTATCTCATGCTTCTACCTCTGCAATTGCCATAAGAGGGCAAAGGAGAGCATGGGGAAGCAGGCAAGGTTTTCTCACCAACTCAGGCTGGAAGTGACACACATAATTTCTGTAGAGTCCACCCAACTGCAAGGGGCCATGGAAGCATGGTAGAGTCCATGGTTACCTGGTAATCATTAAATGTCTTTCCACATTGGTTATCACTTTACAGTGTTGGGACTCTTTATTATGTTGTTACCTACTTAGCAACTCTTGAATACCAGCCTTTAAAGTTTGTGCTCCAAGTTCACCATGAAATCATGACCAGAGGTGACAAGTGGATACAGAACACTCTGCAACTCACCAAGTATGTGGTGCAGGTGTGTTTATCAGAACTCAAAGGTTCCCTCTCCTCTCTTTGTCCTCTGAGTATCCCAGGAGTACCACATGGAACTACTTCCTGTGCTTTGGGAAGAGAAGAATGGACTAGAGGAGGGTCACCCTGAGCTTCTGATGAGAGACCTGCTCCTCAGAAGCAGAATAAAACTCATCAGGGTTGGGGAACAAGTGAGGACTGGCCAAGAGCACCCACGCTTGGAGAATTTCATTGCAAATCTTCCTCTGCCTGGGACCTGGCAGATAAATGAGACCATTATTCCCAAACACCAGAAGGAGGACTGACTGTTAAAAGTATATATAGACTCTAGAAATTCTAAGTCAGTCAATGTAGTATGGAGCCAGGAATCTGCATACTAATAAACACCCCCAGGTAATCCTAATATACAACCATGTTTGGCCGCCATTGCACTGGAGGAAAATACAAGGTCCCCGCTAGTACTAGGATTGACTTATTCAGTTTTAAAATGAGAGCCTAGGGCCGGCCCCATGGCCGAGTAGTTAAGTTCGCTCACTCTGCTTCGGCAGCCCAGGGTTTTGCTGGTTCGGATCCTGGGTGTAGACATGGCACCACTCACCAGGCCATGCTGAGGCAGCATCCCACATAGCACAACCAGAGGCACTCACAACTAGAATATACAACTATGTACTGGGGGGATTCGGGCAGAAGAAGAAAAAGAACAGATTGGCAACAGATGTTAGTGCAGGTGCCAATCTTAAAATAAAATAAAATAAGAGCCAAAGCCAAGTAATTGATTTGAACCAAACCAAGATCAGCAGACCACTGAGCTCTCATCAACATATGGTGGAGGGCAAAGGGGCTGAGACTGGTCTTCATATTGACAACAGACTAGCACATCACATAAGTGACTGGTCCCCTCGTTTGGAAACCAAGTCTCCTAAACGGAAGCCGTGGTTGCATTTTCCCTTTAGTGACAAGTGGAACTCCCTTGAAGGATGTTTATAGGCTTGGAACAATGAGTTTGAGGTGGGAACAAATTCTAATGAACAAAATCTTTGCTAATGGTAAGTACTACTGGCTTTTCCATTCCATGCCAGATTGGGAATCCACTTGGGACACAGGCACATGGATGGGTCTAAAAGAACAGGACTTCACTCTGGACCTGTGGGTTTGCTTCTTGTCTCCTCCACAACTGTGGTTAGGCCCATCACTTTACAAGAGCACAACTTTGTGGCAAGAGATTTATCATACCTATTGAGCTATGAGAGGGGTGATATGAATGTGTGGATAGCTTTGGGAGAGCTGAGAATGCTAATTTAGAGATTGAAGAAAAGTTGCATAACATATAGTAGAACATGGTCAGTGCTCCGTATCTGCGGGTTCCACATCTGCGAACTCAACCAACCATGGATGCAAATGCCTATGATGGTTGTTATGTCTGTACTGAAAATGTACAGATTTGTTTTTCTTGTCATTATTCCCTAAACAATACAGTATAACAAGTATTCACATAACATTTACATTGTACTAGATATTATAAGTAATCTAAGATGATTTAAAGTATACAGGAGGATATACGTAGGTTATAGGCAAATACTATGCCATTTTATATAAGGAACTTTAGCATCTGCAGATTTTGGTATCCGTGGAGAGCCCTAGAACCAATCCCCCATGGATATCGAGGGACAACTGTATGTGTTTTCCACTTCTCACTCCTGCCTCACATATCACTGTAAACCCTAGAGGTCAAGTATCATGTCAGGCCTTGGGATCTTCCTCTTGGGGCAGAGTGATTGAGGGGTAAGAGTGTTCCAGAGTTGAGACTGGGCTCAAAGCAGTAGAGCCATCCACTAGCCTAGGGTTGTCATGGGTGAGGTTTGGAGGAAATTTCTGGAGGGAATATTTTATGAGCTTCTGAGTGGTTCTGACGTAGATATTCAGATGCTGAGTTACCAGATCAAGTTTCAGCAAGAAAAGAGGGTAAGAAGCAATGTTTGCTCTGGTTATTCTGGGGACAGGATGGATGTTGAAGCAAAAGGAATGTTGCCACCTCCTCCAGAATACCCACCCCTCCATCATGGACCACTGCAGGCTACTGGAGTGACTGAGGACCAGAAAGCGTAGCACCCACTGGATACTACCCACTCTCCAGATTGACCCATGCCCCCTGCGGCAATGGGGTGGCAGCTTTCAGGGTCATGGAGATATAGTGTCCTTCCCAGCTCTGCCACTTCCAAGCTGAGAAAATTCTCAAACTCTTCCAGTCTCCTCACCTATAAAATGGGACAACTAGACCCACCCCACTGGGTCCTGGTGAGAATTAAATAATGTAATGCAGTTAAAGAACTCAGTACTGAGCCTAGGTAAGTATCCAAGAGCCTAGGTCTTAGCTTCCTCACCTAGAATGGCACCTGCCCTACCCGTCTCCCAGAACCACTGGGGGATGATGAAAGGGCAAAAGTCCTGTAAATACTAAAATCCTGTGTGGCTCTGTAGGTGATTTTTGTCATGTTCTCAGCGTTCCTGAATGTATACAGCATGAGTTCAATCCATGCTCCATCCTGTGTGGAAATGGTTTTTGCTAGTAGCTGGAAAGCCAGGCCAGGATGGAGGTATTTCAAAACATCCAAGTGATTTGGGCTAGAGCACCAACTTTAGGAATATCAAGGAGGGAACCAGGGAGAAGCAGACTTCTGAACAACCAGTATAGCTCTGTGGACTCTGTGTGTGTCTGTGTATGTGTGAGAGAGAGTTAAGAGACAGAGAGAGAGAGACTGCCTTTGGACTGACTAGGAGACTTCCCTTCATCACCATGCTGATTTAAACTGCCAAGACTGCAGCCTGGCCAGACCCCTGAGGAGGAAAGACAAGAGGAAAACAGAAGGCGACTCAGGATACAAACACTTCATTGTTGCAGCGCAATAAATGGATTCACTCTTTTGCTAAATGTCAAGTTAATATTTCTCCTGGCACCAGCTGCGTCCCTCCCCTCTGCCCCCCACCATAAGCCTGGTCTCCCAGAAGCCTGCCCTTCAGCAGCTGCCCAGCCTCAGCACTGGGAACTGAGGAGGCAGGAGTGGCTGGCACAGCAAACGCAAACACGCCCAGCCCAGCCACAGAGGGGAAACAGTCTTTGTGTGGAGTGAGATCTTCTGACAGCCCTGAGCTCGAGCTGTGGGGAGCTCCGGGCTTCAGGCTGAAGCTATGGCACCTGACCATGCCAGGGAGTGGCACTAACAGAAGTTCTCCCTGTCCTGCTCACAGGCAGGGAATAGGCAGGCAGGGAGAGAGGACAACCTTCAAGGCTAGTTACCAGCTGGGACCTTGTGTTCACCTGCACTGCCCCAACAGGTCTCCTTGTCCCCAGGCCATCCTTCACAGTATCAGCAGTGTCTCCCCAAATGGATGACCTGCCCAGGTCACACTCTCACTCTGAATCCTTCCCAAGCTCCTCTAGCTTTCAATAGAAAGCCCAAACCCTTAGCAAGCCACTGAGGATTGAGTTTGACCCCATTCCTCTGAACGCACAGGGCCCCTTAAGTTTCCCCCTTGCCCAGCCCTTATCATACAGAATAATGGTTGTCTATTTTGGGATCTTCTCCTCAATTCTTTAGTGCAGGGTTTGCATGCCCAGTGCCACCTTGCACCCTTGCACAGGGTCTGGGTGAGTGAATGTGCTCAGCAGTGACCGAAAGGTCATTCATTCATTACTCAGACCACTGTACACATTGTTCCCTGGTCTAACTTTCAGCTTTCTTCACTCCAAAAACCATTAAGATAGTCCCTCTCTCTAGAGTGTCCTCTCCATCCTGTTCATTTTCACTGTCCTAATCACACTTTGCAGCTTAGCTCAAGGTCCCCTGCAAGACTCACCTTCTCCCTGAAGCCTCTAAACTGTTCGACTTTTTCTAAGCTTCTATCATACCCGATTAACTGTATCCCCCACGTGGAACTTCATAAGGGAAGGCTTTGTAATAGTTATTTAACACCTCTGAACCTAACCTGTAAGCATGGTTAATAATAGGTTTGCCACAAGTTTTAAATTAAGACACAACATAAATAAAGCATGTTGCACAGTTCTTGGCACATAGTAAGTGCTCAAAATAGGTTTCTTCGATGGTGATGGTGGTGACGATGATGGTGATAACTCTTGTTTTATATCTCAAATTGTCAATCCTCTCGTTAAGGGGAAGAACCACTACTTACTTTGCATTGACAAGCTTCAAAGCATATAGTCTAATGCTTTATCCTTAGTGGGAGCTTACTGATAATATTAATACTATTGATAATGTTTTATATTACTGATATTAATCATGCTTGCAGGTTTGACAGCATAGAATCATGGAGAGAGCATTGGATTAGAGGTCAAATACTGACTTTTACTCCTGCTTTTAGTCAGCTTCCTCTGCTACATAAAAATGAGTTTTCTAGAAGGATCTGAGGTTCCATCTAGTGATGATATTGCAATTCTGTGGTTATTAATGAGACTAGCTGACACCAAAGTGCGCTGGCCCTCCATCCAGATGGGTCATCCCTACCCTGTATGCCTTGGAACACAAATGCAAGCACACCACTGGGGAAATGGCCGAAACTGGGATTTATGGTTTCAACCAACCAACAGAACACCAGCCTCACTGCAACACGCAAATGTTTTCTGTTTTAAAGGTTACTCCAGGCAGCACCATGGTTGACATTCCCTCTCCCAGCAGTGGGTTAGCAGCAGCAGTTACAGCAAAATGATCCAGATAGGCGGTGCTTATTATCCCTTCTGCATGGCACATCCATTTCTGCTTCTGGACCCACGCTTTATGCCTCTTAATGCAACTACACCTGCCATCTCTGGCTTCCAGAGTATCACTACCCTCTTAACTGGACAAGCTTGGATCATAAGCAGAACAAGAAACTGAGCATCAAATCCTATCCAATACCAACCACGTCTCCTACAGCTGCTTGGAAAAGTTCATCCCTCCCTTTCTCCCCTGAGGACTCCATGGGAGTGGACACAGGATGATACTGAGGTTCAGAGTGTGGGCTCTACTCCACTGCTTACTGCCTAACTGGGTTCTCTTGAGCAATTTACCTAGTCTCTCTGTGTCTCATTTTCTTCATCTATAAACATGTGATAGTTACCCATATTGCCTAGGACCATCATGGTTGTGGAGATTAAATAAAAGAATACATGCAAAGCACTCAGGGCAGAGCCTGGCTCTTATTTATTTCTTTGATTTTGGCACTAACCACACTGGAAAACCAAAATCTCAGGCAAGCAGGCCATACTATAAAGCAAAGAGTCAAACCTAACAAGTCCCAATAAGGCCAGAGAAAGCAGAAAAGGGCCACTTACTGACCTTGAAGATTATCCTTTAAAAATGTCTAAAGCATGTCAGCATGTGTGTACTCAGACAGTGCTAGTGTGACTTCCTACAAGGTTTAGAAAAATGTCCTATGGAAGATAAACTGAGCTAAAAACACAGGCGTAGTTTAAATAAAATGTTCACCCACTCCAACGCCCAGGCTCCTGTCCATGGTCCTGAAAAAGAGAAGAGGCCAAAGACTGATAGGAAGCCATGACTTCTGAGAGATTGCCAAGGAGGAAAGAGAGAGACTCTTTGAAATCATGTTTATGTAAACACACTTATTGAGAACAAATGTGATTTGGCTTAGCAACTTGGCTTCCCCACCTATTGTGCTCCCAGTTCTAAACTTATCATCAAAAAGAACCTCATAATGCATACCAGAGCTAACATAAACTACTTGAGGAATCATTGGCTCCCCTCTGTTGGCTTGGACAATAAGAAATTGAAAAACATGGGTCTCTTATCCTGAAATTAGTTAATTCTTCTATTCTCTAATTTACCTACTTCAAAGAGGTGGCAGAGAACACTTATTAAGTGTGAGGCTCTGGAGTCAAACTACCTGGATTCCAATCCTAACTCCTCACTTATCAAGAGGCAACTTTGGGCAAGTTCCTTCATGTCTTCATGTCTCAGTTCATTCATCTATAAAAACAACCATAAAAATAGTACTCAGTTTGGGGCCGGCCCGGTGGTGCAGTGGTTAAGTTTGCACGCTCCACTTCAGCAGCCTGGGGTTCACAGGTTCAGATCCCAGGTGTGAACCTAGCACTACTCGTTAGGCCACACTATGGCAGTATCCCACATAAAATAGAGGAAGATTGGCCACAGATGTTAGCTCAGGGCCAATCTTCCTCACACACACACACACAAAATAGTACTCAGTTCATAAGGTTATTTTAAAAATTAAACAGGATAATGCACCTAAATCTCTCAGAAAGTGCATGTATCATAGTAAGAACTCAGTAGGTATAAGTGTTAAGTTATTAATATTATAATTGTCTTTGTTGTTATCATTATTCCAAATCAGACTTAACCAAGACAAAACTTTCTTTTTCTCTCCTACATCTTGGTTTGCATGGATGCCCTTCCTTCTCTCTGCTCCGATTGTCTGCTCCCTTCTAGCGCTCTCCTAAGCAAACTGTGGAGACTCATCAAGTAAGACATGAGGAGAGTTTGTTTACTCACCCACCCGCTGAGTTCAACATAAAAAGAACTCAGGAATTTCTTAAAATGTGAGAGAGTAAAAACACAAAGGCCACAATTCCCCTAAGAGCCATGGATAGCTTAAGTGCCCGCAGTCCACAGCACAACAGAGCCACTCTCCACCCCTTGCTCAGTCAGGCTTGAGGCCACCCCCCATGTGCTTCTCCATCACTCTGTCAGCCTCCAGAGGAGCCCAGTAGGCTCACAAGGCTGACATAATCTGTGCAGATCCCCAAAGCCAAGGCCTCAACTGCTTGGCTCCTTTGAAGAAAGCTCAATGTTAGCTCAGCGTTCCCAGTCTGTGACCCAGAAAATTCAGCAGTCAGGATGGAAGACAAGCAAAGATAATGACCCCATCTAATCCTGAACTCACGATACCTAAACACTGCCATGCACCTTAGTTCACTCAATCTTCTTAGCATCTCTCCAAAGCAGGCAATGAGTGTCCTCCTCATTATACAGAAAAGGTAGCTGAGGCCCAGAGATTGATATGACTTGCTAAAAGTCACACTGCTACCACTGAATGGCAAATTCAGGACAACCCAGGCTGGCTCTTTAGGCAGCAAGATTTAGTGGGAAAAACATGGAAAAGCAGCCAAGGAGAACTCTGAATCCCAGTTCCACTTACCAGCTGCGTGATTTTTGGAAAGTGACTTAACTTATGAACACTCACTTTCCTCATCTGAAAAATGGAAATACAGAGTATTTTCCATTCAGGATGTGGGAGGGTGAACAATAATGCCAGCAAAGCACTGAGCCTACCATCTGACACAGAGATGAGGTTAAATAAAAAGACACTATTGTCATTATTGTCACTGTCAAGCCAGCTCAGTTCTATTTCCAATGTGCAAAGACACACAGAATCTAGACTAAAGGAGGCAGTGACATACACTGGCTTCAAACAAATGCAGTGTCCTACTGTACCCTCCCCTCCCCCTCTGATGTACCTGCCAGTCACATACCTGGGCTGCAGGGAGCTCAGTTATCACATGTGGCTTATCTGTTGAACTTTTCAATCTCATTCTGGCCTGGCTCACCCCACTTGGCATACTCTCAGACTCCTAACACTGACTGGTAGCAGGTTTGAACATGAAGAATATAATAGCTAATAACTTAGGAAACCCTGCTCATCCTCACATTCAATTTATACAATAGTCCTTTATGATGTACGGCATCATGGCAATGGTAGGTCAATGAAACATCTATTTCTATAAGCAATCTTTCCTGCCTTGACTAAGTAGAACAAATAAGGATGAAATGATGCCAAAAAGGGAGGCAGTGAAAAACATTTTATAATTATTGATATTCAAACCACCAAAATCCTCATTTTTATTTAACAAATGTAGCAACGATCAAGAAGATAGATAATCTTTCCCCTTCCTCAAATTGCCCGATGGAGCACTACTAAGCCTTAAAGAAATAAATTTGAGATTATCTGCTCTTCTGGCTTTTCCAGCCTGCTACTTCCTTTCACTTAGTGGATAATCTAGAGATGTCTGTAATTAACTAAATGATACCATGCACATAGATGGGATCCACTCAAGGCTACAAATATTCACAGTGCCAGGTATACTTTTCAGTATACCTGGGTCCTGGAAATACAATGAAAGACAAGACATGGTCCCAGCCACCAAGGAAGTCACCACCGAGTGTGGGAAAGAGACTATAGAGGCAACTACAAAGCACTGTGGTGGGCCAAGTGCTTTGGGCTGGGGAAGCACAGAGGAGGGGCACTTTACCTGAACTCAGGAGATTCAGCTCAAAGAGTTGGCCAGAGAGGGAGAGGGGGAAAATAAGAGGAATTTGCTCTGGATCAAGAACACTGGGGCAAAAACCCATTTATCACAGAGCTTGAGGACCTCAGTGTAGTCACTGCAAAGATGTGAGGTGGTGAGCAGCAACTGAGGATCCACAAATATAGCAACTCCCAGTCACCTACCCAGCATTGCTCCTTGCTTGCTCAAGAGCTGAGGCAGCCCCCAGCTGCTGCCACCTTCCGCTGGCAGTGCTAGTTCCAGGTGAGCTTCTCTGCCCCAGGGCTGTGGATGATTTGATGTCTCCTTCAAGCTCAGCCCTGAAGCCCTGCCTCCCCACCCGCTGCTGTAACCCTAGGTACCCCTCCACCTGCCTCCTTGGGTGGCAGAATGAACAGCCCTGCCATCTGCTTCCCTCCCCAAAGCACCAGATATGAAACACTGGGGATTTATGGGGTCACCAGGCAGAGCTAGCAGCGTTTTAAAGTGACAAGAAACTAGCAGTCTACTTGAACACATTGGCAGGATGGCAGCAAGAAAGCCAGAAGAAGATAGATTAGGGACTGAAAGAAAAGAAATGGAAACCACAGAAGCACATACCTCTCAGAAGAAAGTCATTTAACCAGCCTCATCCAGGTTCCAAATTTCAGACTAACTCAGAGAGATACTGGATTACTTTAGCTGTGAGTGTGTGTTAATCTAGTTAAAGACAATTTTTCTAGTTTCAAAGGTGAAATTAACAAAGAAGAGATCCTTCTCTCTTTAACCAATAGGGCCGTTACACAGAGAATGCAGACTCACCAGCTATGAGTTAAACAAACACATGTTGTCATTCTGCTTCCTGCCTGTAGTTCCAGGATGGCCTCATATGGTCAAGTTGGATCTTGATTCTGCCAGTCAGTTCCAAAGGTAAAAAAAGCAATGGCATAGATGGTATAGAGCAGAATGTGAGCTCTACTACCTTGGACTGCCCTGGACAGAGGGCCTATTGGCTCCACTCTTAATGGACTAAGTGAGTGAGACACAGCGTCCATCAAGAATGGCTTGGAAAATAACCCACAGTCTTCTTAAACCACATCACCACAAACTAATCAGATGCTTATAATTCCAAAATAACCTTTGTGCCTAAATTCAAACTACCAGACTGCAATGAAATTGCAGCATTTTTAGCCCTCAACTCATTTTTGGCTCAAAAGGATAACCAGAGCCTCAGAGCGTTTGCTCACAGGATCCATGCACCTTGAGAGGTCTCTCCCCAGACAACAGCTCCAGTGCATCCTGCATCAAAGGACATCTCAGATGAGATGCACTTGTGTTACCTGAGAATACTACAGAGTATATATACCACTACAGAGGCTGAAGTGTTGCCTAATTGAGGATCTTCCTTAAAGAGGATGTGAGTGTGATGTACATAATTGGTGCATTTTTCACGCTTCTGAGACTAAGCTGTGAGCTCCTTGCGGGGTGGAAGCCACTTCCTCACCTCATTATTGCTTGAAGCATGTAAAAAGATTTCAACACATTATTCGTGGAATAAATCAATGAATGAAAGAAACATATTAGGTGAATTACAGAAATAATAAGATAAAGCGAGCCCTGAGAGATTTCCTCATCGTCTTCAGCCATTTGGTTAACTGTCATTAATTTGATGACACCCCTATGGAAAATTCACAAGTCACTCACCTGACTCCACTGCACCCGTCTCCTTTGCCTTGTTTTACTTTTCTCCAGGCTGCGTATTACACCATCTGACTCAGAAACATTTTACGTGGAAATGTGTTGATGTTCACATATTGTGCAAGCCAAAGAGCAGGGATTTTATCTCATTTGTTCACTGCTCTGGCAAACCTAGTACTGGCCCCTAGCAACAGTTCACTAAACTTTTTCGGAGAGCTTTAAGCATGAGACTTTTTAAAAACTGCTGCATCTCTAAATAGAAACAATTGAAGATGTTTCTGATCCATGTACCAAAGATTTTTATATGTGTAAATTAATCAATTAAGACGTACGTGAGGACTCCTATTCTAAAAAAAGTAACCATTTCATTTTCATGTTTTTTTCAAAAATTTTGCAACTTGGCCCCAATATATCATTTGAGCTTTATTACATTATCATCATCTTCTTCATCACCATAACCACCTACACCACCACCATCAGCAGCAATTACAGAAAACATTTACCACTGCCTATTGAGTACAATGTGTTTTGATGATAGGTGTTTGGGGGACATAAAACAAATGAGATGCTAAGCTCCCTGTCCTCAAACTGCCCGTCCAATGGAAGTGTGAAGACATACACATGAAACATGTACTGACTGTCAAATGAGAGGTTAAACCAGGGCTATCTGATACAAATAAAACAATGTGAGCTACCCAGGAAATTTAAATTTTTCTAGTAGCCACATTAAAAATTTAAAAGAAACACAGCCCAATATATCCAAGATATTATCATTTCAACATGTACCCAATATTTTAAAAATTTTGTCAATGAGATATTTTACATTCTTTTTTGTACTTATTCTTTTTTATTTAGTCTTTATATATGTATAGGACACAGCACATCTCAATTCAGAGCAGCCGTACTTCATGTGTCTAATAGCCATGTGTGGTTAGTGGCCACCTCAACTCATACTGGACAGCTCAAGGTTAGACCAAAGGGTTTTCAGAGTATAGAGGAGACGAGTACCTTAGTGGTCAACAGAGTCTGGAGAAGACCCCATGAGAGTCACCCCTCCTCCCTCCTTTCTTCATCCTCTTTCCTTCCCTCCCTTCCCCCTCCACCCACCATTTGGAAGCAAGGGTGATGGTTGCAGGAATGCACAGGCATCCCAAGAAAGAAACAAAGGGAGTGCCTAGTCCCACCCACTGAGAACTCCTGCTCCACCCCACCTCTTCTCTCAGTCAGAAAAGGTGAAATTCCATGCCAGTGCCAATGAGAGACCTGGGTCTTTGCCCACAAGCACTATAATCAGATTCCTCTGATCTCAAAAGAAAAGCATATTCAGGCTTTAGGCAACCCTAGGGACTCAGACGTGTTCTCAACCCTTGCATGCATCAGACTTACCTGGAAAGAATTTTTAAAGTTAAGATGCCACAAACATACACCCCCAGATTCTGATTTAATTGGTCTAGAGTGAAGCCTGGGGATTCTGGCATCTTTTAAAGGTTCGTAGGTGAGTCCAATGCATGCCTAAGACCGAAAACCACTGGGCTAGGGTAGGATCCACAGGGTGGAGGAGAGGAAGGAATGGCCTGTTAGTTATAGATGCCACAGTTATCCACAGTGTTTTATGTACATTTTCTCATTTGATCCATACCATAATCCTCTGAGATAGGTGTCACTAACCCAATTTTACAGGGAGGAAACTGAGGCTCTGAGAGACTAAGTGACTTTTCCAGGGTCACACAGTTAGCAATTGCCAAAGAAAGAAATTCAAACCAGGTCTGACTCCAAAACCCACACTCATCCCTCCTTATCAGCCCTTGTCCCTCCTCATTATCAATTCTGTCTCTATCTCCCCCGCCCCAATTCTTGGTCCAAGGTGAGAAACTGGGATGGGAATGAGAGGATGAAGATAACCAGGTAGGAAGGGGTTCTGCGTTGGCGGGGTGGGGGGTGGGGGGGGGGGCGGTGGCGGTTTAGGGGTTGGAATGGAGTTGGGAAAGAACAATAGTAGTGGATGCATCAGGGAGGGAGAAGCATCCTTCACCAAAGGCCAGCCTTTCCTGGCAGACTTTTGCCAATACTGAAGAGACTAAGCATTGAAAGAGCACATGCGCAAAGGGCACCAATGTTGATCGCTAAACTTGTTTGGTATCAAAACAAAGAGGTAGTGAGGAGAAAAGATGCCCCAGAAAAAAATACCATTATCTATCTCCCACAGAGGAGCCAGCCTTCTCTCCTCAGTGGATAGACTGGAAAGAAGGCCAGAGAGGAGAAGAGGAAGAAGAAAAGGGCTGTGAGCAAAGACAGAGTCTCTTTCTTAGAGTTCTCACCCTGGAAAATCACCAAGTACTGAAAAATTAACTTAATACAAAGATAAAGGAAGAAAAAAACAGAGGAAGGAAAGAAGGAGGGAAGGAAGGAGGGAAGGAAGGAAGGATCTGGTAATACTGGAAGAGAAATCAGTCTTGCCTGACAGTATTTAAATTGAATGTCTGTGAGCAGGGCTCATAATTTTTAGTGAAAGTAGAAGCTATTAAAAAGTCGATGCACAAGATTAAAATTTAGAATGCTATTTTAATAATACTGAATTCTACTCAATTTCAAATGGCTGTCATTTTTAAGCTCCATCAATTTGGGAACGTTTGATTGATGGCGTTGGAAGCTGAGTGATGGGAAGTTTGAACTTGGCAGGTCCAGCTCAGCAGACACAGCCAGAGATGAGATAAGCTCTCATCCTCAAGGAAGTAAGCCGACCAGGTTAACCGGCCAACTCTGAGACTGTTCACCTGTCAAATGGGGCTAATAATATCTGCTGTACTTAAAGGAACAAGTGGCATAAGAGGATGAATGAACCAATGCCAAAAGCAAAGTACTATGAAGGTCAAGAATTCATCATACAGAGCCAGCCCTGATGACCTACTGGCTAAAGCTCAGTGTGCTCCTCTTTGGCAGCCAGGGTTGGGTTCCCAGGTGCAGAACCACACCACTCATCTGTGAGTGACCATGCTGCGGCGGCAGCTCACATAGAAGAACCAGAAGAACTTACAACTATACACAACTATGTACTGGGGCTTTGAGGGGGAAAAAGGAAGAAAAAAGGAGGAAGACTGGCAATAGATGTTAGCTTAGGGCGAATCTTCCCCTGAAAAAAAAAAAAAGAAAGAATGCATCATACACCTATCATGTGGGGCCTTTGCTAGGTCACTGGTTCACAGACCATCTTCTTCTGGAAGCTCCCTCCACCCCACTTCTCATTTCTAACTCAGAGAGTCAGTCAACAAGCAGTTGGACTAGTTAGTGCTAGGATAGAGCTATTCTCAGGCTGTTCTGGAAGTCAGAGGAAACTCATCTGTTACCTTCATTAGACCTATCACCCTGAGAGACTGGGATTTTGTTCTGTGTAACAGCACTGTGCCTGGTATATAGTGCGTTGGACCTCAATAAATATTTGTAGGTCTCTCATTCAACACACTCCTTTGCCCTCATGAGTTTTGGCTATAGTTGGGGCAATAAATAAACATTTACCAAATAGCATAATACGAGCACTAATGGAGAAACAGAGTGCTAGCAGTGAGAACAGAGAAAAAAAGATTTCTACTTGATCTTGAAAAATCAATTTAATATCTTCATTTTTTATTATCATTGTGGTCATCTTTAGTGTTGTTCGCAAATATCTCCTGCTCTTCACATCCGGAGCACACGGTAGGAGTACATTTCCCTGCTCCCTTTGAAGTTAGGCTAAGCCATGTAACCTACGTTGGCCAATGAAATGTCCACAGAAGTGGCATGAGTCACATCTTGGCAGAAACTTCAGAAGCCGTGCATGATTCTCCATGTTCTCTCCCCGACTGCAGAGACAGCGAAAGCGCATGTGAAAATAAACGCTCTGGGGGAAAAATGTAATCCAGAAGCCTGTTCCAGTAGAAAGCATGAGGAGCATGAAACATGAGTGGGAAGCACAGTTTTGCTGCACTGCCCTACGAGATTTGGGGTGGTTTGTTACTGAAGTCTCTCCTCACGGATCTAGTCACGTCCAGAAGAGCTCCAGCGAAGTCCCCGTAAGGGAGTGGGTGAGAGAGCCAGAGGGTCTTGGGAGTGAAAAGGAAACAAGATTCTAGTCTCTCCCTGGTCACACACACTGTACTTTTTTCCACAGGGACACTCTGAAAAGACCACTCAGTTTCCAAAAGCCCCTGAGTTAGGAAGCCTAGACTCCTGCCTTTTATGTCTCCACCTCCTGCCCTCACCCACAGCAAGAATGCATTGGTGCCTTACGGCAGTCATGCTAAGTATGGGGCAGGATCCCTAGCTCCGGAGCCGGTAGAATAAACAGGCAACCCGTGGCTGCTGCTTCTTGCCTTGGATGGCTCCACCTCAGTTTCCCTCAGCCCCACAGGGAGAATCCTCAGTTTCAGTCAGGGTTCCCTACAGACCCTAAGACTCCTAAGCTCCTGTTGTCCCCACTGCCTCCTGCTTCTTATTTCTGGGCCTTCAAAGCCTGTTCCCATTCATCTCCTCCAGAAAGAGCCACACGAACTCCAGCCCATTCTGTTCTTATCCTACCAGCTCTGATGAACCATTTGACACCCAACCATACCTTGTCACAGGAATAATGTTACCTCGTTCACCTGGGCAAGTTTGGTCTCTTCAAAGGAGGGGTGAACCTCTAAATCTTGATGCCCTCATTTGTGAACTGGGGTCACAGCTCTGCCCACCCGTTGGGTGAGATGATATATCCAAAACACCTGTCTTGGGGCCTGGCATATAACAGGTGCTCCATAAATGCAAGTCTCCTCCCAGTTCCCGTTCTCCACACAAAGGTCTGAGCTTAGAGGGGTTGGGGGGGAGCAGGGGATAGCTCTTCCCCGCCCCAAGGAAGCCCAGATGTGCCCCAGAGATGTGTCTAATGCATGTATTCTCAATAGGGGCAATATCTCCTCCCAGGAGGCAAAAACTGGCATTTGGGGTGCAAAAAAATCTTACACCTCTTATGTACAAGCACAGATATACATACAGTACATAAATAGATATACAGTATCTCTGTGACATTAAAATTTCATTGGTGGAGGGGAGATGATTAGGAAAAAATGTTTTGAAAGTCTCCATAGGTGGGCAGTAATGAAAAATAGGTTGAGAAACACTGGTCTGATGTTACCTCCAACCTAAAACCGGGCAGCCTCTCTCATGCCCATCTCAGTTGAGCCTCTTATCACCTGTCTCTTACATTTCCTCTCTTGTGTCGCTTCCAAATCAATAATATGACATTTTCAAAAATTCTGTGAAATCCACATTCATTCCTCCTCCTCGTGCTTCTTGGCCTCTCTGCTCCTTCACTGATCTAATCTGCTGCCTCTCCTGGGATGTGAGCCGTGCAGTTGGCTGCGGAGACAGCAGGCACTGGAGAGCTGAGAGACTCTAGTGTTGGTTTTCCAGACAGACAGATGTGACTGTGTTCATACCCGCCTCCAGCAGCAGCAGGGCAGGAAGGAGCTGAGCGCTTCTGTCGCCCCTGCACTCGGCCACCCAGCTCCACTCAGAATGGCTTGCCTGCAACTTTCATGAGAACTAAATGAGCCGCCTCCCCCCACCCAAGAGCTGACGGTTACCCACTGTTAGGGCTTCAGTTGCTTTGCTGGAAAATGGCAGACACCGTAGTTTGGCTCACCCAAGATGGATTCCCAGCCTGCCTATCCCAGAGGCTGGAAAGCTAAATAATCCCCTTCTAGCCTCTCTTGCAGCTATGGGTGGCCATGTCATATACTCTGCGGGGGAGGAAGTCTAAGAAGGAGGAGGAAACAGCTCAACCTGATGTTGCTGTTCCTCTTTCTTCCTACTTTGAAGTACGCACCAAGTCTGAAACTGCCCATTGGTCTTGAAACCATAAGGGAAAAGCCAAGAGAATCTTGACATTCTAGAGAGGTCAACCTTGACACAATATAGCAGCTGAACTAGTACCAGCAACCACCTCTGGCAAGACCTCTTTTTGTGTAGAAAAATTCTTTTCTTTGTTGTTTCCCAAAAGCATTCTGAGTAACACAGGGTCAGGGGTGAGATGCAGAATACTCACCCATCTGCTTCCCTGAAGTCTCTTTACAAACACACCTCTACTACAAAAGAGAAAAGAGAATGCCTTATGCCTCTCAACGTCTGGGCATGCAGGGGTCTCAGGGAGGCTCTGCCACACTGATCCCCACTTCTGGGGTCACAGCCTCTCTGCAAGAGCATAAGCACGTGAGCTTTAAAGTCAAGTGGACCTGTGTCCTAGTCCTGACTCCTTATCAAAACCTGTGTGACCTTGATAAGGTACCTGACCTTTCTGAATGTCCATTCTTTTTACTGTAAAATGAAATTGAGGACAGTACTTACACCATAGTGTTGTTGCAAAGATTAAATGAATCAGAACATGCAAAGTGTGTATCTCAGTCCCCGGTACACGCTACGTTGTCAATACTTGATAGCTATCATGATGATTTTCTGCCTTCCCTTCTGTGAGTTTGTCTCATTTCCCGACTCATTTTCTAAGCGTTTTCTCATTTCCTGGTCTCACTCTACTTCTCTCCGTCTCCATCTCTGCAGGTGTCTCTGTCTCTATCTGGCTTTTCCTCCCTTCTCCCCAACCCCCATTCATTTTCACAGTGGAGGGACACAGCAATTTGCCTAGATGGCCCAAGTTTCTGAAGATCTCATCCCTTGCTGGCACAGCACCAGGTCTCCATACATGGCAGACCCACCTATTTTTACTAAAAAAAAAAAATCTTTTTAATAAAAGAAACTTTTCAATAAAAGAAAAACTTACGTAGCATTTACTATATGCCAACCACCGTTATTAGTGCTTTTCATATATTAGCTCATTTAATCTCACACCAACCCTGTAGATAACTACTATTATTACTCTCATTTTACAAATGGAAGTGGAGGCCCAGGGAGGGTCAGTAATTTACCCAAGGCCTCAGCGATTCAAGGCCCAGGAGTGTGACTCCCGGGCTCTGCTCACTGCAGCCCTGTTCCCTATGAGCCCTGAGGCAGTCACCCCTGCGAGGAAGCAGTTCCAGCCACCTGCAGGTTTGAACACGCAGGCCACTAAGGACTGGCCACCAAACGGCCATTTCCTCCTTGGTCTCACAATATGTAAAAAGTGCTATTATCACAGAAGCTGAGGCTGCTTGCAAACTACAGAGGTGACACGAGGTAAATTCATTTCCTTCCTGTCAAGAGAAACTTGACAAGGGTATAATCAGAAGCTAATGTGTGTGCCTGTGATTGGGCTCATCACAGGGTGGCACATAATTGAACAAGTTCTCTGTGCCCAGAGGAGCAGAGCACAGCCCCATCACTGGAAAGTGTCACTCATCTGGCCAGCACATGTCAGTTTTTAATAACATTACGGAAATATTCCTGAAGGGCTGAGGAAAGGACAGAGCCTTGAGGACAGCATCTCACTGAGCCTCGGAGAACAACCTTGAGAGAAGGATCGTCTGTCCTCTTCCAGGTTGGCCATTTTTCTCAGGGTCTCCTCCTCTAGGCTGGCTCGGTCCATGCCTCCTGGGCTTACAGGCTGGAGTTCACTGTGACTGTATCTTCTTGCTGAATGGACCCCGGGGGCCCCAGGTGAGCAGTGAGGCCAGGTCTCCAGGTGACTGAAGGGGGTTGCCAGATAGGGGACAGGCCCCCTCCTCCCTCAACAATTGGTGACAGTGGTAATACTTACATGCCCTTATTATCAGTCAGGCACTTTTCTAGTGTTTTGCATATAATAACTTATTTAATCTGAAAAAGAATCTTAGGTGATAGATAGGTACTGCTACTATCCTGATTTTATAGATAAGGAAACTGAGGCACAAGATGAACTCACACAAGGTCGCACAGGTGGTATGCTGGATTTCAGCCATCGTCCTAACCGTACGTACGTTCTCCTGCTTCAGGAGTCCACACAGCCAAGCCCTGAAGTAAGGGATGGAGGATGGGAGACGTGACAGGGTAGGCATTGGCTCACTCTCATTTTTATCAGGCACCTTCTTTGCATCAGATATTATTCTAGGCACTGAGGAGATGGTGGAGCATAAAGAGACAGGAGATTATAGTCTAATGAGAGGACACAGATAATACATAAACATACAAATAAGACAATGTCATAGAATGGCAAATATAATAAAGAAAACAAAACAGGGAAGGTTAGATAGAGTGACCAGGCAGGAAGAGGTTTAGAAGTTGTTTCAAGAGGGAAAAAGTTAAGAATCAGAGAAAACTATTTAGAAGCAGGCCTAGCCAAGGCTGATAATTCATTGGTAGAGGTTTCTGAATGCCTTCAAAATGCAGGGAGTAACCAGTCCTTGAGGCCCTTGAGAAGTCAGAAGTTAGAGACCCATGAAGACAAAGGAAGCAGCCTCAGCTCTACTACCCTCTCAGGGCTGGCCCAGGCTCACGGGGCTCTGCCATCTTCATGGCCCCATCAGCAGCACCCCATCTCCTCAGGTGCCATTGCGAGGAAAGGGAGTGACAGCAGCACCCCACACAGAGATTCCCCACCTAGCCCAGAGGTGACCCCTGTCTCCTAGGTTCCCATGTCCCCCCAACCATAGAGGATGGAAATGTACAGGAGCAAATGGAATATTCATGGGCATTACTGCCTCGGCCCCAGGCCCAAAAGGGCCACTAATGGAGACAGCAGAGATGCACAAGGTCTCACACCCTGAGAGGTGGAATCCAGCCAGGCTGAGTGGAAAGGGAGCCATCTAGGAGCAGGGACTGAAAAGGGTTTGCCAAATGAATGGCTCTTAATTTCAGTTCAATGAGACAAGAAAATCAGGTGAAGGAAGCCAGGCGAAAGAAGGATTAATCCATCTATCAAGGACCTTTGCTACTGAAAACATGAAAAGATAAGTTTATTTGTGAGCCATAATGATTCACTACCAGGAGAAATAATTATCTTGAAGCCTGTTTGGCCCCAGAATCAATCTTTATTTAACTGTATTTATTTTGGGCTGCTCATCCAGCTTGCCTCTCTTGGAAACTCAAGGAGTGCTTTCTCTCACTTCTCTGTCTCTCTCTCTGTCTCTCTCTGTCTCCCTCTCTCTCTCTCTGTCTCTCTCTCTGGTAAATTCCAAAGACTTGCTTATTTCCTCTTTTTCAATAGAATGGTCTTTGTGTGGAGCCTGCTTCCCGGCCTCTCTATGTCCTTTTGGTCCTTACCCCAATCATTCACTTCCCAGTATCCTCTCGTTGCCTTCAGAGCACTTATCATGACCTGAAAATATATTATTTGTCGGTTTATTTGCTTTTTTGATAATCTGGCTCTTCCACTGGAATATAAGATGAGTAAAAGCAGGGACCTTGCCTGTCCCCACAGACTAGATCCCAACCCCTGACCAATGAACAGCCATTGAAGAGATGAACAAAAAGATAATGATGACAACAAAAAGATACTAATAGCAAATGCATGCAGCTCTTAGTCTTTTTTAGTCCTCATAACAACCTCCATTTTTTGTTACTGATTATTCCCATTTTACAAATAAGGAAACTGAGGCACAGAGAATAATTAAGTAACTTGCTCAAGATTATAAAGATAATAAATACAACAGCAAGAATTTGAACCCAGGCAGTCTGGCTCCAGAATCCACGCCCTTTTGACTTTGGTATTTAAAAAACATCTGTCAATTAAATGAATGAATATGGAATGAATGGCTACCTTGGGTTTCCTGCTTTCCTTCCCAGGACTATTTCTTTTCAACTTTTATTGAAGCCCCTACATGCCAGGCATGGTCCTACATTCTCTCCATGTATTATTCAGTTGAACTCTCACCTCTAGCCTGTTCTCCCTGGCCTCGACCCCAAGTCTGGTACTCATTGTCCAGCTCAGGTCTCCCAGCTCCCCTTTTGCCAGGCGGTGCTGCCTTGATCTCAAATGACAGACTCAGTTCCTTCAGAAAACAAATCCAAACCAAAGATTCACGAGAAGCACAGGGCTACCTTAGTGGGTCCAGAAGACCCTGGCCTCCCTCCTTCTGTCCAGAAACTGAATCCCAGAGAGATGAAGTTACGAGTTTCATATCTGTGTCCACCTTTCAGCCTGAGGGGCAAGGGCAAAATAAATATCCTAGAGTACCAGTTGCTGGGTGGGAGGAAGGAGAGGAAGAAAGTAAAGTGCTTTTCCTACTAAGTTGGCTCTGAGAGTGGAAAAGAAGAATGAGGATGGGTTATTAAGGAAGCATCGTCATACAACACATCTGTGACCCCCAATCAAGCACTCCCTCCCCTCTACCACGCTGCTCCCAAGGCTCACTCTGTCTGTGAGGTGACTCTGTGGAGTTCTGCTTGACCTCATCTACCACGGATTTACACTCGTGCCTTGAACAATGCCTGATACACAGTGGGTACTCAGTAAATGCTGACTGGATCAATGACTGAAGGATCCCCATTCCCCCCTGGCTTGGCTTTGCCTTCATCCTCCTCTTCCATAACAGCCCAATTGTACCCGGTTCCATCCCCTTGGACCCACGTCTTGGACACATTCATGTACTGACTAACCTTGGATGTGTACTCCCCTCCCCCAGAAGGATCCTTTAGGACCCTGAGCCAAGAAACATAAAATAAGAAAATCCTGGGAAAATGTGCTTTAATTGAGCCCTGGAATCTGCTGCTCCCACGACCAACCTTGAAATGCAAAAGTGATGTTCTTCCCAAACTATGGCACTTCACAGACTCAGGCCAGTGCCAAGTGATGCTCTGCTGAGGAATTTAAAACCCAATCATGCAAAGCCAAGTGTGCTATCTTGTCTGGGAAACAAAAACATTCCATCCTCTCAGCACATCCAAATCAATGCTCCCTTAATAACCCAACTTGGGTCTTCCCCTGGATTCAGAGAGCCAACTGCACAGGAAAAGCATGGTAGTCATCTTGGACTCTCCCTTGCATTCTTTCCCTCCCTCCTATTCCAGTGTCTTGCATCTGGTACCTTGGGTCATTTGTTTTGCTCTTTTCCATCAGGCTGAAGGGCATCCACAGTTTTGAAATCATTAACTTGAGTTTATCTGGAGAATTCAGATTACGAATTTGTTCAAATTCTCATTGTCCTGCAACGCATTGAGTTTCTTACCCTAATCAGCTGGAAGACTGCCTGGGTACTTCTTCAGTTCGTCTTGCAACAAAGTGTCTCTTCTGGTCACCTGGACTGTTAAATAGGTAAATAGACCCAGGGGATTGCTGGGTCCTGTGCTGGGGGCACAGATGCTAACCCCAGCCAAGCATGCACCTATGAATGGACCATCAGCACTGACAGAACCGGTGGACCCAAGACTGGAGATGGTGAATCCCTCCTGGCGAACAGCACTCAACTGCTGCCTCACTATCCTGCCTCAGGAACATTGTCCTCAAGTCCAAATGACAGTACTGTCCCACAAAGAAATGACAAAAATGGTCATTGCCCGACTGTCCTGCTGACCGAGGAATGTGGTCATGCACAAACCCTGCATACAGGCACATGGCTCTAAAGAAGAGGAATGGGAAAGGTCTTTCCATGGAGTAAGGCTGCCAGGTTTGAACCTCAACTTCACAATCCATGGCTTTATGACCTTCAGCAAGTCACTTAATCGCACAGTCTTCATTTCCCCATCTGAAAAATGAAGAATACAGATCTCCCTCAGGTGGTGTTGTAAGGATTACATGATATCATGCATGTTAAGCAGCCTAGCGCAAAGTCTGATGCAGAGTATCATTATGAGCTAAGACTTATTGAGCACTAACTATATGCCAGGTCTTGTGCTGGACCCTTGCACACATTGTATGTCATTAGCCTCATTGTGCCCATAAGACATCGGTATTACTATCTCTATTTTACAGCAGAGAAAACTGAAGATCAGAGAAGTCAAGTAACCTGCATAAAGGCAAGGAACAGGGGAGGGGTGAAATTAGGATTTGAACCCAGGTTTCCCTTCACCATGTGAGAAGGATCCATGTGGAGCTGACACCAGGCTCATGTCTCCAGGTGCCCATCAAGGGCTGGTTGACAGGCAGCTCTACAGAGATGCTTGGGGATCGTGGACTTGGAGCCAGCAAGGCTGACCTTGAGTCCTCTGTGCTGTGGGACTAAGGACTAGTCTCTACTGCTCAGGTGTGTATACTTCACCTTCCTCCGCTAGGAGACAGACAACTGCAATTTCCTTGTAAGTCTGTTGTGAGGCTTAAACAAAACAACGGTGCTTACAATCCTTCCCAAAGGTAGGATTCTTATACTATCCCATGCTCTACAACACAAAGAGAAGGCATTGACAACACTTAGCACAACGGTAAAAGCTTTCAGTAAACAATAATTAATACATTAATAATAATAATAGCTAACACATATAGGACATATTATATTTCAGGAATTGTGCTAAGAACCTAACTAAAGCACTTAATTCTTTTTCTTTTTTAAAGATCAGCTCTGAGCTAACATCTGGTGCCAATCTTTCTCTTTTTTTTTTCTTCTCCCCAAGGCCCCCAGTACTTAGTTATATATTCTAGTTGTAGGTCCTTCTAGCGCTGCTATGTGGGACACTGCCACAGCATGACCTGATGAGTGGTGCTAGGTCCACACCCAGGATCTGAACCAGCAAAACCCTGGGCTGCTGAAGTGGAGTGCACAAACTTAACCACTCGGCCATGGGGCCCGCCCCAGCACTTAATTCTTATGACAATGAAGTAGGTATGAAGCTATGAAGTAGCTATGAAGTATGTACTTCCCCTTTTACAGATGAGGAAACTGAGGTATGTAACAGTTAGGTAACTTACTCAAGGGCACAAAATCAGATGCCAAAAACTTAGTCTTGATAGTCACCTGATTGCATCCAAACTTTATTCACAGGATGAGTCAGTGCAGGAAGCAGCACATCTACACTGTGCCCTGTAGAACAGCAGCAGCCTGGTCTCGTAGGGACTGCTGGCACTAACAGAGGAAAGCTTGTCCAGGTCACTTTACTGCAGGACTTTCATGGTCCTTAATACGTAAATAAGTATGCAAATCATCAAGAGGCCGATAGAGTATGCAGAATATGAAATATCATTTCAGAAATACCATATCTGAGTTGTTTACTCTGCATAGAACAGCCTCCCATCAGCCGTTGGAAACATTAAGTTCAAGGCAAAAGGAGAGAGAAGGGAAAAGTGAACAGCCCAATGTCCTTCCTCCTATGTCTTCTGTCCTCCAGTCCAGAGCTGTAGAAGAAGTGTATCTGCCTGCAGACCTGGACATCCACAAGCCACACGCTAAATGGATGACCCACAGAGGACCCAGCAAGGGGTGAGCCCAAGGAAAGGAGGTCAGCCTGGCACAGTCCTGGGAAGTGGAGGCCCTGGTTGGAGCCTGCTGGGAATCAATGGCTCTTTTACCACAGATGTGACATTCACCTGAGCTGTTGGGACCCATCTGGTGGGAAAGAAGGAGGTTTTTATATCCTTGTTCTTAACCCCAGCACACTCCAGAAACATATTGCTGTAATTCCCTTAGCTGACAAGTATGAAAAAGAGAATATTGAATATTCCAATAGGAATGTGACAGAAGAGGGTTACATTCATTAGGTGCTGAATTTCCCAATGACTCCTAGAAATTGCCACAATTAGACCAAATTAAGTACTTCCACTCCAAGTATAGGCTGTTGCTGTTCTTTGGGGTATATCTCTGCATTGCTGGCCTTGCAAAGGAAGACACTGGAATTCCAGACAAAAGCAGCATCTCCTTTCCTCTCTCTCACTCTCTGAACAAATCTAAAATCTGGTGCCAAATTCCTTGCAGCTACTTCTAAAACTAGGAAGGCTTTTCATAAGCTTACTAAGATTTTATTGGCCTCTGAGGAGGAGTTCCTTTGCTCTGCGACTCACTTTCTTAATGCAATCCTTGGAATTCTCCGCATCTTCCCATTGGCTGGGCAAAAGGGTAACATCACCCCCATCTCTATGGTGGATATGGAGATTCAGAAAGTTGTTCCCAATCCATTGGGTGAGTCAGCAGGGAAAGGGAGTTTGGAAAATAAGCTCAGGTCCTTTCCTTCCCATCCTCTGCTTTCCCCTATAAGAAAGTGCTCAGCACAGAGAGTCCCTCTGAAAACAATTAGCAAAGGTTAGACAAGAAGCCACAGCTTTGGTTCCTTTGGTTTCAGGTTCAGAATAAGAACAGCAATGATATTTCATAGAGCATGGTGGTAACTGTCTCTGAGATAGAGGCCAGCCATTCTAACTTTCTGGGCCTACAATCAACACTTATTTGGGAAAATTTGCTGTTAGACAATTTTTCTTTAGGAGCTTTAATTTCCAGTGAGTCTTACATAGATTTATTTATATGCTCATTTCACAGGCAAAAATACTGAGGCATTGGGTACATCGCACATTACAGAGACAAGAGTCCCTGGAGGACAACTTTCTTTCATCCTTGTGCAAAAACCAAATGCGCCCAAGGACAATATGACTGCAGCTGTGGCATTTCTGGTGACAGTGTAAGAGGCCAAATGAGCACGGTGGATCTTATGAGCCTCGGTGGAGACTACAGCAGGAGCTTCCAGGTGCTCATGCCTGAGTTTGCAAATCCAGAGGAACTGGAGCAGCCTAGAGTTCAAGATAGGTTGAAAAATTTCCTAAGGGTCTTAGCAGCAGAACCCTTGAGTGGAGCCCACAGCCACTGTGAAGACAGGTTCCATGGAGGCCAGTGCTCAAAAACTCTAACTTTGCTTAGGAAAGTGAGTCAAGTTCTATTAGAACGTGCTCTACTCTAGAAAAGAGCCTACGGGGAATCCCTACCCCACCAGTGACCTTGGACAAGTCCCTTCCCCTGCATTCCTATCACTACAGATCTGCCTTGAATTGAGCCAAGCAGGGTGGGGGCCACTCTCTCCTCTTCAGCTGCCTCCCTAATTCTAGGGCAGCACTGTGTCACTGTGATGACCAGAGGACACGATACCCTCCCTGGTGACTGAGGACTCAGTGGGTGGTGCTCTGATATTGCTCAGTGGAGACGCAGGAGCTGACTCAAAGGCTAGGGGAGGGTCTTGGGGGCCAGAGGTTCAGTGATCTGGGCTCTACCCTTTCTCTGCCTTCAGTTACAGTGCCACTTTTATCTGTACTATATTGGGTTCTAGCCAAAGTGCCATTTGAACAAAAATTTTGAAGGACCCAAAAAAAAGTTTGAAACCCACTAGGATAATGTTTCAGGGGGGTTTTATTCAAAAGCCTGCAAAAATGTAAAGAGATATTATTACATTTATTAATGTGATATGTTTACAGTATTATAAATCTTTCTATCAGTGACAAGAGTCAAGAAATTCTCATCTTAATGTCACCAGTCAACTCTGAGGAGACTAAAGGTCAAAGGGCACCAAAAAGATGACCCTTAACATGGGTTGAAATTCCCAGGATGCTACAAGTAGCTCAAGATAAAGAGGATATTTGGGGAAGATCAACTTCTTGTCCTGAGAGTTCTGGTTTCTGGAAAATTCTACAGATATTCTCCACCAGATTCCAGCCTATTTGGTAAGCTGGCCACAGACGATTTGGAACACCATGACCCCAATACTCACCAGAGGCTCTGGGCACTGCTTGGATGAGCCCACTTCAGGCAGCTACATGAGCACTTCCCTGCAGCATAGACCCTCCCTGCTTTCATGTTAGCCCAGACAGCCAATGTCACCCTCTGCTTTTCCTTCCTTCCAAGGACAAAAGGATTCAGAACCCTTGTCTGAGTATGTGAATTAAACTCTGCAAACTGATTAAAATAGTCATTACCAAAACCAGGTCTGGAGGATCCCCAAGAGGTCCACAGATTTTTTACAATGTTCGTGCAATGATTCTCATCTCTTTGGATCTGGTACTATTGAGTAATCTACTGATAGTAACAAAACAACAGCAAACACCAACCTGATATTATTCAAAGCAGTCTGTTCTTCCAGTCATTCCATGTGTGCTTTTTGGAAACAAATTAGTAGACTGGGTTGTCCACAAGCAGATGTGCCCACCACAGTGGTCCACAGCCAGAAATTTTAAAGTTCAGACTGTAGAGGAATATTGAAAAGTGTTTGACCGGTGCTCGATTTGTCAGGCAATGTCCACAAACAGTCTTCCTGAACCTCCCCTCTCTAATATAAGCAAGGCTCTACCCTGCTTTCTGGTCACACAAGGCCAGCCACCACAGAATGAAACATATGAAATATGTTGTCCAAGTTCATTGTTCACATTAGGTAACAAAATATGCATTTATATCTCTCTACAACATAAAAAAAAATCCTATTTTCATTGAATGCTTGTGTTAGATCAGGGAACAATAGTCTCTTATTTCTCCTGACATATGGGTCCTTGGAAATTGCAGGGCAAATATACGCAAAGAGTTATGAAAGAGGAATACTTAATATTTGTTGGTCTGCAGTGCCATGTAGCTAAGCCCTGACACTCATGTGCCAGGCCCCCTCCCTTTCTCCTTTATGGAAAACCTCTCCAACACAACTTTCTCCACTGATGGAAATGTTCTCTATCTGTGCTATCCAATATGGTTGCCACTAGCCACATCTGGCTTTTGAGCACTAATGAGACTGAGGAGCTGAACTTGTGATTTCATTTAAATTTAAATAGCTACACATGGCTAGTTACCATATTCAACAGTGAATTAATCTATAAGTCAAGACTTGGGAGTGTGTGTCTGTGTGTGTGTGTGTTTTAACAAAACAAACACTGCTCTTTCTGTAGTAAACACTGATCTGTGGTCAGGGTCTAAGGAATATGCACAGGGTGGGTGACTGGAAGTTCTAGGCTTCTTGCTGCTCTAAGGTCTTATCCAAAGGAATTTCCTTAGCACCTCCCTCTGGGCAGTATAGCTCAACAACCATTAGGAGGAAGAGCACTTGCAGACAGAGAACAACAAAAAATACAGACACATTAGAAGCAAAATATAGACACAACTTTGTAAACTGGTTGATAATTCAGAAGGCAACAGATCACCCCGACTTAGCTGGAAAACCAAACACCAAATGGGAAACATCAGTCTCTTCACGTCCACAGAAAACAATCCCCTGAATGAAAAATTAGGACTTGGTGACTATTTCCTGATCTGGCCCTTTGTATTTTTCATGAAGCTTAAAGGAGATTAATGGGACAATCAGGATATTACAGATGAGAACCACATGCATTTCAAACGAGCCTATGACAAATGGCTGGGAAGCCCCAGGGATTAAGGAAGGGGGTTGTGAAACGAGCCCTGGCCTGGGAAGCTTCTCCCCGTGAGTTCTGTCCTGGTCCTGATAGTGACCACCTGGCCATGACGCCCTGGAAAGGCACTCAACCGTCCCCTGAGAGCCACTGGACAGGAGAAGGAACCCCATCATTGAGCAGTGGTGAGATCCAAAGGGCAATTTTGGCAGCAAGCACTCCAGAAATGACAAAGCTCTATTTAGATGACTCACGTTATTATTAAGCACTTGATCAACATAATTATAATTATAATGGCTAACATTTATCAGGTGTCTGCTATATGCCAGACAATATATATCCAATGTCTCAAAGGCTTACAGCAACCCTACAAGATCTGCACTGTTAGTGCCTGCTAGATGCTTTTCCAAGTGTTTTCCACATATTAACTCATTTAATCCTTACAACAACCCTATAGTGTGGATATTATTCATATCCATATTTTACGGATGAAACAATTACAGCCAAGGAGGTCAGGTGACAGTCATCACCCTCCCAACTAAATTGGAAGGCCAAATGACGAGAGGAAACCTCAGAAAACCATCCCCTGAATGGAAGACTCAGACTTGATGACCGTTTCCTGATCCAGGTCTAGTAAATGGTAGAGCTGGGACTGAACCCAGGCATAGCTCATAAGCAGTAGAGCCAGGATTTAGATACAAATCATCTGACTACAGTCTGTATTCTTCGCCCCCATGGCATTCTGCCTCTTAAAAAGTGACAGGACCAGGACTTGAAATCCAGGTCTGCCTGCCTCCAACTACTCAGCCTTTCCTAGAGCCACCTTACCTCAGTTAGATCCACATAGGATTTGCCACCTCTGGCTAATGGCCTTGCATATTTCTTCCTCTCATCCTGCAAAACATCTTGGGAAGCCCCTTTTTTTGCTATTCCATGACTGAGAATACATTTAGCTAAAGTAGTGGTCTTGGTGATTAGAAAGAGTTTTAGAAAATGCCGTGTCAGATTTTTACCCTCTTTGAAGAAAGCAGCTCTGTGAAAGGCCTAAGAAATTAGTTGCTATAAAGTTTTAGACCATTCTGAGTGATACTTATGTCATTGTGCCCAGAGCACCCTTGTCTGTCCACAAAATTCATCATATACTAACAGAGAGTGGGTGTCCGTAGACAAAGTCAAAGCAAGCTTGTCCAAAGGACAAACTAGGAAGAGACGACACAGAGAAAAAAGGTAATTCAATGGCTGGACTGCCCAAGGTCAAGCCTAGAGTTTGAGGTACCACAGACTGAGCATCAAAGGTTATGTGCACTAAGTGTATACCACCTTTACACTCAAAAGAGAGAATATACAAACTTGAGTGCTGTAATAAACATTTCTTCGGTGCCTTCTCAGCATCCATTGTCCAGTTCCTCCTTCCATCAGTCCTCAAAAATTCCATTTGGGAGGGGGCCGGCCCCGTGGCCGAGTGGTTAAGTTCGCACGCTCCGCTGCAGGTGGCCCAGGGTTTCGTCTGTTCGAATCCTGGGCGCGGACATGGCACCGCTCATCAAACCACGCTGAGGCGGCGTCCCACATGCTACAGCTGGAAGGACCCACAACTAAGAATATACAACTATGTACTGGGGGGCTTTGGGGAGAAAAAGGAAAAAAATAAAATCTTAAAAAAAAAATTAAAAAAAAAAAAATTCCATTTGGGAAAAAAGAAAAAAAAAATTCCATTTGGGAATCCATGTGGTTCTAGGGAAACTGACTCCATCAATGTACTCTGTCCCCTGGCAACAAGGGTTGAGCATGTGACTAAGCCATTCCAATCAGAGTGACTCTCAGGTCTTTGGCTGGGAATGCTGGGACAAAACCACCTATCCTTCCTTATGGGCATGACAAAAGAAGCATATAGCCCCAGGAGCTCTGTCAGCCATCTTAGGGCTCTAAAAGGAGCCAGGCTTTGATGAAAACACCACAGCAAAAGACAGAACAGAGAGAGGGAAAGAAGCCAGACCCTTGGTGATATTATTGAGCCAACGGATCAAGCCTCGCCCTAAGCCAGCCCTAATTTTGTGCTTTTAAATTAGATGAGACAATAAATCCCCTTTATTGTTTAAGCCAGCTCGTGTTGGAGTTTCTGTTCTTTGCAAATTAAAGCATCTGAACTAATACAAATACATATCACTTAGGCCATACAGTAAAATGAGAAGGCAGAGCTCAAGGTGATACTACATCCCCTGAGACTGGCAGCTCCCTCTCATACAGAACTCATGCATTACTCAGCTAAAGAACAAATTCCCTCTGCACTGTAGCCATGTGGGAAACTCCTACTCACTCATCAAAGGCTAGCTCAAATGTCCCTTCCTTCCTTCTAGACTGCACTCAGGCAAAATTAATCACTTCCTTCTGTTCTATTTTTTATTCCAGTAGAAGCATATTACTCATTGTTTTATGTAACTATAAACACACAGCAATTACACACTGCTCAAGGGCACAGAACATGTCTTATGCATCCCTATATGTATCAAACCCAGCACAAACACATAAGCACACAGGATGCTCCAGGCTGCACAGCCTCTGACAAGTCACGTAACACTCTGACCCTGTTTCCTCTCCTGTAAAATATGGCTAATCATGTATCTCATGGGGTTGTTGTCAAAATATGACAACATTATAAGGCATGTAACTTCTTGGTACAGAGTAAGTACTCAATAACAGGCAGCTGAGGTATTTCATAAAAATTTGTTCAATTGATAAAATTAAGTCAGATAGTAAAATTAAACAGATAGAAAGATAGATATATAGGTAATTTTTTAAATCTCCAACAGCCATCAGCTCTCAATTGATGGCCAAAAATTAACATTAAACCTAGAGGATAGAAGTGGTTTCTTTACTCTGTAATCGGGAAGGAAGTGTGAGCACAGAGTTTGCCTTGCCTTCTAGATCAGATCGAAGTTGGTAAATTAGGCTTTGTGTGACCTTTCAGCATGTAGGATCAGGATGGCAGGAATACCATGCCAACAACTGAGGTACTTTGCAGGAAATCAAACAGGAAGAAATCACCAAACAGTATCAGTTGGCAAACATGGGTCACCCCAGGCCTGGCCCCTCAAATCTACCTGAGCACCATATAACAGTGAATAGCTATTGTCTTTACCTGCCTAGCATCCACTGACCCTTCTGATAACAAAACTCCTCCTCACTCTCAATCTTAGAAAGGCCCCACCTCTGCCTTCCAGCTCCAGGAATGGGTATCCACCAGGTTTGCCCATTAAGAGCACCAGGCTCATCTTCACAGCCATGATGACTGGTTCAGGCACAAGCATGTGAACAAACCTGTTCCAATGAGAGTCAGCTCTGGGACTTTTGCTGGAACTTCTTATCTAAAAGACAAGTTGTCTTTCCACTGAGAGCTAAGGGTTAGAAGCGAATATAATACGTATTTTATTCTGTTGTGGGACCCCACGAGGAGGAAGCCTGCTGAAGTATAAAACCAACACAGAAGCAGACATGTGAGAGGGAAGGAGAAATGGAGGGAGCCAGGCATGATGAGACTTAAAGACATCATTCAAGTGCCTGGAGTTAGCTAAGTCGGAAGCCAAACCTAACTCCCTGGGCTTTTCAGTTCCCAGCATCATCCGATCCCTCCCCACTCTTCCTCTGTTTGTGTTTTGCCTTTGTTTGCACTTAAGCCGCTTGAACCAGATTTCTCTCATTTGTATACAAAAAAGTCCTGGATGATACAGGTTCTCACCCTGGTGAGGCTTTCCATCCCTTAACCGATCCTGGCTTTACCCCTGACACTCCTGAGCTCTGGGAGTATTCCGGCAGCCTCCTCTGCTAAAGCCAGGACAGGGAGGGCCCAGGAGAGGCTCTGCCTGGGGAGAATCCACTGAGAAGGACAGATGATAAATTCAGCCTCAATCTCAAAATATGGTCTTATAGATTCCATTCAGACTTTTTCCCTTCCTCTATTCCCCTGGTGCCTCTCTAGCTGAATAAAGAATCATTTTTTAAGCACACATCTTCATTGTTTATCTAGCAGCGTTTTTTCCTCTTTATTGGAATATGTGACTTATTTTAAAAATTACATTTCCCATGAGATGCAGTCACTTAAATTAAGAGAAAAGCTAGTATTTCTTAAACTATAGTTTCCTGTATATAAACTGATGTTTTATAGATTCCAGAAACTTCCATAGTTATAAAGAAGGCTTTCAGTTTTACTGCCAGATTCAGATTCTCTTCATTACTTAAAACAATGTGAAGAGGATTAGTCACAAATATAATTTGGGGAAATGTAGAAAGAACAACCTAGGGATTCAAATGTCAGCTTAAGAAAGAAAGAGGAGCTTAAAAATAAAAAGCAAGATAAGGTGAAGCGGGCTGGGGTCTTTGGGACACCAAGTCACAAAACCAGCTTAGAGTCAGAGGGAGCTTGCAGATAATCTGATCCAGGATATAAAGAAACATTTTAGCTCCTGATGACGTTTTCCAAACAAAATATTTAAGCACAAGCAAAATATAAGAAAAATATATAAGTAGAAGGGCTCTGTGAAAGAGGAGGGTTTAAGAGGAACAGTTGAAGATCAGCTGAGAATCTGAGTCCCTCCAGGATTCCACCAGTCTTCTTCAACTAGTGGTCTTTTATAAGCATTCATAGTAAACAGTAGGACTTATCAACTTATCTGTAGTAGAACTGGTTAAATATATTTAACAGTCTCCTTCCCCAATTTCCCACGCCCAACCACCAGAGCAGGATGTTATCTATGGGTTGATATCTCCCCCACCCTCCCATCTGGGACAGGACACCAGGACACTGCCTAGGACCTAACAAATGATTGTCCCCGCGATGCCTGGACTCACCTCTTCCTTTTTCTCTCAAAGGCCCCAGGGACCTGGCCCTCCAGCATCTTCCCCCGGGCTACCCTCTCCCTCCAGGAGCCTCCCAAGGAGGAAGATATTCCCTACACTCAACCCAACCTTTTCCATAACAAGTCCACAAACTTGTTTCAGCATTATTACTGCTAGGATAGGGAGGGAGTGATAAAGTATCAAAAACTAGGATGATTTTATGCTTTAGAAGTCATCCTCAGTCAAGCCTTCCCTCTCTTATAATACGGGCAGAGCATCCTCAGTTTCCCCTTAACACTAAAAGTGAGCTCCATTTTTTGTGTGTCCATACCATTTCCCCACGCTCTCTCTCCCAAAGAGAACAGGGCCAAGTGAAGCCCTTCCCATAGGAAGACCCATTCATATCCCAAAGGAGCTAACGTCCTGTCTGCTTTTCCCATGTGCTCCAATTAACCATCCAAATCCTGCTCCAGCTCAGAGAAGCGGGGCTGTGCTCACTGCCCAGCAGGCACTTACAATCTACAATTCTGCAGTGGGACACTCCTTTGCATCTCATAGGCTCAAACCCTCTTGCTCAAGTCTGCTGAGTGTCATAGCACACACAGGTACTGTTGGTTCTGTACCTGCAGAGTGGAAACACAGGTTGGCAGGGAAGTGCAGGAAGTTGTGCCCAGCAGGAGGAAGGGCAGGCCACAGGATGGGAAAACAAGGGTGCAGTGTCTGAGCCAGGGTGGCAATAACAGAGCTACTGCTGCTGTGTGTGTGTTTAAACGGATGCCACTTACTTGAATGTGGCATCTGTCAAGTCTCAGCAAGGATGACAGATGTCTCTCTGCTCCAGGAACAAATAACGCAGCCCTGTGGGGGTGACAAAAACAGCCCTAGCTAAACCAGATCGGAGAGGTGCAGTTCTCTGGGAATAATCAGAAGACAGCCACGTAGGAGTCCAGAATCTACTACACACCTGCTCCCCTAAAAAAAGCATGTTCTCATTATGAAACCTTAGAAGGAGGCTCCAACTCCAGGAACAAGTGTGTGAGCCTGGGTGCCCTCATTCATTACCAGATGAACTACTCATTCAAGATAGACTTGAGGCTTGTCCAGGAAATGGTCCCCAATTACTTAACCCACAAAGGGAACTCCCACGGGGATGTCAGCTCCAGAAGTGACATTGTTGAGCCAACGGATCGAGCCTCACCCCAAGCTGGCCCTAATTCTGTACTTTCAATTGCATGAGCCAATCAATATTTTGTTCACTTCTGTACTCCCAGCACCTAAAACTGTGTCTGACAGATAGTGGGTGCTCAATGACTATTTGCTGAAAAAACAGATACAGGCCAATGAGGGAAAGGCAGCGAGAAGCAAAGCTGTAAAAAAGAAACAACTAGGCAGAGCAAAGTGAGAATAAGAATAATTAATAGCAACTACAAAGAAAGGGAGGATAAACTGATCTAAACATACAAGAGGAGAAACTCATTGTGTATGTTAAATTATGCCACTGGTATTTTTATTTTTTAAAGATTGGCACCTGAGCTAACAACTGTTGCCAATCTTCTTCTTTTTCGTTTTTTTTCTTCTTCTTCTTCCCCACAAAGCCCCCCAGTATATAGTTGTATATTCTAGTTGTAGGTCCCTCTGGCTGTGCTATGTAGGATGCCACTTCAGCATGGCCTGATGAGAGGTGCCATATCTGCTCCCAGGAGCCAAACCAGAGAAACCCCAGGCCACCGAAGCAGAGCACACAAACGTAACCACTGGGCCACAGGGCCCACCCTGACAGCAATATTTTAAATATTTCATGGAACTGAGTATGCACAGAAAAAGAGACCATCCCAGGCTCAAAAGAGTTCATGGTCTTGTCTTGGAGAAAAGGAAGAAAAGTATATAAAGTGGTAAGTAGACTACAATGCAATAGATGTTCTAGAATGAGGTCTGGAGCCATGATTCTGGGGCAGCCAGGGAAGGCTTCCCAGAGCAGGTGACGAGTGGGCCTTCAAGGAAGGATAAGAGCCTAGGGAGAAGCAGGAGAGCCAATGCGGATAGAGAGGACAGCTTCCAAGAACTGTCTACTCTGTGGGCCCAGGGGCCAGAGAGCTGCTGGACTTCCCAGCCCTCCCAGGGATGGGGTGGCCTGGCCCCTGGTGGAGTGTGAGGCTATGTCCAGCCTGGGGAAGCCCTCCTTGTTCTGGTCTCTGGTTGTCTCAGCAAAGTAGAGAGTCAAGGCTAGCAGAGTCTCACTCCCCTTTGACCTCTGTGGTGCCAGGGGGTGCAATCCCTCCTCAGGGCACTCTGAAGCTAAGTGCTTCCCTGAGCACCTGGGGAGATGAACATCCTCTGCACATCCAAGGTCTTCTGTCTTCTTGTTCCAGTTTTACTCACTTCTCCTCTTCCCATCCACTTCCGAGAGGTGTTTCTCAGGCCTCCAAAAGGAAACTCAGGGGAGAAGCTGAGTCAAGCCGCTTTGAGTTTCCTTCACTGCCCGGGACTTTCCAAAGCATCCAGCCTAGAGAAGACTTGCTCAGATAGCTGGGCTCTCTGCAAGTCGCATGGAGGGCAGGAGGCAGGAACTAAGGAGCCAGGGCACAGCATCATCACTGCCAGGGTGAGGGAGCTGGAATGATCTGGAGCCCCACCAGCTCTGGCGGGGCCTGTGAGTAAGTGATCCTGGGGCTCTCTGAAGTCACATGTCAGAGTGTGTCAGTGAACAGAGTTAGGCTTTATAGTCATGGAGATATGGGTGCAAAGCTCAGTTTAGTAATCTTCCAGTTGTTTACCTCTGGGCAAGTCATTTAACCTCTCTGGGCATTAATTTTCTTATCTGTAAAACAACTAAAATGCCTGTCTTTCAGAAATGTTGTTAGGATTAAATGTAATGAGGTCTATTTCTTTGGCACTAAATAGGCCATTGGTGAAAGATAGCTATTTTAACTAAAATATTAAGTATTAAGTATTGCTATCATCATCATCATTATCATCATGAAAGTTAGATAGATCTCAGACCAGGCCCCAGGCCTGAATTCCCAATTCTGAATCCAGAGCCCTTTGCTCTGGCAGACAAGAATGAGAAGGGGGGCCCTGAAGTATAACAGGCCTAGAGGAGTCCCAAACAGTGTGTGCTCCCAAACATGAGACTTTCCTCCCAGGGAGGCCACTGTGCCACTTGCCTGGGGTTCCATTTTCCCCCCAGCAACAAGGTGACTGGCTGGTGTCTGGATGTGCTTTTAGCAAAGAACAGACAGACAGGGCAGGAGAGCACTAGAACCAATGAGATTCCGAGAGCTCCAAGACTGGAGGCAATAGGAAGCATGTTTCCACCTAACTGCTCCACAACCTCCCACTGCAACTGCAGAGTAATTGCAAGGAGGAGGTGAGAGCAGAAGTAGGAGGAGAGCTGGGGAGGGGTGGTGGTCCAGGTCATTGGCTGCCAACAGGAGTACTGACTCCAGCTGGGAGTAGCCCAAGGGCCTTTCTGGCTAGTCTGCGTCGTCCATCTTGCGAGTCAAGAGCTGCCCCTGGCTAGTGCTGGGCTCTAAGACAAGGGATGAGTGTGTCTACACCCACAGCCAGGCAGGGAGAAGTACACCCAGGCACTTCCTCGGCCATTCAAATGGAAGCTGGTAATGTGGCTCAGGAAATACTGTTTCTGACCCAGCCAAGGCAAACCATGGCCCAATTCTCCATCCTCTCAGAACTGAGCTGATCCAGGCCCAGGGTCTCCCTCAGCAGGCAGCTGCAGTCCTGGCTGCCCATTAACACCTTGGCCTCCTCTCCTGCACTCTGTCCTCCCAAGACATTTCACATCCACTATCTCACTCAGGCTCACAGCAGGCTGGCAGAGGGCAGGCCAGCAAGGCAGGCACACTGACCCTGCCTCACAGAGGAGGAAATGATTGCCAGCCGACCGTCCAGAGCCAACACTGGGACCCTCCGAAGCCAGTGCCCCTTCATTGCTGCCCCCCTAAAGACAATGGCTTAGCTCTAGGACACATGCTTGAGAGGAGAACATCACTGACCCTCTCCCTCACACACACACACACACACACACACGGAGGAAACTGGGATAGGCTGTGAGACAATGCGGACAGAGCCAGAAAGATTTGCATTCAAATCCAGTCCTACCCATGTTTTAGTCCATTTGGGCTGTGATGACAAAAATACCATAGATTGGGTGGCTTAAACAACACACATTTATTTCTCACAGTTCTGGAGGCTGTGGAGTCCGAGATCAAGGCCCCGGCAGATTCAGTGTCTGGTGAGAACCCGCCTCCTTGTTCACAGATGGCTGTCTTCTCCCCATGTCCTCACATGATAGAAGGGGTGAGGGAGCTGTCTGAGACCTTTTAGAAGGGCACTGATCCCATGACAGGTGCGCCTTCATGACCTAATCACCTCCCAAAGGTCCCACTTCCAAATACCATCATATTAGAGATTAGGTTTCAACATATGAATTTGGGGTGACAGAAAAATTCAGTCTATATCAACCTCTTCTTGCCCTTATGCCTTTGGGCACTGTATGTAACCACTCCAAGCCTCACTGGCTCCATCTAAAAAGCAGAGCATCACTAGGAAGAGTAAACAGGATGGTATGAGGAATGGGCAGAGCCCCAAAGGTAGTGGGCTCTCAATAAATGCAAGATGCTCTTTGGGTGGACCTTGCCTGATGCCCTGCCTCAGCCCTGGCTACCCAGCTTACAGGGCAGCTGCAGCCTTGCAGGACGTGGGAGCTGCAGCCTGTCTTCCTGAGTTTCCCTTATCTTGCTCTGCCATAGCCTCTTCCTAGAAGGGACTCTCCCCTGCAGGGTTAGCTTATAAAAAGACACGCATCAGTCAAAGGGACCTCTGATGAATCTCTCCCAAGACTCTTGCTTGTATAAAGAGGAGGAACACTGGAAAGGGTCCCTGCTGCTCTCTAGACCAGGCCGCTCCACAGATGAGGCTGAAGAGGGGACTTTCAAAGTGCTTAGGGTCCTCTGGTAGGTGGAAGGAGAGAGACACGGCTGGCTTAGCATGAACCATCTCCCAATGGGGAGTTTGAGTTTCTTAAGAATTTTTTTTCTGAAAAATACATGGTGTGCCTCCTCAACCCAGTTTATTTCAGCTGACATCACAGCTTCACTATTCTTCTTCCAATCAATAGTGGAATTAAATCATCAAGTTGGAGTTCCAGTTCAGGCCACGCAGCTGACGTTTTCTGGATTCCCACTCCTGGGGATTCTCAGAACTAAAGGTGTAATAGGCCCAGGTCATGGGAAAGTCTACAGCTTCAGATGAGCAGAACCTCATGGACCCCAGAGGCTGCAGCATCTATGAGCCTGTCTCCAGCTCCACAGCAGGGACCAGAGTCAGGAAGAACCAAAGACAATCATCAACAGCAACCTTGCTTTATGCCAGAACCTCAGGGCTGAGTGCACAGCTCTTCCCATAAAAATGGCATTTGTACTCTTAGTAATCTTTTATTCAATTCAACTTCATCTGGTCCTAATAAATAGAATTACACTATGTCCTTGCTTAAAACCCTTTGATGGCTTTTGGTGGTGCCCAGGATAAGATGCAAAATACTTCCTATGGCCTGCAAGGCTCACATGCTCTTGCCTGTCTCTCCAGCCTCCTTTCTGTCAGACCCCTCCTTGCTCACCACACTTCAGCCTCCTTGGCCTTATTTTTCCTTCCTTGCATATGTGTAGCTGTTTCTTGCCTTAGGAGTGGGTAGATGCTCTTCCTCCTCTCTGCTCAGTTAATCCCCACCCCCCTTTCTGGTCTCAGCTCCAATGCTGCCTGCTCAAAGATAACTCCCCTGACTACTCCCCTAGGCAAGTTATTCCCACGCCTTTCTCCCTTCCAGGTCTTTTAAAACCAGACTTAAGATGCATGATTATACATTTCTGTATTCACTGTCCTCTCCTTCCCCATCATGTAAGCTCTGTGAAACCAGGGACAATAATTTTCTCCACCAGCTTGTATACTGTCTCACGCCTAGCAGATTCTCAACAAATTGTTGCTGAACAAATGTGTTCATTTCTTCATTCAACTCTCCAATGTCAGACTTCATTCATTCAAAGAGCTTCCACAAACCATGAATTAAGAAACCACTGCCTACCAAACACTGTGCTGGAGGCTTACATTAGCTCTTTTATATTTGTAGTTAGTAATACTGTCATTTTACAATGAGTAAATCCTGACTCCAAGAAGCTAAGTAACTTTTCCAAGTCATGGTGCCAGCAAGCAGCCAAACCAGAATAGGAACCTTTGGCTCATAACTTCTTGCTTTTCCCACCAAATGACATAAGTGGCAATAACCTGGGCACCCAGAACTGAATGGGGAGCAGGACTTAACTGTGTTGGTCCCCAATCCACTGGCAGCCAGGACCAGACCCAACATGGCATCATTCCTTCACCACAGCAGAGAAGGCTGCTTGGGTAATAAAATGGAATTGGCAGGTTTACCTGCCTCGGATTAAACAGAATTTTCACTTTGACAGCAGTTGCAGAAATAACTTGGGCTATAAATAAATAGGAACTGGGCTAAAATCTGAACCTGCTTTCAAAGCTGACTCCTTTTCCAACGGAGCTGCAGAAAATCCAGTCTGCTCAGAGGGAACAAGAGGAACAAGGGCAAACAGCCTTTCAGTCTCTGTGCATTTTAACCAAGGATTAATTGAGGTTGTACGCAGCAATGAGGGTCCTGTCGAGGAGTAACTGTCAAGAAAATTGAGGCGCGAGACCCATCTGCACAGAGGAATCAACTGAGGTTTTTAACTAAAGCACAACTGAGGACAGCGGCTCTTGGAGCAAATGAGAGAGCCATCACAACTTCACACCTCAAACCCCAACCTACAAAATAGTGCACCTTGCCCTGGAGGTCCCCTGGCTCCTCTTGCTGCCTCACTCAAAAGCACCACAACCCACTCCAGGGCAGACAATGGTAATTGTCCATGGACATCTTCCACTCCCAAACCTAGAGCAACCCAGATACCCTTTCCAGGGACCTTCCGGAGGCATTAATTGATTGTTCAAGAAGCCTCAACAAGGTAGCTGTCAGCTGAAGCAGGACTGAAGCCCAGATATTCTGATTCTAAAGAGCCTACCATTCAACCCTGGAACTTTCATGCCCAACCTCCATTGGTTGGAAGCAGAGGAAAAGTAATTAGGAGGAGGTATGGCTTCCCGCAGACTCGCCATTTGTCAAAGGTGCGCACCCTCGGTCCTTCACTATATATTTGAACCTGCACTTGACAGCCACATTTTGCTTCTGCTCTTCTTTTCCTCCCTCCTGCTCTTTACTCTACTTCCATCCAGCCTCTTATACTGCTATCTTCACCCTCATGTGTGAGCTTGCAGCAGACTCCCTACAAGAATCCTGAGAACCTATTCCCTGTGCTTTGTGCTCCGTGCTGGTTCAGGCCACTCAACATGCCTTCAGCAGGCTCCTGGGCACTCTGGTGGGTAAGATACCAACTTCCTCCTTGCTCTTTCACTAACAGTCCTCTATAACTTTAACTTCCCAGGGTCTCAGTGATACTGCCTGAAGATGCAGAGAAGAATCCTTACCGAGCATCCCACATAAATGTAGAATGTCTGAAGAGAATAATACATAATAGCTTTGAGAAAAGAATAAAACTCTGAAAGACTGTGCTGAGGTGAATAATTCCAGGTATCTTCCTTAGGATTCTCCTAACTTGTGGAGTTAGTTACAAGGGAGCACTTTGCCAACTGTCAGACACTGACAGTTGATGAAGTATTTGTTCAAGTCTTTTGCCCATTTTTGAATTGGGCTGTTTTCTTACTATTGAATTTTGATAGTTTTTCATGTATCCTAGCTATACAAAGTCCCCTGTGAGATGTGTGATTTTCAAATATTTTCTCCAGGTATGTAGCATGCCTTTTCATTCTCAAAGTAGTGTCTTTCACAGAGCAAAAGTTTTTAACTCTGATGAAGTCCAATTGATGCATTTTTCTTTCATGGATCGTCTTTGTGGTATTGCGTCCAAGAACTCTTTGCCTAACCATGGGTCACAAAGATTTTCTCCTGCATTTTCTTCTAAAAGTTTTATAGTTTTACATTTATATCTGCAGTCCATTTTGAGTAAACTTTTGTATGACTGTGAAGTTTAGGTACAGGTGAGGGTTTTTTTGCCTTTGGATGTTCAATTGTTTCAACTCCATTTGTGGAAAAAATTGTCTTTTCTTCATTCAGTTACTTTTGCACCTCGGTCAAAAAGCAATTGCCATATTTGTTGTGGGTCTATTTCTGGACTCTATTCTGCTCTATTGACCTCTGTGTCTATTTCTTTGCCAATACCACATTCTCTTGACTACTATAGTTTATAAGTCTTAAAATCAGGTAACGTGATTCCTCCAAATATACTCTTTTTCAAAAATTATTTTAGCTGTTGTAGCTACTTTGCCTTTCTACATAAATTTTAAAAATTGGCTTATTTATATCTACAAGAAGTCCTGCTTAGATCTTGATTGGAAATACATTAAATCTACAGAGAAACTTGGGGAGAACTGACACCTTTACTGATGAGTCTTCCAGTCCATGAACATGATACATCTTGCCATTTATTCAGGTCTTCAGAATCTTCATTTTAACAAGATCCCCACTAACTCTTCTGCATGTTACAGTTTGAGAGGCACACCGTTCTAGAGCGGAAATCACAGTGAAGTCATCTAGGAAGAGTTAAAAAATATGGATGTCTGTGTCCCACCTAGACCAAGTGAATAAGAATCTTAGGCACTAGAATCTTCCAGGTTCTCCAGGTGATTCTAAGTGGCAGCTAGGTGTGAAAGCCTAGGCTAGACTCAGACAAGGGCTTATAAGAATCTGGGCTCCATGACTCTTGCCCCATGCTCATTAAGTCAGTCTGATTAAGGCCCCCGGTTCATTGCTCCTCAACCCCATTGCACATTAGAATCACCTAAGGACAAGAGTTACCTCACTGAGAATTTTTAAGGAGCAATTTTGATACACAGATTTACCAAACTCCCTCTGTTGCTCCAAGACCTCTCCTATACTTGAGGATTTCCTTTCCCCAGCCAATCCAGGAACTGATGCAAGATTCCAGAAGCCCATCTTCTGGCTGCCTCTGTCTTCAGAAGTCTCTCTGGAAATTATTGAGGCAGTAGGAGATAGGGGAGAGAGAGAACGTGTGTGTGCACAAGAGAAATGTCCAATTGCATAAGTCTAATCAATAAGATCCACGACCCAAAATACTTGTTTCATGGCAAGAGGACATCTTTTGCCTTCATATCCACCTCATTCCCCTGCTGAGTCAGAGAAACAGCTCCACATTTAAAAAAAAAAAAACCATCCTCTAATCTCTAAGGGCAAGTGCAAGTTTTCCTGTGTTTTTTTCTGTGGCTCCATGGAAATCTTAAATGCATGTCTCAGCTATGGCGAGGTGAGGCATGACATATTGGCCCCCAAAATATGAACCAACTGAACGTTGCCTGAAGACAGCTCTGTTTCTGTTATTTTTTTAAGGGATTTGGGGGAGAGAGTAGCTGATATAGATAAAATGGATGTAAAACTTAATGCTTTCATTTTGGATGTGCACCAACCCCAGCCAGCCAAAAATAGACTCAACACATCAAAAATATTTCTCTTTGAAGCTGCAGGTCCTCTGGGGGGTTTGTGAACATTCACAGAGGACAGAAGGGCAGAAAGATATGAAAACAGCAAAAGCTGCATTCTAAGCCCCTAGGTTGGAGCCTCAGTGACCGCCGTTCTGGAATGCCTATTTTTTAGACATCCATGTACCTATTTCCTACAAAAAGCCCTTCTGAGAATGATGAGAACACATCCTTTCCTGCAGGTCTGCCAAGTTCATTCTCAACACTGCCACCACTGGCTATCTGAGGATGACACATCTCTGAATCCTAGCTCCTTGTTTAAAGCTAAACATTCAAGACCTTTAGATCATAAAGTCCCAACAAACAAATGCCTCAATTACAGAATCACAGCATGCTGAGGTTGGACCAGGCAAGCCCTGTGGTTTCCTCTCTTGCTCTTCAGTGAGAAGGTGGAAGTGACCAACCAAGGTGACACAGTGCTGGACATGGAGCATGGGGAGGGACTCAGCACGAGCCAGAGCAGTAGTAGGGTCCACGGGGAAGGACCTGGCCTTTGGATCTAACTGACTTGAATTCCAATACTAGCCTTGCCATTGATCAGCTCTGTGACTTTGACCTTGAACAAGTACAGTCAGTGTTCTCTACTTCACAGGGAAGCTTAGGGAATTAGGAGAATTAGTGAGAAGATGCACCGAGTACGTGACACACAGTGGATACTCAGTAAACAGCAATGACTTCCATAAGCCTGATCTCCCGACTCCCAGTCCAGTGCTCTCTTTACAGTGCCACTATAAGAAGACACTGAGCCATCCCAATAAGCCCACCTGGTTTAAGGGTGCCCTTCTCACAAGTACAGACCAGCGCTACCTAGGCTTCTCTAAAGACAGCAAGGAAAAAAACTGGATTCATGCTGTTCACTCAGCCCTGAACCAGACACCTTGTTCCCTTTCCTTTAGTTTCCCTCTGTTCTGAGTCTGTGGTTCTTGGTCAGGGTGAGCCCTGCTCAGTATTAATTGTGACCCCTGGCCACAACTGCACATGGCCCTGACCGTGATGCTGCTGCTCCCTGCTTAGTTCTTTAGGTCAGCACCTCCATCTTCCCTCCACCATCTGCCCTGTGGCACCAAGCCTGTAAGGACCTTCAGTGACCACATTGTCTATAGAGAAGTCATAGGCCGGAGCCCCACAGGTCACATATCTATTTCTTGATCCAGAGAGTGATTTCAATTTTTTTTTTCACTTAGTTGACAACATGTAAAAAGCCAGAAAACTTCACAAGAACTCAGATTTCTGACTTCCCCTGAAAAATCACAAACTAGCCAAATGGCCACAGTCAGCCAGAGCTCCAAGGCAGCCGCTCCCTCTGCTGGGAAGTCTCTCACTTTGCTGATCAAGACCCCCAGTTCCCTCATTGCATGACTTTCCTAGCCCCTATCAGCATCTGAGTTTTCAATCCCTAATACAATACCGACTTTCCATTCACCAACTGGACACTCAAGGTGTTCACCACTGGGCCCGCCAGACCTGTTCAAACTCTTCTCGCAGGAACCCTGGAAAATCTTCCCGCTTCCAGCCCTCTGCCAGGAGCTGTAATCCTGCCTAGAATGCCCTCTCTGCTCTTGTTTACCCAACTCAATCTAGAACGCCCCCTCTCCAGAAATTCTTCCTGACCACCCAAGCCACAAAGTGCTCCCCATCCCCCAGAGCCTCGAGCAACCAGTTATCTCACCCACCATCGCACATTGATTGCTTTCCCTGTGAGTGTGTCCTTTTTCCCCAGCCTGAGAGCTTCACCAGGTGCCTACACTCATTTGCCTCCCCCAGAGGGCAGACACAGGCTTTGCACAGAGAAAGTTCTGGACAAAGATGAATTGTTTGGTCAAGGGTTATCATCTGTATCACCGCTCAGCTAAAGGCTGGGCTCTCCCGTCTCTCCAGCCTCCTTTGTCTCTACTCCACTCCATCTCCCTTCCATCCTCCCAGATGCACCCAAGACCCCAGTGTCCTGGAAAACTCCTAAAGGACTAGGACTTGTTTTCCACCTCACTGATGAGTCTCCCCTTCTCTTCCACTCCCTACAGACATCCCAGGGTCAAACACAGAACTTAGCACACGACAGAAGCTCAAGAAATACACACTAAATAAAAAGCACCTTACTTTTTATTCGCTACACCTTTGCATATGCTGTTCACCTGGCCAAACATGTCTCTCCTCCTTTTCACCCACCACCAGATCTATGGGGCTTGGAAACGCCATATCTAACATTCGTGTCTCGGCCCTTTCTCTTCCCTTACTCTGCCAGGTCACCCCTCTCTCTGGGCTCCCACAGTACTTCACTCTTGCCTGTCATAGCCATTGCTAAATGGTTGTGCAATTATCTGCACAAGTTGGCTTCTCTAAGTGCTGTCAAGTTCCTGCAGTGCCGGGACTGTGTGACCCTCTGCCCTGCCACTGCCCAGTGCCAAGCCATAAATGAGCATAACCAGCCCACAAGGGAGGTACTACGATCCTCATTTTAACAATGATGAAATGGAAGCAAGGACCCCAGCTCTATGTACGTATGGGGAGAGCAGAAAGAGGAAGGAAAGGGAGTGGGTTTGGTGAGAAGACTTGGTTCTATTATCAGGATTAAAGCACAGGAAGGGCAGCATGTCCTTTCAATGTCATATTTGGGGACTTGCTTAACATCCCACCCAAAGAATATTTAATTACCTCCGGGAAAGCCCCTCTGTTTGACTTGTTGTTTACTATCATTAAAGATTCAGAGTCCATGAAGTCGCATGCTCATGTGTGGGGTTTTGCCGAGTAGAAATTCAAATGATTTCTGTTCAGTAGAGAAGATAATCCCAAAGTTTATGCTTTTACTGCCCTGTAAGGCATCAACTAGTTTTGTCTCTAATCTAGCAATCTTATTTCAATGTTCTTTCTCCAGCACCTGTATAATTACACTTTGCTATCCTGTTGACTCCCTCATTAAGGAGCTAAATGCACTTTTTGACATGTGCACATTTGATGCTTGTACGAGTCATTGTTTCTAACTTTTGGAAAATTGTGCTTTGACACCACGCCTGCCTCCACCTCTGAGAGTGTAGGCAAGTCTCACCCTTCCTCTTTTGGACTCAGTTTCCTCATCAGCAACATGAAGGAGTGGGTCTAGATGGGGAAATGCAAGCCCAAGGAATCTCTGAATTTTAATATAGAATCTTAAAAAGGATAATTTCTTAATACGGTTGAACATGTTATGGAGTTATTTCCAAAAACCACAATAACAATAGCTAACACTTATCCAACCCCAGGCATCAAGCACTTCCAATTTAATTCTCACAGAATGAGATAGGTGCTATTGTTACTAGTCCTATTTACAGATGAGGTTAAGAAAGCTGAAATCTAGTGTTTTTCAGTCAGAAGACACTACGTTCATCCCTCTATCCATGTTTCCTTCCATTCATTTCTTCACCTGTCTACTCATCCATCTTTCCACCCATCCAGCCAACTAATACAAAACAAAGATGGTTCACACTTTCACTCTGGATCTATCAAATTGACTTACGTGGCATTTAGAAGAGATTGTGATTGTTTCTAGCTGGCGGGTCCGGGAAGAGATGCCATTTTGAGCTTGCCCCTGAAGGTTTAAGCAGGACTATTTAGAGAGAGGTCACATGAGCATCCTCCACTGAAGGAACCGTGGGTGACAGAAAGGACTGGAGGCAGCAGGGGAGGGGGACATGCAGAGTGACCAGGGAGCAATTGTGGCTGGCTGCTGAGAAGTCTTGTGGGAAGGGTGGATAGCAGCAGATGGAGATGGAAAGAGAGATTGATTGGTCTGGATGTATGTCAATACCTGATTGAGAATCATAAGTTTCCTTGATCTGATCCTTCTCCACACTTGCCCAGACGGGAGTACCATACGTGGTGGTAAATTAGCAGAGACAAACGCTTCCCCAGGTGCCCTGATCTGGCCTAGGCTGGATACTGCCACTACTACAGTCCTGAACGCTTGGAAGTAGAGCTGAAAACAACCATGGAGGGAGTCTCCTCCAACCTCTAGTTTCCTTTTCCAAACATGCAGCCCTGAGCTAATTTAAGCTAGTCTGAGCTCACTTTGCAAGCAGTTGTCACAAGGTGCTACATCAAAAGATTCCCAAGGCCCAAATATTTAACAATCAGAGTACTCCCTCCATCCATCAGTTTGGTAATTCTACCCAAGGGAAAAAAAAAGCTATGGGGGTTTCTCTTCTGGCCTGCTCATTTCTTATAAACATGCCAGGGCCATTTACAGCTCACAACTCACTGCTCTCTAAACATTTACACATTTCTCCCACTTAACGTGTCCTTGGTCATTTGATTAAGTGGTAGGTCACGGGGGCTAGATGTCAAGGCCTTGGAACCTTTGGGTTTTGTCTAAACCTACTTTCAAATGGCTTCAATGTTAGCCCCCTCCTTCAGTAAACATGGGGATTACTGGACTACTTCAGACCTGCTGATGCCCTGGTCTGTCCTCCACCTCCTCTCACAGGTACATGAGGTCAAAGAAGACAGACCCCTCAAGAAGGCACAGACATGAGGACATTTGACCAGTTGGACTTCCAGTGGGCATGCTCGTGGGTTCCCCATGACCCCCGAGGTTGAGTGGGTGCCAGAGTTTCACAACACCCTGATTCCCAGAGAGGAGAGTTAGAGAAGTAGTTTTGTTGGGGGAAGGAAGCAGCTCACACCAAACTTCCTAGGCTATGAGCACAGGAATCTCCCACCAAGCCTAGGTCAGCACATATACAACACTCCTGCCTTTTGGAAGTGTGCAGGCTTATAGCATCAGTGGGACTTTTCCAGTGCAGCGACATGAGAACATAATTACGGCCAGCTGAGAAAAGTCGAGGTGAGGAAGAAGCCATGTGGGCTGGAGAAGGGGGCAAGGTTTTGTGGAGGAAGCGTGGAGAGACGGCATCACAGGCAGGGGTATGGCTCCAGCCAGGGCCCCGATGTAAGACTGGGCATGGGCAGGGGTAGCAGAGGGGCGGCTTCCGAGCTCCCACAGTTGCATCTTTCTTGTTGGCCCTGCCTCCAGTTTCAGAGGCAATTTTGAATAAGAGAAAGCACACAGCCTTCAGAGTCAGACCTCAATCTGAACCCTGGTGCTTCCCCTACCAGCTGTCTGACCCCTGCAAGTTACTCAACATCTCAGAGCCTCATTATCCTCATCAGCAAAATGAGGTGCTGGCAATATACCTCATAAGGGTGCCAAGGCGGGTAACAAGGCCGTGGAGGACCAGGTATGTGCCCTCCATGGCAGCATCCGTCACACTGGAGTCTGAGCCACAAGATTGTAGGCACTTTCAGGGCAGAGACTCAGCCTTTCGCCTCTGCCTGCAGTGCCTTAACACAGTACCACAGCCATGAGAAAACCCTGACAGACACGGACCCCTTCTTCCAGGCCAGACTTGCCACCCAGCTGTAGGGAGGTCTGTCGGCAACCTCTTCAGGGCTTGCTCAGAAGCAGAGAGCTGCCTGGCCCAAGGTCATGCCATTCAGGGGCAGCCCACCTCCTATGACTGACTGAGGCAAGGGGATAGAGGCCCATTTCAGCTCCTCCCTGGACAATGCTGGCAAACCATCTTAGTTCCAGCTCTCTCCACCCAGTTGGCTGAGGCTACAGCAGGCCTGCATCACAGCTCAACCTCTGTGGAATCCTGCCTCTTTCCCCTCCTCCCATGGGCACTGGGCCCATAGACACTCCCTAATAAACATCCTGCACACTCAACTCTGCCTCAGAACCTGCTTACTAAGAACTCTACCTGCAACAAACCCTGGATTTGTTGATTGAATAAATCCTGGAAACAAGACTCCCTGCCTGCTAAATCCAGGGCATTACCCAGGCCCATGTGCACAGCCAGGCTGTGGTCCTGGCCCCTCTAGGTCATAGGTGCTCTTGCTGTTGGCATGGCCAAGAGACCAGGGTAAGCGAAATGGCACGTGGGGGGGCTGTGGCCACCCAGAGGGCCGCCCTTCCACATGGGTAACGACCACATCAGGGAAAATCAGTTATCTAGTTGTCAGGGGCTAGGAAATTTCAGGTATAGGCTGGGCTCTGTAGACATTCTCCACCACAAAAGCCACCAGGTTCAATGTCCCCATGTAGCTAGAAGGGTCAGTCCTGGGCAGGGAGATGAATGAAGCAATGGAACACACAAGAGGGAAACCCGCAATGGGACAGTGCCCACTTCTTTACCCCAGGAGTCACTGAGGGCCTTGAATGGCTCAGATAACAGAAATTGTGAAGGATAGTCACCTCAGGGCATTATTTGGAAAGTCACCTGAAGGAGGAAGAAGCGCCTACCAATATCAGAAGAACCAGAAAAACTTTTTTCTAGAAGATAAATGACTAATTTCAAAATAATTATTTTATCAACTGTGGCTTTTTTTTTTTTTTTTTGGTAACTCAAAGAAACAGGAAATGCTTCACTTTTTAAACAAAGAGTTGGAACACTTAGATTTAAAATGCCGTTAAGTTCTTTTTTTGGCAGTGAGGTGAGGAAGCAAGGGAGCTGGCAGAGCCCGCCTGCCCTCAGGCCTGGGCGGAGCCGGCTCCCACAGAGTGGGCAGCTGGGGAAGAAGGGGGCGTAGTGGGATCTAGGCAGGTCTGCCCACAGCACACTGCGGAGCAGCCTCCTTGGCTCACCTTGCCTTAGAAGTCTCAGCTCACCTTTCAGCAACCTCCAGCCACCACGGGAGAATGGCATTTTCTACCTCACCCCTCCCCAACCTGCGCTTTCCCCCCAAACCAGGGGCTTGCTGAGAAGGACCCCCATCTCCTGCACTCACATCTATGTCTTCACAAACAAGGCCTGCTCCCTTTCCCACTCCCAAGGACCAAGAGGACACCTCTGCGACTCCTGGCGGCTGGTTCGCCAAAGGAAGAAGGCCAAGGAGACAGCTGCTGGCTCTTCCCTGCCTAGAGGATGGGACTCCTGATTTTACAGGAGGGAAGCAAAGGCTCAACAGGCAGCACTGATTGCAGTGGGTCCCTACTGGGTGTGGTGGAAACGGACCCCTCTTCAAAGTAGACAGGCTCCCAGAAAAGGGAGCTCTAGCCTCCCCCAACTCTAGCCCTGTAACCAAAGCACATATGTTTTTGTCAGTTTACACAGAGCTCTGGGCCTGGAAGAGTGCGAAAGCCACTGCTCTAGAGGACCTCCCTTGCTGGAGATCCTGGGGAGCAGAGGCCCAAAGTCAGACCACTTAGTGGCTGTACAGCCCTCAGCAAGTCACTCAGCCACCCTGAGCCAGGGGTTCTTTTTGTGTAAAACGCTGATTATAACAGTGCGTACCTCCTGGTCTGGGTGTGAGGGTTAAATGAGGAAAGGCCCACTCAGTGCTTCCTGCCTGGCTCAGAGTGACTCCTCAACAAATGTGAGAAACCACTGGCAGAACACGATATATTCTTTAAGTGAGCATTTGCCCTTTTCAGTGTCTGGAGTAGAAGATGCACTTCCAATCTTAGGGATACAAAGGCAGGGGCCTTATTTCTTTTACTGAGTTCAAAGAAGTCTCTAGCGTTTAAATAGTTTAAAACCTGAGAAAATAAGGCCTAGTTCTGAAAGTGCTCTGTCCTTGTCCCTCTGAAGCAACACTGGTTCCCACAGCCCCGGGCGCCCCTGGAGCCAACGGATGGCTGATACAATGCGCTGACTCAGGCCAGCAGGGGAAGGGTTTCAGCAAGGCAGTGAGGCTGTCGCCTTCATGTGGGTCACATGTTTGCAGCTCCTCACTGTCCCACCCCCGTCTCACAAGGGCCTAAGGTTTGGGGCAAAGGATTAGCTGGGAAAAGTGTACACCGTTTGTTCTTGTCTTGGCTTTTCAGGAAGAGGAAGGAGACTCTGTCTCTTGCTAAGGTGAGGGCCACAAAGCTGGTGAGCTGACTGCCCAGTTCTCCATCCCCCACCTTCAGCATATGCATAGAGTGATGTCGTCCTCCCACCATAGGCATTCAGGAAACAACCTTGGCTCTGGAGTCTGGAGACCTGGATTAGGTCAACTGTCACCACCGACTTGCTGTATGTCATAAGGCAAGTGACGCAACCTCTCTGATCCCCAGCTTCCACAACGCAAAGAGAGATTTTAGTTCCAGGTCTCCTTATTTTCAGTACATTTGAGATTTTCAAAGGCCGAATAAGGTAGTGTATGAGAGAGTAACTTGATGAGCAAGAAGTACTATATGCACATATAAAGCAGTATTATCTTCATGTTAAACCAACTAACCTATAGTGATCACTTGGCAGGAAGAATGTAAGGAAGTCATTTCAAGACAGAATTATTATTCATTATACGACTGTTCGTGGGATGCTGTAAGCGACAGCTCTTCACCCAGCGTCTGATCCAAGTTAAAAGCTGCATCCACAGCCCTCCATGTACATTCGTTTTCATCGTTCAGTTACAAACACCAACACGAGATGCGGATGACACCCAGGCAACTGTCTGGTTTCTATTCAGAAGTTCTTGGTTTTCGAGCATTGTTTCATTTGATGTTTGGGAAATAACAAGGCCTTCCCCTGACACTGTAGAAAACAGTGTTTGCTTAACAATTTCTGTTAAATCAAGTAATAACTAACAAGGAGAAACAACAGCTCAAACAGGAACTTCCTGACACGACTGTTAACAGAGAACTGCAACCTGTCCCCCATCAAAGACCCCTGCCCAACAGGGAATCAGTATTTTTCGGATACTAATTAAGTAAAAAACCAGCTTAACATTGTTATATTTTAAAGAGAGAAGTATTAAAATCATCAACAATTTTAACATTGAAGCATAAAACTGTCTTCTATTCAACAAGCAATGAGAACATACTTGAATTTTTTTTCACGGGCATTTAAGGGATGCTGATAGTACAGAGAAAAGGGAAAAGTTAAAAAAAAAAACAAGACAGCTGGATAAATATATAGGAGGAGAAAACAAGAGTGATGGAAAAGAAACAGAGAGAAGTGGTTGAGAAAAACCTCTAGGATGCAGACAGAAAGAAAAAATCAGACCAGGTAAGCAGAAAAGACAATAATCAACCAACCGAACAACAACAATAAAATGAGAAATAAAGAGAAACTGTCATAAAGCACCCTCTAATTTTGGAAGATTATCACTAAAAGCTTTTAAAGCTACGTGACAGATTTACAATTATAGGAGTTAAAGCGTAGGTAACCTCTTAGTAAATGCTTCCTCAGAGGCACAAAGTGGCATCAAGACTGCATCCAGCTCCCAGGCCAGCAGCTCCTCATCTCCGGCCCACAGCGCCATGCTGTATTATTTTTCAATGTGAAGCATTTGGTGTCTAAATGGGCCAGCATTTCCATCGGGGCTGCCACTTACTAAGGGAAGTTACATAGCCTCCTCACACCAGATTCCTCACCTACAGGGTCCATAGAGTGGGGATGCACATGTCCCACCTCAGATAGGGATGTGAGGATTAAAGAGAGAACATAGACCTGGCACCAGACGTGGCACTCAGTAAACCCTTAATAAATATTCGAATTTGCTAAAGAATGAATGTGTGTATAGAGACTAAACAAAAATATTTTGGAAATTTTCTATCATCACCCTGAAGTTCTTCCTTAGGTTGAGGCCGTCCTACTCAGCAGCATCCTCCTCTCATACCCAACATTAAGAACATTCTTCAGTTTCTACCAAAGACTTGCATTGCCTTCCTGCCTCTGTCTGGGTTTTCACACTGAGCCCTCCAGCTCGGTGGGTCCCCCTGCCCATGAGTCTTCTCTAGGAAGCCGAGCCGGACTCTAATTTTGAGAAGCATTTCCCTTATTTCAGGTCTTCATTCAGCCTGTGGTTCAACCACAGAATCACTTCTGTTTCCTTCCTTCATTTCCCTCACAAAGGAACCCTTTCATCTAGAGCTCCTAGCACAGTTCCTTTGACGAGACTCTTCCTGCCTTTCTTTCTTGCTCAGCCTACATCAGGGAAGAATGAAGGCAGATTTCAGGAACCTGGCAGAAAATGTTAATCCTTCTCTCCCTCAGTGTCCTAGTCATGAACCCTTATTCCCTCAAGTGCACCCATAAAGAACCCACAGATCCACATCCAGCTCAGAGCCCAGCACAGGAGAGGTGCCCAGATGAAGGATCACTGAATGGAGGAGCGCGCCTGCCTTCACAGCTTTGCTTCCAGCAGTCCCTTCATTTGGAACACCTGCTCCCTTCCCCTTAGCCTAGTAAAACCCTGCCGGTACTTCATAGGAAAGATGCCTTCCATTTTGAAGGAATGATGCCCCAAGTATCCACCCTGTCTACTGTTTATTTCAAGCAGCATAGTGGGCATGATGATGTGAAATGACTTTTCTACCTCAAAAGAGGAAAGTACAACGTCCCAAAACTTATGACCTCTTAGAAAGTCAATATTTACAGCTTTGTCCTAGGCAAATCTATGTCTTTCTGACCTTAGAGTCCCAATTAAGGTGGAAATGGCTTTCTTATTTCTTTCCAAGAGAGTCTGAATTAGATGGATCAATGAAACCCATTAGTCTCTCATCGACTCATTCAACAGATTCATTCATTCAGCACATAACATATTCCAGGAACTGGATGCTAACGATACAGCAGTGATCCAAATGGACAAAAATCCCTGCTCTTAAGGAGCTAGTATGGATTCGGGGGGAGGAGGATGACAAGAGAAGATAGATGACAAATACAATAAATAAGTAAGTATATACTATACTAGAGAATTATGAGTGTTATAAAGAAAAATGAAAGGTCCTAAGCCAGGAAATAGAAGTAATTTAAAATAGGGGGAAGTTACAAAAAAAAAATTGAAAGTTACAAAAATATAAGGAAAACTCCTTCAGCAAAAGGTGATGCTTGACACTAATTTGCTGTGTAAACACACACACATCTCCTACTGATGCGGGATGGGTGAGCCGAGGAGTCGAAAGAAAGATTTCTTAGACTCTTAAGATCTGGCAGTAGTGCTCTTTTATTTAGAGAATAGTATGGAATAGCATGGGGACAGGACCCAAGGGCAGTCAGAGATGCTGCTGGCATGGGGAGCTGCTGCTGCCGCTGCTGGCATGGGGACAGGACCCATGGGCAGGCAGAGCTGCTGCCGGCATGTTGCTGCTGCCGCTGCTTCTGCTGCAAAGTTGGGTGGAGAGTAAGGCTAAATTTAAGGCATAGGTATGTGAGTTATCTCTTTACAAGACAAAGGAAAGAATATGTAAAAAAGTTAAAATGGTATCAGTGCCCTGTATGGTCTGGCCATTTGGCGGTCCCACAACTTTTAGATAAGAATCAAACCGGATTGAGTAAATGGCAGAAGTCACCGCTTAAATATTATCCTCAGCTAAAGACAAAGGAGGATTTGGGGGGGGGGGGTCAGTTACATGAGGTTGCCAGACAGTAAACAACTTAAGTTCTTGCCTCTGGCATTGATTAAGAGTTTCTAGAGATAAGGCCCTCCCCCTTCTTCCTGGCACAGAGAGGGAGGCATCTTCACAGACAGAGGTTTCCCTTAGAAATGTAAATGTTTCCCAACAAAGGGACAAGCAAATTCCACTCCCCGGAGCCTGCTTCTCATCTGTAGTTTTAAAATTAACCAGCCTAAAAATCCTCATCACTACTCCCTCCAAGCCTCAGTTTCCTCTCTGCTGTACTCTCCATGGTACCTTCTAGCACTGAAATTCTATTTCTCTAGGTAATAAGTAGCAATTTGAGTTGAGACTAGAGTTTGTCAAGATCTAATGATTGCAGTCTAAGCTTCAATGACATAAAGAACGTCCCCATTCCCTGGAGATCCCACCAAATCCTCCATGTGTGCCCTTGGTCCCAAATAATTGTGAGAGCAATCACAAATTCACTTGTGGTTTTATTTTCTTCAATTGTTGACTTGGAAACAACTTTAAACCTTTAAACCTTCTTCCCCTGAGACACCATCAAGATACCTTCCTGATAGGCATGAACCCCTAAAAAGAGTCATAAAGTGGGACTCTGGCAGCAAGGACACTGGCCAACCTGGCTTTAAATGCCTGCTTATCCTGGAGACACGCAAGTGAGCACAGCAGCTCGAATTCAGTTAATTCAGAGCTGCCCTGATGAGATAGCACCCCAAAACAGTTTCCTTTTGTGGATCTTTTTTCCTCTCTGTATTTTCCACAAAACTGACACAAGGCTCAGGAAGAAGCCCTTCACCTACGAAGAGTCAGCTTGGGACCATCCAGAGGAGGAAAGCCATCCATCAAGTACTCATCACCGCATCTGATTAAAACTCCCTTTGGGGTGATTCCTCTGCATCTCGGATTCAGCTCTGCCTGCAGGAGGAGCTGTGGCGTACAGGTTAGGGAAGGCATGGAGGCTCTGGTAAGAGCCACTAGTCCCCATGCAGCTCTCATGAGAGCTGAGCTTCCTTCGGTTTTTCCTACATGCCAGACACGGTTCTAAGTACTTTACGTGTATAAACTCAACTCACAACCCTATGAAGCAGGTGTTATCATTCTTCCCATGTAATGGATGAAGCAAATGAGACAAAGTAAAGCAGCTTCTCTGAGGTCACAGAGTTTGCAAATGGGAGATAATAGCCCAGACCCTGCATTTAACCACTAATGGTACAGAGCAGCACTGTCAAAAGAAATATAATGCAACTATGTATGGAATTTTAAATTTTCTAACACTTACTTCTAACATATTTTTAACACTTAACTGATTTACTTACAACTATAGACAGATTTAAAGACAGTAATATTCTGAGTGAGGGGAGGACTTTTTCAAATTGTTTTCATCTGAAGCTCACATACATTGATTTTCTTGTATGTTTCCCTTTAAGATCACAGTATTGGCTGCCATTTTTCCCTGTCTTCCATCCTCAGAGAGTCCTAGTTTTGTTCAGGGAGGCAAGTAACACACAGCAGAGACCCTGGTCTCACTCCTAAATAGGTAGACCTATTTAGTCGGAGCCAGCCAGGCCGTCTCATCCCTTTACCAGCAATTAGTTTAGGACCAAGCATGTGATTCAGTCCTGGCCCCTGAGATAAACAGGAGGTGTCCTGGGGGCATCTGGGAAAGTGGTCCAGACGCCTGAGAAAGAGGCCTGGAAGAGATGGCTCCTTTCCCATCAAACATTTTCTTCTTTTCGCTTTCTTTCAATTATGGTAAAAAATACAAAAGGTAAGATTTATCATTTTAACCATTTTTAAGTAACAGTTCAGTGGCATTAACTACACTTACATTGTACAGTCATCACCACTGTCCATTTAGGAGGTACATTTTTAAAAAGTAAAAAGAAACAGGTGAAATTAATTTTAATAAGAAACGTAATTTAATCTGGATTAGGTTTTTGATACATTATCTGAAATATTTCAAGGTGTAATCAACATAAAAATTATTAATAAGATATTTTGCAGTCTTCTTTCTGTACTAAATTTTTGTGCTAAATTTTACACTTAGAGCACAACTTATTTAGACTGACCATATTTCAAATGCTCAACAGCCACCTGGGGTTGGTGACTCCTGTGTTGGACAGCCAGGTCTAGAGTTTCTCAGACGCATGCACACTCAGCCAGCTCACAGGCATCCCCAGGAGCATGTAACAAGCCGTCCATTTATGAAAGGTAGGTGCATCACCATCAGCCCTCAGGGCAGTTTGTGATTCACCCTAGGACCCTTCATGGTGTCTGACTAATGGTTCTAGATCAGCATCTCTAATGCCCCCCACCCCTGGGATCACCATCATCATGCTTATAATAGCAGAAGGTCTGGGGCCTAAAGGAGAGCTTCTCTTGCTAGGACAAATCTTGTGCCTCTGGCCACCCATCTGAGGGTCCACCTCCAAACTGAGAGAGTGACTCAGCAGTAGAGGGGGCGATGGCACCTCTGTAGCCACTCCGGCACCCCCAGGCTGAGGCAATAATAAATAAACACATGTCTCCATGGAAAGAGGGAAGCATGTGCAGGGTTGAGCCAAGCAGCGGTTGCCATGGAAACCAGCCAGCCTCACTCCAGTCTTTCCCCTGATGCCTTGATCATTTGGTGGCTGAAGAACCCCAGTGGAGAGGCATTGTCCCTGTACCTATGGAAACCTTACAAACGGGGCCATTACGATGAAAGTAGATGAAAGAGGGAATGATTACATACCTTTTCCATCCATCATCACATCCACCTTTTGTCCTGGGTTACCCAACAGAGAAGAAAATAAAGCCACCTTTGCCTCAGAGAGAAATGGCTGGAGGACATCAAGGTATGACAATTGAGGTGAGGTGGCCCCAAAAAGAGAAGCAATGAAACTGCCCGAACTGTCCACCATAGCAAATGCTTACTGGACAAATGATTATCGCTTCAGGTGTTTACTACCTGCCCAACCTGACTTAGAACTCATCCTCTACGGCAAATCTCTGGTTTGATCTCCTCTTCCTAGAGCCATGTGTTTTTGGGACCTTCTAATTCGTTCTTTCATACATTCATTCATTCCTTCAGTCTTTCTTCAATGAGAAGCACCATGACACAGCGGAAAGAGTCTGGACCATCAAGTCACTGGAACCCAGGTTTAAATTCCAATTCTGATGCTTATTGGACAGTCTTCCTAAGTTATTAAAAAATCTCTGTGCTTTGGTTTCCTTATCTGTAACATGGGAGTGAGAACAGAATAATGTTTGCTATTTGTCTTCCATACAGTTATAGTCAACGTGTTTAGACACTGATTTATATCTCTGTCTTTTCCCCTAGACTGAGCTCCTTGAACACCAAAACCATACCTCACTCCATTTTGACCATCAACAACTACCTAGCAGAGAGGCTGGTACTTCTAGACACTCAACAATATCAGTTGAATGAAGAAGTAACAAAGTGCTTTCACATGTTTTCTCTCTCTTGCTTTTCAATTCATTGTCATGGCAATTGGGTTCAGGACTATTTTAGCTCAGTACAAGACAAAGCGGATTATACTACTAAAATACATGTTTCCTATTCTCAAGGAATTTACAGTTTGCTATATTTGTTTAACAAACAATTTATATAATGTTTAGTCTGTGCCAGCTACTGTTCTAAGCACTTTGTAAATATTAGCTCATTTAATTTTCATAATAATCCAATGAAGTAGGTACTATCTGTAGGACTGTCACTGGCCCAAGGTTACATTAATACATGGCAGAGCAAAAGTCAAACTCAGCCAGGCTGGCTCTACAACCAGTGTCCTTAACCATTCAGTTTTTGCCTTTAATGAGGCACATATGTCACCTGCACAAATGTACATGAAGAGTGTCCAAGAGAAGTGGGTTACAGAAGAGGGGAAGAGCCTATGCTGCATCTTACAGACCAGTAGGATTTGCAGACACAAAAGCATTGGAGGAGAAGAGAGGGAAGATTGTCTGGAAAGAGAGTGGGGGTCAGATGATGGTGAGCCCTGACCATCTGCATAAGCAATTTGGACTTTAGGCCATGGGATGCCACTGAAAGTCTCTGAGCCATGGGGGAACCTAAGCACAGCTGGCTTTGGGGAAAATTCATCTGGCAATAGCATGCAAGGTGGACTAAAAGGATGAGATGGGGCAACTTGGGAGAGTGACACAGCAGCCATTCTAATGAGCGAAGGAAGAGGTCATGGGGTCTAAACCAGGACAATGGAGGCAGGAACATGGAGGGCAAATCCACAGGATTTGGCTATGGCCAGGATGTAAGATGTCTATATCAGTTTCAAATCACTCCTATCAGAAACAAGTTCCAGGGAGCATTCACTGAGCACTTTCCTGGCCATCCAGAGTGGCACCTGGGCTCCCCGCAGCACTGGCTTCCAGAGAAGGTGAAGCATGGGGCTCTCTTGAGCAGTGCTTGGAAGTGTAGGCTGAGCTTTTCCCATCTGTATGCAGCTGTTTACTGAAGCCAAGATGGCAATTCAGTCCTGACGAAGAATCCCAGCCACCTCAAACGTGAAAGATAGCCTGGTCCATCAAACTGCAGTCCTGTCTGTTGCATTGCCCTATCAATCACAACCCAGGAATCTGAGCCCAGCCTGGGTCTTCCAGCTAGTGGAGCTTTCTATTCCAATTCCCATTAAGCTGGAAGGGAGGATCAAGAATTGAGGAATGGATGAGGAGTTTGGGAGTGAGTTATGGCCCAAGAACATGATTTGTCAGCCTTCTTCCAAGCGCTACCAATTGTCTAAAATCCTCTATTCAGCCCCAGTTTTGCATAAATTCCTGAAGAAGGTTCTGTCTGACATCAGAATGAAATAGATGCCAGGAAACAGACACAACAGGTAGACTCATAAAACTGATGAAGAGAATTTTGTTTACAAAAGCAGGAGTTTTCCTTATTATTTATCTATCACATTTGAAGCCTTGGAATCCCATTTTCATTTTGATGGAAGCAATAAAATCTTAGCAAACTTTTATGGCTCCAGGATGAAGCTGAGGACTCTATCCCTGCTCCCACCTGCAACTGTCGCAGCCTTTTCAGTTCAAGTCAGGGCAGAAACTGCTTTTGGTCAGAGGCAAAATGTATTTATCTTTGAAAGCATAGCCATTAAGATGTGAGCATAAATACCTGAAGAGAGAAAACATTAAGGGAGAAAATAGGAGGAAATAGAAAGTGAGGCTTCTTCAGAAGAAGAGGAAACAATGACGCATCAACCCCCACGGAAAGCTTTTCATGGTGTGGTGCCAGGGGAGTGGGGCGTGGGGAAAGGCATCTGCAGAGATTGGGAGAATGGAACCCCAGGAGCTGGCCAAGGAGAAAGCTTTGCAGTGGGAGGGCCATGATCAATGTGTGCTCTGTGCTAAAAGAGTGTTGAGAGTGGACCTAACAAGTGGGAAAATTGTGCTTGCATTTCTGTTTGTAGAATCACTGTGAATCTGAAGTCCACCCCCTCCACTTCTCCAGACACTAAAGAAAGTCTCCAGATGGTAAAATATGAAGTCAGGCTGCAATACGAAAAAAAAAAGAAAAGGAAAGGAAAAAAGGCTCACATAGGAAGCTGACAACTTTCTGCTCCTCTGAGATCTAACCTATGGAGCTGGAGTATCAAATACTAGACAGAGTCAGGAAACATGAGTTTTTGTCCATTTGCTGCTTGGGACTGACTGTGTGACCTTGGACAAGCCTCACTTAAATCACACATAAAGCAAATTTGGGGTAAAACGATCCAGAACAGAGATAGCCAAGGCACAAAAAGGCATAAATAACACTGGTACTGCCACCCTCCAAGCCATGGCTCATGGCAGACATCACTAATCAATCACAGCATTCTGTACAGCAGAGCCCCAAGTACTCTGTTGCTGAGCTTTGAATCTCGGGCAAAGCATTCTCAGTAACCACTACCAATTAATCAGAACGGGCCTCGGACTTGAAACTTGTTCACTGTCCCCGGACTAGATCTCTTCTAATCCTTGAACACCAAAGCTATAAAATGCTACATGTCACATGTGTTCTAATTGCAAATACCCTTAACTAAGTTCCATCTCTCTTTTCTCCTCTGCTTGGTATTTTTCCCAAGTCTTAGCAGCCAAGGCTATGAAGACAAAACCAGCTTGAAGGCCATTCACTCAACTCCATGTCCGAACCTCCAAAAGTGACCTTGTACATTTTTCCTGACCCTCTTTACCTTAGGTTCCCCCATTCTGCTATAAAGTTCCTCCTGAGGCCAAGGTCCCCTCTACCCTCTTAAAAATTTCATCAAGGTAGAGAATTCCTTTCCTTTTCAAATGCTTTGAGATTGTGGAAAAGAAGACAGCCTGGGGAAGTTCAAATAAATTTAATTATTACCCTCAGTTCTTCTGAAAATTACTAAAGAGCCCAGAATTAGAAATTCAGATTCCCTCCAGATTCCTAAGAACAAACAACTCACTTGTAAATGAGTTAACATGTCTGTTTAACGTACACAAAATTATCTTTCAGGAAAGCGGATTGTTTTTCATGTCATATTGCATCTCTAAAATATACCACCTATGGCAGAGGATTGGGATTCAAGGTCTGACAAAATCTACAGCAGAAATAATTAGCACCAGAGGCTGTGTTTGAAAGAGTTAGGAAAGAGAATCTGGTTACTTATTTATTTCTGTTCTATCTAGATCTCTCCATCACAACCCAGGGAGGAGGAATTGTATCTTTTGGCACTGGAAGGGTGGCCTGCCGAACTGCCTCTACAAGCTTTGCTTGCTGGAGACGACCCTGAGCCCCCACACAGCAACTCCCTCTGGGCCAAGACGCCATGGAAACCTGCTTCAGTGCTGAAACTTTCTGGGAAAAACCATCAGATAAATGCGCTGGTTTGCAAAGTGAACACAGGTCAGAGGAACAGTGAGGTTTTATAATTTGGCATCCCGAGAAGGGCTCAGTCCTCACTCCCAAGGATACGGACAGTCTTTGCTTCAACTGTGTTTTTAAACTGGAAACATTTGAAACTGTCAGCCAATTGAGGGTTTGTTGTGGTTGTTTTTTAAGTTCATTTAAGAAGTTCACCTAAAATGAATCTTCATTTGGAGAATCCCTACAACACCAAAGCCATTAGTAACCCTCCACATTCGCGTCCTTGCTATAAATGTAGGGGTTAGCCTGGCAGCTCCCGCCAGCTCCAGAAATAAAAAATGACTTTTGCAATGGTGATGTTTCCTCACTCCCCAGCCCCTCCTGGGTGCTTCTGCCGGTCATTATTTTAAATAAATGTGCCTCTTATGAAATGTTTACAGGCACCAAGAGATGGAGCTGCTTCTGCCTCCAGAAGAGGAACGGACTTTCAGGAACAATGACTGCCTCAGCAGCTGTTCTGTCAAAGCAAAGCAAAGAGCACAGGACAGAGGCTGTATCTCACCCAGAGTCTCCCCAAGCAGAGACTGCTCAATGGGAAAAAGGCTCTTTTGACACTGGGGGGAATTGGAACGTCATCCTCTCAGAGGTTTCCCACTGTTTGAAGACAGCTCAAGGAGGGGGATTCAAGACTGAAATGGCTTCAAAGAAGGCAACTTCTCTGGGAAGGACCTGGCCCTTGGGGATGTGATCCCTCCTCCCAAGGCATCCTTCCTCCTGCTCAACTCCACAGTCACAGGCCATGCTCGCTCTGCTGGATGCTTCCCTTCTCTGCATATTGAGATCCACCTGGAAAGGAATCTAGAAGGAAAACAATTGTAGGAGACTAGTGAGAGGCACAGACCTTATCACACAGACGGAGTTTCAGGATTTATTTTTAATGAAATGCAAAGCCAGGAGAGGGCCACACAGGGACGCCCCTGGACTATATCCTGCTTCTCTCTGGCTGCTCCAGCAGCTGAGAAGAGGACTAACCTTCTTTCTCCTTCTGCAGCTCTCCCAGTGCCTAGCACATTGCCAAGTGCATTACAGTTCTGAGGTAAACCCTTGCTGCCTTGGCTGATTGAAGGGCAGTAGAGGAAATGAGAAAACATAGAAACATTTTGGGCTACAAGTCATAGATGCTTGCTACCCACTCATACTATCCATGGAGGCACCGAGACCTTGAAAGGGAATTGACTTGTCCAAGGTCACCAGAGAGGTTACCACAGAGCCAGGATAAGAACCCAGTTTTCTGCTGATCACAGTTCCTCAGATGAAAGTGATTGTCACCTCTACTCTCAGATCCCAAATTGATCTCAAACACAGTCACCAAGCCCCAAGGCCCAGAGAGACAACACGGGATGAACCTAGGTGAGTAAACTCTTCCTTCTTTCTGATGATCTAAGCTTTCTTCCTGGAGAGGTCTAAGGTGGCAAGAAACCAAGTTGCCCCCTTCATGGCTCAGAGGGAGACAAGGGCCTCATGGCAGCTTCCCTGGGAGCCCACGCAGGTACCAGTGGGATTAAGCAGCTCCTGAAAACAGCTGCTTTCCTTCGCAGGAAGTTATTTTTCAGCCCCAGGGCACAGGCCCAGGCAGAAGGCTCTGTGAGTGCCCAGCTGGTATAATTAGCGCCAGAGAGCTCTAGCAGACACATAAGGAAGATGGTCTGGAGCCCTCCCAATGAGATGGCAAACCCCACGCCTTCCTGTGCAAGTTGGGGCCCAGAGGCCAACTAACGCAGCAGGCTGGTGTGGAGCCAGCAGCCTCTGCCCTCTGAAATGCCACCTTTTTGTGATTCAGCCTCTGTTTCAAGCTATTTTTACTGTAAACAAAGCCTGAATTTGAGGGAGGGTAGTGTGGAAACAGGGTCTTTTCTTCCTCTCTCCTTTCCAAAGACCTGTTCCCCGTTTCCCTTAGTCACTCCACCAACAGCCACAAAAAGGAAAGGAAAAAAAAAGACTAAAAAGAGAAATGGGGAAAAGGTCAAAATTCAGCCTCTTTGCTAGGGCAGTCTGGGAACAGCTCTGGGAAGGTCATGCTTTCTCAAGCCTTCAGACTAATCTGTTGGAGCCTAAATTCTCCACAGGTGCAAGAAACCAGTATGCCCAGTCCATTTACTTTCTGGATTAACCCACCTCCAACAAACAAGGAAGGCTCCGAGGTCTGCTGCCCAGGAAAGAGGCACAAACAGTCGACAGGTAACCCTCCACGCCCTCGGGAAAGATCTGTGCCCCCGCAGGCTAGTGAACTGGGAAGCGAGCTTCCACTCTGACAGGCCCCTGGCTTCGCAGTTTCTTTGTGCCGTCCATGTCAGCACCAAGCCAATTTCATGAACTAAAATTAACTGGATGAGCAAAACGATAGCCCTGGCGCGTAAGACGCCTGGTGCATTTAATTGAGTTTTCAAGTGCCCTAATTCCTTAGGAAAGACAAAGAAGCAACTGTCCTGTCCTAGTTCCCTCACTACTCAAACACTAGACAATATTTTTTGAAATAAAATTTTTAGGGAAAATGGTGGATTTCTGTTGTCATTCCCCTGAAGTAGTTGTTTTTCTGGAAAAAGCCTCACTCTGGATCTAGACCCTAAAAATGGGGCTTCTAGTGCACCAAATTGGGATGTTTGGGGCCTGGAAGCACACGTCAGTCTGCCTCCTCCTAAACATAGCTCAGTAAACTAAACTTGGAAGCATCAGCTTGCGTATGGTCCCGAGTGTGACTTTCCAAGCACGTGCTCCCCCACAATGACAATGGCTGGCAACTTTATCATCATCATCTCTATTTTTGAGCATCCCTGCTGAACAAACTTCCTCGCAGCTGAAATGGAGGCTCTAAAGAGAGTCTCAGTCCACCAGCATATTTTTCTGGTAAATAGGGGCTGCTACACCATAGGCATCCTCTGAAGGCCCTGGGGGAAAAGCTGGGTGAGAAACCGAAGATGGTGGGCTCCAAAAACAGGCGCTCCATTTCCAGGGGGCGCCAGCTTTTACTGATTGGGAAGGAAGGAAAGAAGGATGGAAGGAAGGGAGGAGGGGAGGAAGGAGTTAGTTTCATATTAGTCATAGAAACACATTTGTTGAGGCCCCTTGGGTCCAGCAGCAGGAAGCCACAGGATGTGAGATCAAGATTAGAAGAGTCAGGCTCCCAGGCCTGTCCAAGGACTGATGCACAGATCACAGGCTCTGATTTATCACCAAACTACTTCACAAACCTTGCCACCCAAAAGCATTGTAGCAAAAGGCAGGCATCACATTTTCACTTTCAGTACTTTGGATGATTTCACTCTGCAGATTTTGCTAGAGGAACCAACATGTGTCCAGTGCCTGAAAAGCATCTGACACCTAGTAGGCGCTCCAGGAAATTTGAAGAAATGGATGAATAGCTCAGAGGAGATGCCTTGTGGGTACAGTAGAATCTGTGTCCTTACTGTCTAGTGCCTTAACACACTTTCCTGCCTCCTTCCAATGGATTTGTGGTTGTTGCCCACCAAAATGGATGTTAAAGACAGCTCCCCACATACTGATGCTGTTGTGCCCTCTGAAACCAGCCCCATATCTGTCAGCCTCATCCTGCATCCAGGGAGGACTAGATATGGGGACCACAGTGAACGCACTTGACCCTCTTTCCAGAAGACTCATCTGTCATCCTGCCAAGGCGTTTCCTGTGACACACGTACCAAAAACGCCCACCTCCCAGGGAGAGCCCAGTCCACCCTTGGCCCCAGCCCAGCTTAGGGCGGCTATAGGAAGTGAGAATTTCCTGGCTGACTTGACAATGGTGAGTCAGGCTACATGAGCCAGCTTCAGAAATGACAGGGCCTGAATTGTGTGCATGGAGCAAACATCATCAGCTGGTTGGACCCAAACCAGGGTCCCTCAAGTGGCCATGCCAGAGCTAGCTCAGCACTCTAAGAGGACGGCTGAGTTTGGTGAGGTCTGAGGGCTGCTCCATCTCTGTCACAGGAAAGGATTTATACTCCACTCCCTACCCTGTGTGTCTCCACACCAGCCCATTTCCTCCATGACATAGTGACTGGGCTCACACAACAATAACACAATAATAATACTAATGCTTATTAAGCACTAACCATGTAATAAGCACTATTCCGAACATTCCACATGCATTAATGCATCAAATCCTCACAACAACATTAAGAGACAGGAACTATTATTATGCCCATTGAACAGATGAGGAAACTGAGGCACCAAAAGATGAAGTGACTAGCTGAGGGTAAAAGCCCTAGGGAGGGGTGGAGCTGGAACTCAGCAGAGTGACTATAGAGGCTGGGTTCCTAACCACCCTACTGCACCACACATAGCAGCCTTCCACGTTCCAAGGGCCTCAGCACCCCTTCCCATGGAAGCATGTTCCAGGGACAGAGAAGCATGAGCTGGAGATCTGGGGATGCTAAGTGCTCCACCTATCCTCCTTGATGGTTCCAATCAAATAAGAAAGAGAAACAAGGAGCCAGATGGAGATCAAAAGAGAGCAGGAGCCCCAGTTCAGATAATGCTGGAACAGCAAAGGGGCAGGGCTCCTATCTCCAGTCCTGACAGAGAAGCTGAAACAGAGAGAACAGAGGCACAGGTGACTGGCAAGGGAAGGCGCCGGAGTGCCCTGCCTTAGTCATTAGGTACCCACTGACTGGGCGCTACCCTCAATTTTCTGTGCCAGCGAACACCTTAAAGGCATGTGGACTGGATAGATGGATGAATGGATATAGATGGATGAACGCACAGACAGATGAGGTGGAAGGACAAAGGAGGCACTCACTCCCCCCAGAAACTCCAGAGGAGAGAGCCAACAGTAGCATAAGCAATTGCCATGGGAGCCCAGAGGCCCTGGGAGCCGTAGATGAATAGCCGGGATGAAGCAGGCTCCTCCTGGGCCAGGAAGATTTTCCTCTCTCCAGAGTTGAAGATTGATTTCTGAACCTCTCCTTCATTTTCCCAGCGGAGATCAGAGGAGCCAATAAACCAGCTAGTAAAATTAACAGCTGCTCTTTACAGAATGCACAGGAGAGGCTGGCACACAGAGCATGTGGCCTGCAGACCAGCTGTGCAGACCAGCAGCCAGGGCGGCTGAGGCGCCTGGCCTGCAGGCCTGAACCAGGGGTGCCCTCATGGTAGGGACTAGACTCTGGGCTACCGGGCGGGGCCTAGAGAGTGCTGACTGCAAGGGACACAGTCAGGTGGAGGGAAGACTTCGGGAGTAACCCTGCTACAGAATTCCCAGACACATTCCACTGACATTGGGAACAGGAAATCCATATTTTGAGCCAGTTGAGAACCTGCTATGGAACTTGGGGGCCCAGCTGGCTCTGGCCTCTGTCTCCCCATCTCTACTGCATTATTGAGTTGAGCTAGTGAAAGTAAATGTAGTGGGTCTCTATGAGAACAGGATAGATGGTATATCTTACCCATCACTTTGTGCCATAGGGAAGTGTGGAGCAAGTCCTATTGGCTACTTAGGAATATTGACAGTCACGGATGTCATAGATGATCTAGTCCAGAGGTTGGCACAATTTTTCTGTACAGGGCCAGACAATAACTATTTTAGGCTGGCAGGTATTTCGGACTCTGTGGATACTACTCAATTCTGCTACTGTAGCACATTGCAAAAGCAGCCACAGACAATATGTAAATAAGTGAGCATGGCTGCATCCCAATAAAACGGTGTTTACGAACACTGATATTTGAATTTCATATAATTTTCACATCACAAAATATTCTTCTTTTGATTTTTTAAAAAACCGTTTAAAAATGTAAAAACCATCCTTAGCTTGTGAGCCATACAAAACAGGCAGTGAGCCAGCTGCTGCCCACAGGTCACAGTTTGCCCATCTCTAGGCAGTTACATGTTTCCCAGAGTGTGTGCTTTGTGATGCCCACAGGTGCTTAATGGGGAAAAAGTTCCATGCTGAAAGAGGAATGGGAAATGGTGGGCAAAACAAAGTCCTTCTGCTTTCTTACTGCAAGATGTCTTTGCGCCTTACATGTTGATAAGCATGGCCATCTCGAAAAGGGGATGAGAAATGAAATCTGTCCAAGTTCCATTTTTATCCTGGAGCATCTCCTAGATCTAGTTTTCTGTAAACCTAATTAAAGCTATGAGGATGAAGTCTGACCAACCATCAGCAACAGTGCCGCCAAGCGTGATCCTTTTGAACATTTTCAGTGGCAGGCAGCTCACTATCTATCGTGGGCGCCTGCTGGATTAAGTGATTCCTCTGACTCATGTTTTCCCATTTGGTGATGCTGGGTCACAAGTAACAAGTCTAGTGCAATGTAGTGCATCTTTCATCAGACGAAGACAAAAGTTCATGTTTAATAATATAAAGAAAGCGTACCTTCGACTTATTGATTCATCCCCAAAATATAACTCTATTTATGCACAGGATAAAACAAAGAGGGGAAGGAAGTCCTGGAGGGGAATTACCATGTGGTTCCTTGAGAAGAAACCTTACTTAGGGGACTTAAAAAAAAAAAAAACCAAAATCTCAATTTACTCCCAATTGCACAGAGAGAAGGACCTACCTGTTTGCTAGGGGGCATTCTTACTAAAAGTACAGGCCTGTGAAACCTCTGGTCTTTACATAGGGCATCTGCAGGTGAATATATAGAATTTTATATAGATTTACCTAAAATGTAAAAAAATAAATAAATAAATAAGCGGGGCAGGGAGTATGAGCTTAGATGAGAGGAAGAAAGAGTGAGATGGAAATGTGAACCAGGTGTGAAGCTGCCACCAGGGACCACTGAAAAAGAAAAGTAGAGGATGCTGAGGAGAAATGTCATCAGCAGCATGAGCCACCCAAAGAGAGGAATGAAGGCCATGAATGTCACATATTTGGTTAAGTGTACACCCACGTGCACCTCCATTTTGTTCAACTGGTCCAAATTCATGTGCAAACAGCACAGCAGGGAATGCACCTATTTGCCTCTATTAAACCAATAGGATTATTTGTATTTGGAAGGCGTATTTGATACACATTTTCTTTTGGGCCCTAGGAGATAAGGATAGAATGGTCCAGCTTATGTTAATGTAACATGCCACACATGCGATATATTTAAGAAGATAAAGGGAAAGGTCTGTGTTTTCCTTTCTCCGGACTTCAATGGATCATCCCCCTGACATTAAAGCAAGTAGCATATATTTTCAGTTCATAGATTAGACGTGCATGTTTCCTGGAGCCATATTCAAAAGTAGTAGCATGGAAATAGGGGGGAAATCAACCAAAAGAGTAATTCTCAGGGCTCTATCTTTCCTCAAGGAGCTGATGGCTATATTGGCAAGACCTGTCTTTGAAGAGCAGCACAAAACACTGAATTTGTAAAGGGGTTGAGGTACAGCCCAAGCAGCGTAAACACTGCTTACTCCTTGAGGTGAGGCCATGCTTGGCCCCAAGACATAGTTTTCCCAGGGAGATAGTCACTCTGAGGTCAAGGTGGAAATTATATCAATATTCAGAAACAAGGTGCTAATGGAGATGGCATGCATGTGTGTGCCTACATTTATCTGTGTGTGTCTCTGTGTGTCTATAACTTTTCCCACTATAAATGGGTTCTCTGATACTGTCATTGTTGTGCTATATTATCTTAAGAAATTCCTCCCTAAGGAAGTTCTGCCTTTCAATTTCTTTATTTATAAAATAAGGGGTTGAACAAGATCGAAGAGTCAGCAAACAATGGCCCATGAAACAAATCTTGCCCACATCTGTTTTTGTAAATTAAGTTTTATTGGAACACAGTGACACTCCTGTATTGTCTGTGTCTGCCTTCAAACGACAATGGCACAGTTGAGTAGTTGTAACAGAGTCCCTATGGTCTGCAAAGTCTGAAATATTTACTATGTGGTCCTTTACAGAAAAACTTACCAATCCTGAATTAGACTATCTCCAATATTGATTTTGGCCTACGATTCTATAAAGTACAACCAAACAATACAAAAGTCTACTGTGTGTTTCTTGCCCTCTTTATTTATATATATCCTGCCTTACTCTTCAAAGGATTAATTTGGCTCACAAAACTGTATGGAGCACATAACCACAAACTTACATGTAAAGTTCCAAAAAGACAGTGAGGAAATGAGGGCAAGGAGAAAATGACAGAAGAGATGTGGAGACAAAGCCAGGGAGATGTAAATACATAGAATAAAAACTCTGAGATGCTGTGTATTTTCACTGGGCCACGAACTTGGCTCCAAGCGGCCACTAGAAAAAGAGGGCCACAGTCCCCCCTCCCCTTCTTGTTTTCAAGCTCAAGAATGTTTTTATTTTTTTATTTTTTATATCATCTCTATCATAAAGCATGTGTTCAATTCATCTTGAAACAGAGGTTTCAGCTTAAAGGCTTTCCTCCCTAGCAAGGCTTTCATGATCCCCTATACTTCCTGTAGACTCGGCCACCCCCCATACACACACACACACACAATGCTTGTACCCATAGTATTTCTCCTCCGGACATTCCTTCAAAAACTTCCACCCATGGTACAATGAAATCAGGATCATTCTTGTTTTCCTCACGCCTGAAAAAAACACCTGGCCCAGAGTAAGTGCTTGGTAGCTCTCGGTTAATGCTGACAAAGATAATTAGAACTGTTGACAACGGCCACATGGAAGTAGCAGGTGTTATTTGTGTAACCAAACGGTCAGCTGTTCATCATCTATCATCACCACCATCCGTATAGAATGCACTGCCGCCATTTCATCCCATATGAATGCCCAGACCCAGAATTCAGTGTCTTTAAGTTTCCCATATAGAATCCACTCATATACAAGCACAAAAGAGCAATGGAAACTTTACTGAAGAATCAGGAGGGCAGACAGGATGGTGGTTACAAAGCACAGTCCAGAATAAGCCACCCTCAATGCCTCATTAGACACTCAGTGCTGCCCAGTCTCTCCTGGGCCCCACCAACCCAGATCGTCCCCTCTCTGTCTTCCTCATGCAGCACCTGGCCTCACCAGTTTCTCTTTCCTCCTCCGCCAAAACCCCAACTTTAAATTTCTCCCCTTTCTATTATGCCACCAATTGATATCAGCCAGGGCTTCATATCTGGACTCTTCAGAAGGCTCAGCTCAGGACTGGTCCCTCAGTTAACACAACCCTGTCCTCTTTAAAGCCTGCTTGGCCATCGCCTTTGTCACTCAAGCATGGCATTCAGTGTCTTACTTTTTCCTTCAAGCCATTTGTGAGGTATTTATCCCAAACATAACGTAGAGTTCTCCCCAAGAAGGATTCTGATGGTGAAATTTTCATTACCTCCCTACAGCTACTATCATCTCCTCACTGAGTTTTTGCCACAAAACGTTGAGGGCGCTGACATCTATTTTCCAGCATCTCTGCCTGATCTTTGATCCTCCCAGCCATCAGGGCACCCCCATTCATTCTATCTATGAGCCAAATGATTCTTGACTGAGCCCCAGCTTCAGGCCCAGGAAGGGCAGCCCATACAAAACAGCTTCCAGAATCATAACAAGAAATCATTTTGAAGGTTACATCCTTCTCAGGGAAACTCCTGACCCAAAGCAGGCCAAAGAAAGCTGGTGGGCATGGCTACCCCAGGGAAGAGCCCACATATGGCAGGAGTACAGCCAGTTCAGAGTGAATAATTCATGCCTGTTTGCCTAGTCTTTGCACTGAAAGACCAATGTCCCAGGTACTCTTCAGTCCCAGGCAAACTGGGATGGTTGGTCATTCTATGCTTGTCCCACCCTCAATACTTGCCAAGAACCAGAAACTCACTCATGGTCTCAACCAGCCAGTGAAGCCAAGCTCTATACAAGCAGATCAGAGAGAATGCAGGAGATGCACAGAGAAGGAGGAGGATGAGTGCTGGCTGTAGATGGAGCTAGGAGACAGCCTCATCAGAAATAAAGTCATATGGGCAATGCACCAAATGGGGCAAGGCGGCTGCAGGTAGGCTGCCAACAAGTTTCACCACCAGCATGACTGAGGATTTCCACTGTGGGCAAGATCCAGGTCACAGAGGGCAGGAGATTAGGAAACTGCCCCCAAAAGAGGCTCTCTGCATGATGGCCAGAGGAGCACAGTAGCATCCTCAGAAGGCTAGCAAACGCACACACACACACACACACACTCAGAACTCCCTGGCTCCCTCCCCAAAAGACCTTCTCTCCCTGGACACTGGCCCACTCTCTGCAAATCCTTCCAAAAACCACTGGGTTAGATGTGCATGAAGAACCCAGACTGTCCTCCATGACCATATATAAGCACTTCCTGCTCACCCCCACCTCCCAATAGCCAGTGGCCTGGAGAAGACTCAGTGAAACACCACGTCCCTATAAACAAAGCAATCAAGGACCAGAGAGCAGGACCAATGTGAAGAGGGAGTTGGGGACTCACCAGGACTCTGCCAGTCAGTGTCTGGGCAGATATCATCACCCCCGCCCAGTCCTTCACGGAGGTCATCCAGCCGACCTCAGCAGCCACCGCCTCCTCTTTTTCATCCACTGGCTTGAGAGTGCCATCCGCCTGGCTTGAGCCATTATTAATCTTCTGGGCCTCCTGGCAACAGAGAGAACAAAGGTTGAGACATAGGGACCAACTGGATTTAAAAAACACAACCCCACCCAAAGAACCAAACTGGAAGGGTCCAGGCTGAGGTGGGAACTGGCTTGAAGGCACAGGTGTAGCGTAGAAGGGATGGATATGGCTTTGATCTTTTTAAAGTCATTTTTAAAAGAATCTTCTCTTTATTTCCTCTTAAAATATCTTTGTGAAAGAAAGAAGAAGGAGATTATTCTCTTCCTGCTTTAAAGAAAAAAAATCGCACAGCTCAGAAGGCGAAGCATCCTGCAGGGGTCACAGAGTGGCTGGGAGGAACGTGGGTTGGCATGCTGTGTTCTGCCTGCTCAGCCTTCATGCCCTTCCCACAGGAACACATTTCCTGAGGAAATCTCCATCTCGTCATCTCAGTCTGTGTGATTCTAAAGGGACTAATAGGCTCACGCTGGCTCCAAGAATGAAGACGGGTCAATTGGACCATTCCACGTCCCTGGCAACAGTGATTGGGCCAGGGATGGCCATGCGACCCATGCCAACCCAATATGACTCAAGCACAAGACTTGTGCTGGGAAGAGTAGGAAGGGCAATCCTTCCCTGAGAATGAAGCAGCAGAGAGGAAAGTAGAAGTGAGAGAATACTGATGTCATCATTTGAACACCAGAATCCAGCTGTGCCTGAAATCCGAACTTTTCAGTTATAGGAGACAATACATTCCCTTTCATGGCTTAAAATGTGCTTGAGGAAACAAGACTGAACTCATCAGATGACTGAGCCCCATATGGGACCCTAAACTGTCCATTTCTACATGCAGTGTGCCCTCTGCCTGGAATACTCTTCTCCCACAGAGAGCATGGCTTGCTGCCTCACAGCTCTCAAGTCTACTCAGATATTACCTTTTCAATGAGGTCTTCTCTGGCTACTCTTTTAAAGTTGCAACTCTGCCTTCTGACAGTACCACCTTTCTGCTTTATTCTTCCCCATAGCATTTAAAACCTCTAATACACTCTATAATTCACACACTTATTTCCTTTACAGTCTGCCTCCCCCAACTGCTGTATCCTGAGTGCCTAAAAGAGCACCTGGCTCAACAAACCTAAATGAATGAATAAAAAGGGTTATGAGTGTAAGCCCCTCACTGACCACAGAGCCCAGGCTTAGGGTGGCCCAGTAAAATACAGGATACCCAGAGAAATGCGAATTTCACATAAACAGTAGATACCTTTTTAGTGTAAGTATGCCTCAAACATCACATGGTACTCATAATAAAAACTTATTCATTATATATCTAAAATTTAAATTTAACTGGGCCCCCTACTCAAATACCCACTGACTATTTTTGCAGACATAGATGTTCAAAAAGATATCAGCAAAGTATGTTCATCATTGAAAATGCTAGAATTAATTTCCAAAGCAAATCGACACTGGAAATCACTGTGATTTAGAGTAGGGGGTGGGGTAACCTACGGCAGAGGTGAAAACCTCTGTCTGAAGCAGCAGCGGGCAAGGGGTGAGGCAGAGTGGGGAGAGGGGAGCTGGGAGGTACTGGGTGAGTCATCCTCTTGGAGACTTGCAGGCAGGCCGGAAGCTGCTCCTGACGCCTCCCCCTGCAGCCTCCCCTGGCTTGGAGAAGCTGGGAAGAGAGAAACAACACCAGAGCTCATGTTTTATTTCCAAGCATATTGGGCCCCACAGGACTAGAACAGTCCAAGAGGAAACTGGGCAGGGGGTGGGGGAGCACAGGTTAGGCATATTTGGGGGCTGCCTGCTGACATCCATGGAGCGTTCTGCCCAAGTCTAAGGACAGTCTCAGTGGCCTGTTAGGACCCCAAGTCTTGGCCATGTGAAGACTCTGCACAGGTGCGTGTTGTGGAAGACATGGAGGCCCAGACCCAGGGCAGCCTTAGTAACCGAAGATGTAGATTCAGTTCCTCCACCCCTGTGGGCCCTTCCCTATAAGACAGGGACTATATTGCCTGCCCCATGGGTTTTTCTGGGATTAACCAGTGCCCAAAGCACATAGTACATGTTCAATTAATTAGTCCCCCCACCTCCCACTTCTCCTTGAGCCATTGACACTCTAGGAGTGGTTCTCAAACTTCAGCGGGCATCAGAAGCACCTGGAGGGCTGGTTAAAGCACCGAGTGCTGCACCCCTCCTCAAACCAGCATTTCTAACGAGTTCCCAGGTAATGCTGATGCTGCTGGCCTGGGAATCCCACTTTGAGAACTATTGCTCTTACTTATCCTGGCATGGCTTGATCATCCCTGCCCTGAACTGAAATGGGACACACATATTAACCCCAGCTCTTTCCTGGCCTCGCCCTTCACCCAAGCACAGAAACAGAGAATGTGGGGTGGACTGGGAAGAGATTAGGGAAGGGAGAAGGCCCACAAATCAGAGGCTCTTATGTTTCCTTTTGAGTAGTGTCCCTTAGGGACATTTCTGAACTGGTCCATGGCCACAGCCTGGAGGCCTGGAGGGCTAGCTCACTGCTCCTCAACCCTCCGGGCTCAGGCTCCACAGCCACCTGGCTGACCCTGGAGGAGAGAATGGCATGAAGAGGGCTGGGAGGCAGGGAGTTCTCTCCATCACAGTGGTTTCCATGCTTCAGTACTTTACGGCACAAGAGGTATATGGCAGATAACGCTCTCGCCAGTTCTCTTACAGATTGTTTAACAAGGCATTCGTTATTTTAATTACTTTATGAAAGGCAAAGAAACACATAGACTAAAGGGAGATAATGCCCTTGTTATTATTTGCTTACACTAGATGTTGTGTGCTTAATTATCAAGTGTGCGAGGCAGGACTGGGGGAGTGGCGGGGGTGGGGGAATGAGGAGGAGGTGGGAGCTCTGCAAAGCCGGATGCCAGTGGCCAGGTTAGGGCTCCTTGGCCTGACGGGAAAGGCCCTGTCTATCTCTAACCTACTCTGGCCAAAGCACCCCTCACCGGGAGCAGGTATAATCCACACCCCAGAGGAAAGACGGCAGAGGCCCAGAGAGGTTTTGGGCTTGTTGAGGACACATGAGGGAGGTGGGGGTGGTGCAAAGGGGCAGAGTCTATAGTGATTGACCACCATTTATCAAGCCAGAACTGGGTGCCAGCAGCTAAAAATGAAGTGCTTTCTATGCATCATCTCACTTAGAGCTTATGCTAAATCCAACAGGCAGGTGGAATTATCCCCATTTTACAGGCAGAGCAACTGAGAGCAGGCATTTCTCAGGGGGAGGCACAGAGTCTGAGAGCTTGGGCTGGAGGCAGAGGGCCCATCTGGGCTTAGGTCTGCTCCACCGCTTACAAGCTGACTACCACGGGCATGTCAGCTCACGAGCCTCAGCCTCCTCCACGTGAAACAGGGGTAGGCATGCCAACCCCATCAAGGTGGTGGCAAAGCTGACGTGAGATAAGTGATGCACAGTGCTTGGCATGGTGCCTGGCATACAGCAGTTATAGCTTATGAGGCAGAGCACCCACCCATTGATGGGACTGGCTACCTCCAAGGATGTTCAGTTAAAGCTGCACCACTTCATCAATTGGTGGCCCGGGGAGGGACACTTGGTCAAAGTGAAACCTTAATAAATAATTAAAGAATGGAGGGGCCAGCCCTGGTGGCCTAGTGGTTAAGTTCAGCATGCTCCACTTCAGTGGCCCAGGTTCAGTTCCCAGGCGCAGATCTACACCACTCATCTGTCAGTGGCCGTGCTGTGGTGACAGCTCACATACAAAAAGAGGAAGATGGGCAGCAGATGTTAGCTCAGGCAAATCTTCCTCGGCAAAAACAAAAACAAACAAGCAAAAAGAATTACAGAATGGAGGATAACCAAGTTTAGGTTCTAACGGCTATGATCCTTCATACAGGCAATGGGCGCCTGGGAGCTCAGGTGCCTCAACTTCTGGAGGGGTTCCAGCAGGAGCTGTGTGGCACTCTCCCAAGGACAGCTAGGGCAGGGATTCCTACACAGAGTGAGCCCTGGACCAGATGACTCCTAGATCTCTCCTGACTCTAAACTCCATCAGATCAACGTCCCATTTGAGATGAGACTGAGGCCCCTAGAGAGGTTGACTCCTGGGTCCCCGCACACTGCTCTCTCCTGTGCCCCGCAGAGTGCTGCCTCAGGGGGAAGAGGTGCTTTGGTCTGAATAGCGCAGTGGGCATCATCAAGCCCCACATCTTCCACTTCCCACTGCAGGGAAGGACCCAGCCCCTGTGCAGGGAGGACTCCTGAGCAAGGTCAGACAGGCTCCCCCATGTCAGGAAAGACCTGGTCCTGATCCCCGCTCATCCTCTAGAAAATCACTGTGTGTGTGTGCACATGCGTGTGTGTGTAAAAGAGAGAAACCCAACCAGCTGCAGGCTCTGGCTACCCGGGCCACAGACAGGCCACCGGAAATTCTCTGAAATGGAGAAAAGGATGCCTAGTAGGGAAGAGGAACATGGGGGAGGGAGGAGCAGAGAAAAGCTGGGACTGGGTAGGGCATGGGGGTATCCTGGAAGGTGGAGGTCCGGCTGTAGCCATCCCCTTGAGAAAGCGGCTCGGTGTTGCCTTGGAGGCCATTCTTCCCTCCAGCCCTGACCACTCCCCCACCAGAGTCTTGTGTAAAACAAGCCACAGCTGCCTCCTGGGGACAATGCCAAGACCAGAGGGTGAGGAGGGCTGCAGGGTACAGGTATCTGGGGGGCACACTGGAGAACAGGGTGGCCAGCAGTCCCCTCCTACTGCCTGCCCACATGGGCAGCCTCTCACAGGCTCATGGCCTCATCCCTTTTTTGCCTTCTCCCCATTCCTTTTACCAGCATTCTGTTCAGTGGCTTTCTGTTGACATGGCCACAGAAAGCCTCATACCTCCTACGTCACCTGTGGCCTACGGCCCAACAGTACCACAATCCCCAGTACCCACTATACAGAGCACGTATCTCAAAGCCTGAGAAGGGACCTCAGCAATCCCTTCAGATGCCCAACCCCTCACTGTAGAGATGAGAACACTGAGGACCTGGGGGGAAGCCACATGCCCAGTGTCACCCAGCCCAGCCAGGCAACCACCGAGCCAAGACATAAACTCCTGGCTGGCTTTATTTCTCGCATTCTTGTTGCCTCCCTGACAAGATGATTCCTCCAAATCTAGCTCAAGGCAAGCCATCACTCCCAAGCAGTTCCCTCTGCCTCACCAGCCTGCAACCTGGAGTCTGGGTGTTCCTAGGACCAGCAGAAGCCTCCACCTGGCCTCTTTCGGGCAGGTTTGGGTGTCGGGGCCCCACAGGGCAGCCCTTCTTAGCTTCAAAGGCCCAGCCTTCCCCAGAAGTGGGAGCTGCCCTGGCCCAGTGCTGGGGAGCAAGGCTGTCCTAATCCCAGGACCCCACAGCCCCCAGTCATCAGATCCGGGCTGTCTCTCCGTCTCTCATCCTTCCTGAATTGGACCCAGTATACTGGGAACATTGAGTCTGTGATGTGGTAGGGTGATCTCCGAGGATGGAAAGATACCCAAGTCCAAGTCCAGCTCTTCTGGATAGCCTTGGACAAGTCATTTCATTTCTCAAAGACTCTTCTGTAAATAGAGACGAGTCCTGCCTTGTAATCTGGTAAGGGGGAAACACAGCACTTTCTGAAAGGACCAACTGCTTTATGAAAGGTGCGCAAGGATAGCATTGCTGTCCTCTGATTCTGAGCAGGAAGCAGTGCTGCTGTGGAGAAAGGAGTCCTGGACTCCAAAGCCAGCCCTCGCAGAACATGTGGCTCAACTCTCAGATCCCCACCCAACTGCGCCTTGTCAGGCAGGGCCCTGGTTATCTACCTGCACCCCAACAGGATGTTGGAACTGCCAAGTCCTGCCATGAGGCAGGCCATGCTGGCCACACCCGTCCTGTGAGGCACTGCCACACCTGCTCCCGCCCGACTGAGTTTGCTCACCCCTGGGCACACTTGCACCAACACCTGTCAGGCTGAGCCAGGTGCCAAGGGCCACCCTGGGCACCACACCTGCCAGGTGACTGCATTGGGGATGGGGAGGCCAGCCACCAGGAGCGTTCCAGAGTCCACTCACTGCTCCGTGCTGGGACTGCCCCTAGTCCTGAAACTCCAAGTCTGTCTCGGGTTTAATTATGTCTCAATTCTTTGGACACTGGCTCCTCATCCCAGATCTGGGAAGCTGTTGAAGTAGTGATCATCTGGGAGGAAAACTACTCTTAAAAATATAGTTCAGATCCTGTCCCTGCCAGGCCGACACCCACCCCTTAGCTTCTCGTCCTACTCAGAGGACAAGTCATACTTTACACGGTCCAACTCACCCATCTGTCCCGCTCCTGCCCATCACCCTACGAGTCTCCCACTCACTCACTCACTCACTGTAGGCTCATCAGCCTCCTTATGCTGCCTGAATGTTCCAGGCCCACCCCCATCTCGGGCTGATTGCACTGGCTGCTCCCCGACCCAAGATATCCACATAGCTGCTCTGGCGTCTTGCTCAGGTCTTTGTTCAAATCCTTACCTTACTGATGAATGCTTCCCTGCCACCCCACCTCACCCTGATCACTCCCCATCCATGCTCTATACCTCCTCGGAGCATTTATACCACCATCTGGTAACCTGCGTACTGTAAGCTCCATAAGGGAAAGAATTTCATCTCTTTTGCTCACTGCTGGATCCTCAACAAGGAAACATTAGGAGCTCAGAGTAAGCACTTGACACATCTTGGTGAAAGGTACGAAGGAATGGTGGAGGAAGGGAAGGAGTAGAAGAAGGAGAAAGGAGAGCTGCAGCAAATGGGAAGTCGATTCTTGGCAAGCACAATATCTAGAACAGATAATACTACTAATCAGTGGTGATGATAACACTGCCTACCGTTTTTGAGCATCGTCCCAGTAACTCTATGATGTGGGTACGAATGCACTCATTTGTAGACAAGGGGTCAAGGAGCTGTTCCAGGAAGACACAGTTGAGATTTAAACCCAGCTGTCTGACACCAGAAAGAGACAAGAATCTGTCCTAACGTCCTCCCAGAGGCAGCATGAGTAGCTGTGCATGCACAAGGATTATTGGCTGTTGCAAAGTACCGGCGAAAGGTTAATCATCATCATGAGCACTCAATTCACCCCACGTCTGGGTACTGTGTGGGCCTCAGACACCCTTCTTCTAGGTCCCTGTGCCTTGAGAGGGCGGTTAAATCAAGGACAGAGGGACACGGGTCCTTTCTCAGCCAAGAACCAGCTTGGAACCATAAATCATCCTTCACGGAGCAGAGCATCGAATTGGAAATGGACATGGCAGAGCTGACAGGCTGTGAAACCTCCTGCTAAGCACCACGGTTCTCTAGGCAGATGCCACCAAAGGAGAAGATTCAGCCTCCCTCGGCGCCATCAGCATCCTCAGAGGGCCTTAATGCCTGCCTGCTCCGCCCAGTGGCCCTAGGCACTCCAACACCCTGGGAGGCAATCTTGGCCGAGTCCTGCAGGGAGGGTCTGAGGCACCCGGGGGGCAGGGAGTCTGATAGAGAACTGCCTCCCCTAATCCCTCTGGTATCAGAGTAGGGGCCAGGAGCACCTTCCATCCCTGGATGTCCATGCCTGGACCCTCTGCCCAGGGCCTTGGCACCACAGGGCATTTCCTCTGTGCTCCACTTCCAGAGGCTGCAGGGCAAAGAAGGACCTAGAAGCCACCACCTGTCCTCTCCTCATGTCTCACAGGCCTACTTTGTCCTCAAGTTTCTCTGGTCGACATCAGAAAGCCATTTCTCCCGAACTGGCACTGACAGATTCTGCTTCTGAGTTATTCCTTCCATCTGCCTGGAACCCCCATCCTCGCTCCATCCCCAGCAACCTCCCCTGCCTCTCCCTGCCCCCTCTCATCCACCAAAACTGACCCAGCAGTCCCGTATGCAGCCACCCTCTGCTGAGCACAGAGCGGCAGTCCTTCTCTCCTGTTAGGCAGATGGTGGCAGGGTGAAGAGCTCTGTGCCGAAAGTTAGGAATCTTGCATTCTAGCCCCGCCTCTGCCAGGGACAGGCTGTGTGACCTTGGCCAGTCACTTAACCTCTCCAAGCAAAGTCGTCATCTGAGAAACAGGGCGAGCAGTGGGTTTAACCCACAGTTTTCTGCTCTTTGGAGCCCAGTGTTATGCATTCTGTTAGATGCCTTAGGGGGTTAGCAAAGGAAGACAAAGGAGGCAAGGTCCCCCGGCCCCCAGGAAAATCAAGGCCTTTCTACACTAAGTAGTTTTCACCTTTAAAGTTCTGTGCTAGATTGCATCTGAGTGAAGGGGCTTTCTGCAGAAAAAAAATTTGAAATCCACTGAGTAAAAGTCCACAGACCCGTTTTAGCTTTTAAAAGATGCTTTATTTCATGGCAATGATTATGACATTCTGTGGCACAGTTTGGCCTAAGACCCAGAAATGCCTGAACTTCAAAACCTACAATACCTCCATGTGGGCCTCTCTCCTGGCTCCTCTGCCCAGGTCTAAATGCTGGGGAAGGGTCCTCCAGCTACCTCCACTCCTGCCAAAGAAGCTAAGAGGGAACTCCCCCGGCAGCCTCTTCCCCATCCTGGGCAGGTGGCCCGGCTGTGGGATTCTCCTAGGTACCAATAATCCTGCATATTAGGGATTAGGCCGATTACCTAAAGCAGCTCAAGCAAATAAAGCGTAATGTGGGCACCACCAGCTGGAATTTTCATGGCAAGAGTTCTGCAAAGGGAGAGGAGAGGGAGGCGGTTGCTCTAATATTCATGGGCAGGGGAGAGAGGGCGGCAGAGGACCCAGGCCCCACCCAGAGCTGGTGGGAGGGAGTGGCATGGTGGGTTTCTGCCCTTGGGAAGGTCCACTTACCCAGCCCCTCCCTGGAAGGTCAGAGGCCCCTTGCACCTTGCAGCCTCCCGATCCATCCCCTGGGACCACATTTGTCTCAGATGAACCCGTGTGCTAACTGCAGGCTACACATCCAGGAAAGAGGCACAGATTCAGGCCACTGGAGCTTAAAAAGAAGCTTGGATAAAGTGATTGTTCTGGGATGTTGGGAAACCATCCGAGTTTACTGGGTCTCACAAGATATTTCACCATCATAGGCATTTTTAGCTATTGCTTCCTGTGTGCGCCGACCAGATTCTCACTCTGAGGAGCACCCCTGTGCTGTGTGTGAACAAGTGCTCTTCACAGGTCTTTGTGGGGGAAAAGGTGACAGCAGAAATGGGCTGTGTGACCTTCAACAAGTTGCTTACCATCTTTGTGCCTCAGGTTTCTTTGTCTCAATTTCAAAGAGGCTGTGTAAACGCTCCCCAAGGTTCTGTCTGGCTCTGAAACTGTGTGACCTTGAGGTCTGGATTGTAAATCCCTCACTTACACATGTCCAGTGGTGTGAAATTCTGGGGGAGGATGGAGGTCCTTTCGGGCTCTTCTCCGGGCCACACTCTAAGCTGCTCACCAGTCTCCTGAGCACTGAGGGGGTCAGCTGGCCCTCAGGAAATGCTTGATTCCCTCTTGCATCTACGTGCCGTATTCTCTCCTTGGTGGTTCTACAGCATCTTATTCAATCCTCACAACAAGCCTGTGAGGTAGGAATGTTATGAGGCTCAGAGAGATTGGGTAATTTCCAAGATCACTCATCTTGTAAGTGGCAGAGCTGAAATTTAAATCTAGCCTATTCTAAGACTAAAGGCCATGTTTTTCTTCTAGTCCTTGCTGCCTCAGGATAGACAAACATACAAAGAAGAGATGGAATCTCCTTATGAAATGCTGTTTATTACTACTACTGAAACAATCCTCTTAGATCCTATGGCTTCTAAATAACAACATTTTGTAATACAGACATCTAAATCTGGTTCTAAGCAGCCATGGATGGATAGGGAGTTGGAGAAATGGCCTAGGGGAGTGGGTTCTAACCTGGGAAGAGAATGACACATTAGACATAATGTCCTGTGCTGAGATGTGTTCTCAAATGGCCACATTTGCTACTTAAAATTAATGTCAACCCCAAACTTTCAGGACTAATGCAAACATCTTGGCCAATATACCACATTTGCAAAATAATGATCTCCTTCTCCTTCAATTAGCTTCATAACATGGAAACATATGAGTGACAATCCAGAGTCCACTCTCTGAGCATCCAAGACATGGAGCTGGATTAGCAGAGTCCTCAGCTCTGCTCCCTCAGCCACAGCGACTGGGAGAACTGCTCAGGAATCACCCAGCCAAGAAAACCGGCAGAGGGGCCCAGTCTGAAGACAAAAATCACATTCGTTTTCCAGTTGAGGAATAACTTATAATCACACCAGGCAAGGCTGAGGCAGGGCCAGAAGTTCAGGAGGATTAATAATGAATCCAATTTTCTGAATGTCTCGTGTTAGCTCAGTTAATCCTGTTAATATCGCAAGTTAGGCATTATTACACATTTGAAAGATGGACAACTGAGGCACTGGGGCTCTCTGAAGGTCTATGGTTAGCACAGTGGCCTTGCAAATCCCACTGAGGCCCAGTGAGCTCAATACAAATCCCTTTTCCATGTAGGAAGAATCTTGCATTTTATGAGAAGGCAATCTAGCATGACTTCTCGTTTCAAGGAGATCACTCAAATCCCTTAGAAAGTGCTTTGTTGGTTTTTTTTTTTTGGAAAATGAAATGACTCTCAAAGTCACAAAGCTGTAGAGGTCAGAGCTGCAAGGGACCTTAGAATTTGTGGGGTCTGGTTCCCTTCCTTTAGAAAGGAAGAGCCTGTGGTCATAGAAGGGTGGGAGCCTTTTCGAGGAAATACACCTTGTTCGTACAAGAGGCTGTGGCACGAGAAGTGTGGGAGGCACAGGCATCATTGTCTGAGAGTCTGAGTCTGATTCCTGGCTTCCCCTCTTCCCAGCTACGTGACTCAATGCAAGTCACTCCACCTCATCCTAGCCTCGGTTTCCTCACTGGAAAAGTAGGCTTCCAAATACCTTCCTCAGAGAGTACCTGTGAGGGTCAACCATGATGACGAATGCAAAGCACATGGTGAGGGCTCAGTAAATAGCAGTTACTATTAATAGCTAAGTGTCCGACTATGCACTTGTATGACCTTGGACAATGATCTGCCTAAGGTCCCACAGCTAACAAACAGTTCATCAAGATGTGAATCCATATTTTCCAGACAGTAAATCTCATCTGTCCACTTCACCAAAGCAGAGGCCAAATTTGGTTTCTAGTCAAGCAGCCTGGATATGGATAACTAAGACCTACGGAAAATCCAAACCCCTCATTTTCACAAAAGAAGGGGAAAATCTCCATACCATGGCCACAGGAACTTTTATAACTCAAGGTATTGGGGGAGAGGCAAATAAAGTCTAAAGAAGCATGTGACCATGGTTGGAGAACAACTGAATGCCACCCAAAGACAAGGAGCTTAGATGTTCGAGGGACCAGCACCTTTGGTCAGTGAGGTCACAGGCTCTTCCCCTCTTTCAGCTTCTCCTAGCTCCCAAAAGGCAGCCTAGGACAATCGGGGATGTCCCCACTTCTGGAGAGGAATTACTGAGAGAAAGAGACACTGGAACGGTCAAGAAGGGAGAAGCACAAGAAGGAAGGGAGCATATCGCCATCTGTGGATTGGGAAGAAGACCTGACCCAGGTGGGGTCTTGCCTTCCATAGCAAAGGATCCTGGGAGGTTGGCTCACAGGCCCTCTGGGCCGCAGTCCATGCGTGTTAGGCCATGGAACAGCACTGCTCCGGAATGGAGTTTGGAGATGAAAAGCAGCAGCATGATGTAACGTATGCATGTCAGTGAAAGATGGCTGAAACATTCTCCAGGGAAGAACTGTCCTTTTCTTTGACATTATGTCATCACTCCTTTGTTGGGTATTAACATGCCCTTTTAATGAAATGACAATGATGGCAGAGCTGGCATTTGACAGTTTCTTTTTTATGCCTTTGCTTGTCAAAATAAAAAGCTGGCAACCCTGTGATATTCCATATGTTTTTTAAAGTTTAATTGACTGTCCCATGGAAAGTCTAGGAACCATTCACCTAGTTCTCATTCTACAGAGGGCAGATTAAGACCCAGAGAGGTCACTCTCATAGTGGCCAGGCCAACTACGTGGAGCTGAGGGTGTGCCTGTCACCTCAGTCAGGGGCAGACTCAGGCCAGCAAAAAGTAGGGCCTGAGGAATAGAAGCAAGGTCCCTCAGGCTCCAACAGCTCAGCTAGCACTGGCCCAGAGAGCAGGGAGAAGGGAACGCGTTGGCTGTCAGGGGTCAGGGCCGAACCAAAGAGCTCGAGTTCCCATCTTCACTGCTGAGTTTGGAAGCCCTCACTACCTCTTCAGTGGGAAACACACAGAACTAAAACAACCTCCCTGGAAACCCTGCAATTGTTGCCATGGCTCAAACTACTCGGGGGACAAGTGGGGAGAATTTACCAACAGATAGCAAGTGGGATAAATTGCTTGTGGTTGAACGTTGCCCTCCAAGTCAACAGACAGAAGCAACACAAAGTAAAAAGCTGAGTAACTCATGAACAATCTAAACAAGAGCCTCATGCCCCAGAGGAGACAGATAGCTTTCATCCCCTTGGCTTGTGCACTTTTCCTCACAATACTCACCACTACCTAACCTCCGACACGGCACACTTATTCCCCATCAACCTCCATGGCGGGGTAAGCTCCAGGAGGGCAAGGTCTTGGCCTGATTTTCTCCCTCCACATCCTCAGAGCCTGGAACAGTGCCTGGCACATAGTGGGCACTTAATAAGGTATTAAAAGAATGATTAATCAAATTCTGTTTTTTTGTTTTGTTCTGCTTTGCTTTCATTATGTTCATATTTTCTGGAATCTCAAAATCTCCCCCATTCCTCACTGCCCATAGGACAGAACTCAAAGCCCTAACGGCCTAGTCTTCAGGCCTGCCTGCTGCCCTCCCTGCTCCCACTGAGCCTGCTCTCCCACCAGATATCTCTGATCTGATTTGGTCCTCCTTACCTGCACACCTTTGTGCCCACCGTTCCCACTCCTAGGACGCCCTCTCCATTGCTCTCCGCCCATCTTCATCCCCCCTCAATCAAATCCCAGGGGTCTGGTGAAGCCCTCTCCCTGGCTACAGCACCCTAAAGCTCTCCCTGCCCTAACTCCCATGCCAACACCCCAGTCCCCTCACTCAACACCAGACAGGCACTGGCTGGTAGCCTCAGCTGTCTTTTTATTCATGCATGTCATATTGCCCCAATTAGTCTGAAAGCTCCTTGAAGTCAAGGTCCATTTTTTTCATACCCAGAGTGTTTGGCATACAGCAAGTGATTAATAGATATGTACTGATTGAGTAAATTAAAACTCTGTTCAGTAAGCACTGGAGAAGCAAGCCCTTTCCCAGGCAGCACTGACATCCTAGCTAAAGCAGGCCAGTTTCCATGATTCAAGCTCAAACTGAGTGCTGGCTCCCAAATCGCTGTTCCTCAGTGCAGCTACATTTTCAAATACAAACACCAAATCCCAACAAGATCAGATGTCACGGGGCTTCTGAAAGGCACATGCCTCACCAGGCACGTCAGTCAAAGAAAGATGAATGTTCTTGTTTACAAAAGGATTTGTCCCGTTCCAGGAAAATTTCCACCGTGATTTAGGACCTAATCCAGTACGCGCCTATAGCCCTCACCAAATGAACATTTTTCTGCCTCATCCATTTGCTAAACTTGGATTGGGTTTCGCTTCAGGTCAAAAGAGCTGTCGCAATTAGGTCATTCCACTGCCTTTCCCAATGACCCCCACTCAGGAAACTAAAGCCTAGCAAGTGAGAGAGACCTTGAGAAGGAGAAAGATGGCCAGGTTACCAGGCATACAGATGCACTCAGGACCAAGTAATGCTAACAGCTGCCCAGCGTGGGGCCCCAGGCTCAGACTTCCAGGCCCCAAAGAGCTGCCTGTCTTCCTGCGCTCTGATTCTGCACCCCCTCGGGAGGCCTGGTTGGGTTCCGAAACCTCAGCCTCCTATGCTCCCGGCTTCCCACAGTCCTAGTCTCCATCTAGGTTTCCAATCCAGCAGCCAAATACAAGAGAGTCTGGGCTGGCTGTTAATGTGAAATAATAACAATAATTCAACAGCCGGGAGAGAGGGGAGAGGACTTCTATCTCTATCAGGTTCAGGCAGCTACTTCTTCTCCTTCTTGCTCCCTGATGGGAGATAGGAATGGCAAGCACCCCGGCACTGCGAAGCCTCAGCTCACCACTTGGCACCCCTGGACCCATCAATCTCCTCCCTGTGGCCTGGGACCCCTCCAACCCTGGACGTCGGCGAGAGGCTCAGCAGCTGTGAGAACCTTCTTTCTCGAAGAAGGTTTTTCCAAAATTATATCAGGTTTCCTTCTACCCCAGCTTGTCAGCAGGGGACTCTTTTGCCTAACATGGTTGAGGAATGTCTTAGAAACTGGTGTGATTCAGTCTGGCTTCAGATGAGGTTTTCCACCCAGACAGAGCACACCAAGTGTCTGGACCTCGGCTTGCTACCCCCAGGGGCACCCACACCCTTTCCTGGTCTCCAGACCTCCGTCAGGAGGGCCACAATTGACAAAGTGGCAGGTCCACTCCAAAGATGAGGTCAGAGAGAGAACACCAGCCAACAGGAAGCCAAAAGGTCTTGCCCACACGCGTGCATACACAGGGGTCTCCTTCCCTACAGCATCCCTCTCTCCCCCAAATTTTCTGAATGTGCAAATCTGGTGTCAATGCACCCAGTATAAATATTGGAGAGTTACTGGGGCAAGCAATGAAATCACGAGAAGAACATACTTTCTTCTGCAAGAGAAGGCAAAGCTTTTCAGCCTTCTCTTCTGATGGAAATCGTCTTTCTCCTCCTGCCTGTTCAGACTAGCCTCCTTCCACAAATACAGACTCGAACCAGAAGGGAACCAAAGACAATTGCTAGAAAATGCAGTTTGCAAAAATGGCCTTAACCTGAATGTCAGGCTTACAAGTGAGTTATTACTGAACTGTTGTTGGTTCTGCCACATTCTCACCTGAGGACCCAGAACCTCCCCTGGACAATCCCCCTAGAGGGAGAAGCCCACCACGACAAAGGTAACATGAAATGGGAAGCTTCTTTTAAATCTCAGAAGTCTCTTCTTAAGAGGATCTAAGAACTGCACTGAGGACAGGGTTCCCTGTCTGAGCAGTGTGGTCATCACCTGAGAACGGCAGCCTGAGAGCCCCTGTGGCCATAACATCTGTGAGTCCAGCCCCTAGAACACATGGAGAAGGGACCACCTTTACGTGGGCTGCTCTGGAAGAAAGGTCAGATTCTTGCCTGGATCCCAAGTCTCTGTGTTTCTTCTTCTGAAGCTGCTTTTCTGACCGAAAGCTAGACAGAGATCATTTTTACTCAGATTTCTTAGACTTGCTACATCAAAGGTAAGAAGCCAGCCAAGGAGAAGGGACACATGGAGAAGCTTCTGGGGAGACTGGAAATATTCTACGTCTTGACCCAGTTGGTGGATACACAGATTTTCTCATGATTATTCACTATTTTGTACTTTTATGTTTTATATGCTTTTCCAGATGTTTGTTTCATTTCACTATTTTTAAAAGGACTTTTAAAAATCAATCAGCCAAACTATTCTTAAGGGACCCATCATCATCGCCCACATTTATTAAGTATCTTCTGGCACAGGACAGAAATAACTGCATCACAGCCCTGGACAGTAGGACCAAGAACCAGAAAATTGGTCTTGGGGCACAGCCAGGGGCCAACCACCATCCAGAAGGAGAAAGTTGGAAGCAGAGGTCAAAGGCAATTAAAGTCATAGGATGGATGGAAAGAAACCCAAAGAGGACTTGTTGATACAACAGTCTGCTGTTGGCCCAGGTTGAGGGCTGTGCCTATAAACAAGGTCATGGGGAGGTGGATGTGTTTCATGGTTTGTACCTGCCTTGGGAGGCCATGAAATGAGGGAGGCAGGGCCCTGACCATCAGAGAAAGGGTGAGCCTTCTGCTGCCCTGTTGATCCACTCCTGAGATTTAGTCATAGCCTCAGCACAGCCTGATGGCTGATGGATTAAGGTGGCAAGAACATGGAGCAAACAGCAGTTTGGGTCAAGTTTCCAAGCCAGATAGGGAGCCCGAGGACCACCTCTTTGCCCTCCATAAGCCGCTACTTATCACTCATTCCAGCTGTTCCCCTAGTCCCCCAGTCCGTCCCTGCCCATACCTCACACTGTCACAAATCCATCACTGGGCTCATTAGATTAATTACCTCTCCCCTCCTGTCCAAATCCTACACATTCTTTAAGATACAGTTTAAAAGCTGCCTCTGTCATGAAGTCTCTCCAGATTTCTTAATTAGAATTAACATCTCCCAGTAGTGTTAGCTCAACACTTCCTCTGTGTCCCCTCAGAGTATTACTTGTTCCTCTGGTTATTAGCTCTCATTACATTCAAGGACTATGGACACATCCATCATTCCCCCAGCTAAGAACCTTGAGGTCAGACACCGGGTCTTATTAATTTTTATATCTATAGAATATATGTACACATTTTATAGAATAAATAAATAAATAAATATTCTTATATCTACGTCTAGCACTGTGCCTAAGGATAGGTAATAGGCATGCAATAAGCAATCAATGTTTATTAATAAATCAGGGTCCAAAAGGATGCAGGCCTAGCACCCAGGCAACAAGATTCTTTTGGTTTTCAAGGAACACATAGGGCCCAGGAGGTTGGGTGAGCATCACAGGGAGCCTTTACACCTCAAATCCACTCACTTCTCTCCATCCCTACCTTCTCTCCCCTGGTTGACTGCTAAGCTTCATAATTATTTGCCGAGTCTCCATTCCTGCTCCAGTCTCCCATCCATTCTCCACACTGAAGCCAGGGAGACCTCACAAAGGTTAGACCACTCATATCATTCCTGTACTGAAACTCTTCAGTGACTCTCCACTGCTCTTAGGGTAAAGTCTAAAATCCTCAGCATGGCCTTCAAAGGTGCTCTTGCATGTCTGCCTTTGCCTGGCAGCTGGTCACATATCAAACTACTATTGGCCTCACCTTCCATATGCTCTGCCATACAGGACTTTCTTCCACCCCTTCAATGAGTGATCCTCTTTTCTGACTCAGGGATTTGCACATACCATTTCCTTTCCCTGTAAAAACCTTCTCCATTTAGTCACATTGCAGACTTTCTACTCATCCTTAAGATCTGTCACCAGAAAGCCTTTCCTAACACCCCATCTCCCTCCCCCTCTACCACCACCATCACCATCAGTAAATAAAGCCCTGCAATCATGTGGTCCTTGCACTCCTCCTCCACAACATTCAAGGCACCTGCAAAAACTTGTGCAGCACCTCTTTGCTTCACTAGACCAGGAGTCGGCAGACTATTTCTGTGAAGGGTCAGACAGTAAATATTTTAGGCTCTGTGGGCTATACACCATATGGTCTCTACAGTAACTACTCAACTCTGTCATCGTAGAGCAAAAGTGGCCACAGACAATATGCAAACAAATGAGAGTGGTCACATCCCAATAAAATTTTACTTAGGGACACTGAAATTTGAATTTCATACAATTTTCACATTTCATGAAATAGCCTTCATTTAAAATTTTTTTCAACTATTTAAAAAATGTAAAAACCATTCTTAGCTAACAGGCCATACAAAAACAGATGGCAAGCCAGACTTGGCCCATGGCCTGTATTTTGCCAGCTCCTGCACTAGACTGTAAGATCCATGGAGAGAGAAGCTATGTCTTGTTCACTGATGTATTCCCCCAGCACAGGGCCTGGTTCTTAGAAGGCGATTCAAAAAAACTTGGTGACTGTCTTGATATGCAGACTAGAGCAGTATTTCCCAGTGTGTGCTCTGCATAACACCAGTCCAATGGGATACTCCACACAAAAATGACAGTCTCTTTATCAATGAAATCTGGAAATGCTACTGTTCTCCTTCCTGGAAATTTTCAGCATTCAGTCCATAAAGCATATCAAAAGCTCAGAACTACCCTTCAGTCAAGGAACTTCTTTGACTTAGACCAATACAGTGCTTCCCAAACTCATTTGACCAAGGAACTTTCTACTTTAACCCAAAACATTTACCAATATCCACAGGCAACCCCATTAGAAAGGGCTGCAGTGAGGATAAAAGGCAAGAACTTAGAGGAATGGTTCTCAAACTTTAGCGTGCATGAGAATCACCTGGAAAACTTGTTAAACCAGAGACTGCTGAGCCCTATCCCCAAGTTTCTGATTCAGTAGGTCTGGGATGGGGCCTAAGAATTTACATTTCTCACAAGTTCCCAGCTGATACTGATGCTGCTAGTCTGAGGACCCCTTTGAGAAACACTGAGCTAAAAAACAAGGACCTTCAAGGCTTAAGTCCTCCCCCTGAGGTTTCCTCCTCCTTCCAAGGACCTGATTCCCAGGAAAGCCCCAAGTGGCAGAAGAAACCCTGACCCATCTCTCCAGCATCAGGGCAAGGTACCTGTAATGGGTTGTGTTGTGTCCCCCCGAAAGATATGTATAAGTCCTAACCCTCAGTACCTGAAGGTGACTTTATTTGGAAATAAGGTCTTTGCCAATGTAATCAAGTGTGCCCTTAATCCAATATGACTGGTGTCCTCAGAAGAGGAGGTGAAGGAGAGACACAGGGAGAAGAATTCCATGTGAAGACAGAGACACAGGAAGAAGGCCATGTGGTGGCAGAAGCAGAGAGTGGTGTGACACAGCTGCAAATCAAGGAACTCCAAGGATGGACAGCCAATGCCAGAGGTTAGGAAGAGGCAAGGAAGCCTGGTCCTGCAGACCCTTTATCTTGGACATCCGGCCTCCAGAATTGTGAAAGAATACATTTCTGTTGTTCTAAGCACCCAGTTTGTAAGATCCTTTCCCCAGACTGAGTGTTTCTCACCATCACAGATACAAAAGTCTCACATATGCACACACAATCCTCAAACATTCTAATCTGAGGACAGATGAAGCTCCGGCCAAGCCTTAACCTTGGTGGGTGTTCATGCGAATTTTAAGGGAACGACAGGCCCCAGCTCTCTGATCCTTTTCTCATCTCTGCATCAGTGCTAGCTGGTGAGTGTTTGAGCTAGGGTCTCTCTTTGGAAATTAGATTAACTAACTAATGTGATGTTTTGTTGGATTCTTGCCCCAGGGCTGGTTTTGGCAAAAAGCATGTGATTATTTTTCAGTCTAAAAAGAAAGTCAATGAATAAATTAAGGAGATTTGGCTTTTCCCCATCGTGGTTCTACTGGTCCTGCTCTCACCAGGAGACACTCCCAAGGGGCTTCTCAGTGACAGAGAAAGTTTCTTCTCCTCTGGGTCTGAGCTAGAAATGCCTTCTCTAATTGACATGGAAATGGCTAAACAGGAGATATTTTCGCAGTCTGAGCACCCTCATTTTAGTCATAAATTATACCCCTCTCCTTTTGGAAAAATAAGGGGTATAATTTTTATTCTCAAAAGAGGCAGACATAGTTATGTGCCCAATACCTTAGGAAGGAGCCAAGAAGAGAATGTGACAGAGCTTGTCATTGCTGATGGAGAGAAAAGAGACACCAAGGGTAGGGAATCTATATCCTCAAGCTCAGAGGCCACAGAATGAAAAATCAAAACCAAGCAATTGCCCTCCTTGCCTCTTCAGTCCATGCCAACCAGGCTGGCTACTCACACAGAGTCGGTGTGAACTGAAAACGTTCAGGGGTTTCACAAGTGGGATAAGGCCATGCTTGCTGCCACAGCAGAGCATGATCTTTCAGGATGCCATCTCCACCCCAAGGCCCTTGAAAGATAAGAGAGGAGTCTGATTCTTTGAGATGGGCAGAGCAGAGACCCGCCTCCCAGAAGTTAAGTATTCCCTCCCTCATCCCTTCCAAGGCCAGCATCTAATCTCAAATGCCCAGCCCATCCATGAACAGCACATTAGTCTGTGGCCAGGAGAGGGGACTTTGGAACATCCACGTCTCAGCCTCCGACTCCGGAGTCGAGAATTAAGCTGGTCATAGGAATGGTATGCTCTCATAAGGGATAAACAGTCCTGGGTTTGCAGGGTTTCCTCATTTTATGTTTGTTTATTTTGTAGTAAATGCTAATTTGCTGAGCAGGTAGTACACCCTTTGAAACCTCAGGTTTCTGAGCTATAAGATAAAAATAACAACAAATGCTTTGCAAGGGGTTTGTGGGGATTTTGTGAGATATTGAATGTGTCTGATTCATTACTGCTCACTTGTCAAGCACTTACTATGTGCCAAGTACGAATCTAAGCAACACACATGCACTCACCCTTTTCATCCTCACAACTATTACTAACACCTCGCATTCTGCAGAGAAGGACTCAGAGGCACAGAAAGGTCAAAGCACTTGCCCATGGTCACACAGCCAGTAAGCAACTGAGATAAGCCCAGGCAACCTGGCTGTGGAACCTGTGCTCTCAGCACAGGGATCTGCCACATTCCCATAGGGTACCTCTAGGGTTAGGAAAGAAGGCCTATATTCATTCCTTCATTCAACAACAATTTACCTGTGCACCGCTCACAGAGGGAATGCTCGTAGCAGGTTCTCAGACAATAAAATACGGCCTCTCCTTCCAGGAGTTGAAGATCTATCAGGGCAAATAAAACAAGTGCCCAAAACTAAATAAAAGTAGAATACGACACCAGAGAAGAAGACAGAGCAGGGCAGAGGCCTGTGAAGTGGAAGGAGATGGCCTCTGGGGAGCAGGCTGACTTCACAAAGGAGGGGGGATCTCTGCAGAGCTCAAAGGACAGGCATGGTTCTGACAGATGCACACAGCATGGCTCAGCCTAAATTAGGGCCCCCTTGTTCTTCTTTCTCACAGCAACCCATTTGTTTCCTCTGTCAGACTCTCTGTATCTGAATTTCACATACATTTGCAGATTTATTTAATGTTGATGTCCCTCACTAGACCATGAGCCCAGAGGGAGAGGCAGTGTGCTACTGTGTTCACCATGGTTCCCCCAGGGCCTGGGTCAGAGCAGGCACATAGGAGATATTTGTTGAATGAATGAATGAATGAGGTAAGTGTTGGAGGGCTGGTGGTTGCTTCCAGAAGGAGTGAATGTTATACGTAAAGACACTGCCCAGATCTACCATCGTAGTAATTCCACATCCTTCATTACCCTTGCCTGAGTTCTCTCCTGTGGGAAGTTCTTCACGACCCTGCAGCCCCGTGTCCCACCCCCAGGCTCCCACTGTGCTCGGTTTAGGCTCGTGAGCAGGTGTCTCCCCAGCCCTGCCTTCTCCTTCCTGTTTGTCCACCATGCTTGGGGGAGGCCGGGGCATCCACTGGCTGTTGAGTGGAAGTCTACTGACGGGGTGTAGCTGAGGGGCCCACCTTCACGCTGACCTCATTTGTTCCCACCAGTCAGCTGCCAATCAGCCCACACCCACCTGGAAGCATGACAGCAGGACTTCTGCTGAGAATAGAGGCAAAATCCTCAGTTCCCCGGTGCTGAGCCAGATGACTAAGAGCCCTAATGATTCCAGCCGTTTTCTAGGACCTTTCTCCAAAGGCAGGAGGGCATTTAAAATGCATAGGCTTCTGCTGGGCTGAGCATCCTGTTTGGAAGCCTCTTATCACAGCACTGCAAATAGGGACCTGCGTCTGTCACAGGCTCTCTGTCCAGGCAGGGCCTTAGCTTCTGAGATTGAGAGAGGATGAACCAGGCATGAGGCAGAGTGGGCTGTTGACACATCTCAGACCTCAGCGCTACCAGACAAGGCCATCTGGGGGGCCGAACAACCATCGGAGCCATCAGGAAACCAGGTCTCCACAGCGGACGTCTGAATGCTCCCTCAGGGTGGGCCTGGGGCACTCTGCAGAACCCATGGGCTTCAAAACCCTCCCTCTGCCCCATGGAGAGGCCAGCACCCTTTCTCAGGACCGGGAAAAGACCAAAGTGGCCACATCTTCAAAGGAAGCCGTGGCAGCAGGCCAAGGACAGAATGAATCCTCTGGTTCAAGAGCACAGCCTTCAGAGCCAGACCCACCGGGGGTCTAGGGACTGACTCAGCCCCTTTAAACATTCATTTCTCATCTGTAAAATGGGCATAATGATTCCCACTTCACTGGACATATGTGGAAGACTGCACAGTGTCTGAAATATATTTATACTAAGAGTTGTTATGGATGATCATGATAGGAAGAATAATAATAAATGGAGTAATCTTCAAGACCTGCTTCAAGTCTTGCCTTGGTAAAGCTGTCTCTTAGGCACTCGAATAAAGCTCCTATAACTCACTCTTATATAACAAACACAAATCTACGGTGGCTCTGTGCCAGGCATTGTTCTCAGCATTCTGTAAATACTAACTCGATCCTCATAACAACTTTATGCAGTGTGTACCATTATTATGCCCATTTTAGACATGAGGAAACTGAGGCACAGAGAAGTTAGGTGATCTACCCAAGGTCACAGAGCTATAAGAAGTTGAAGTGAGCTGAGATTTAAACCCAGGCAGGCTGCTCTGGAGTTCCTGCTCTAAACCACGGCTACGTTGCACTGCTCAATTATTATTCTTGCAGTTGTTGCCTGGCTACATCCTGTCGTCTTGGGCAGAGCTGCTCTCTCTAACTGGAAACGAGGAGCTTAAGGACTGGCAGATGCCTCCTCTCTAACGTCTCTGAAGCGCCCAAAGCCCCTCACAGAGTCCAGCATGGAGTGGACTCTCAGCCAACCCTTGCTGACCGACCTACCGAGACCTGCTGTGCCCTCTGCCTCCTTCAACCCACACCCTAGCAGAGATTCAAAGAGCAACACTACACGCCTCTCTTGGGAGAGTCTGCTGCCTGCCTATCTTCCCTCTAGGGCTGTGCTTTCAAACTTGTGACCTTCACTGAAAGTAAGAAATATGTATTACATCATGACGCATACACATCTAGTATATAAGTAATGACAACAAGGGACTACCTACGAAACAATACCTAACCTTATTACAACAGACATACTTTCATATCTTCTTTTTTTTAGCAGTGGTTGTGACCCACTAAATTGATTTTATAATCCACTTATTCGTTGCGGCTACAGCTTAAAAAAATTCTTCTTAGAGGAGTTGAGTTCTAACATGGTCGTACAATTTCTGGGTGTAGTGCACAGCTGTCCTTCCCAAAGGAGGAGCTAGACAGCCCTGCCTACTACTGCATGTGAGCATCAGGGTGCTGTCACGGCCCAGACGGTCACTCAGACCCTCCTCCAGAGCCCCGAGCCAGGCTCAAGCCTGAGGCCACAGAGACCGGGTACAAGCGGGGAGCTAAGGACCCAGATTCAAGTCAGCACTCATGGGAGGCACAGAATTAAGATCATGGCTTTAGAGTCTGCTGGAAATGAGTTCAAATCCTGGCTCTGCTGGTTACTAATTTGAGTGGGTTCTTAACCTCCCATGAGCCTCCGTTCCCTCACCTGGAAATGGGAGTTGTTAATATCCACCACAGAGGGTATCGGTGAGAATTAGCTGAGACACAGAAAACAGTAGGCAAACTGCCAGGGCTGCACTGGTGCTGACTGGTGGTGGTGGAGGTCTTTGATGTCCCCTCTTAAGCCTGACCAAAACCTTACAAGAGCCTTCCCACCTCTTCTCTATGTCTCCATATTTACAGATTCTGCAACCTTCAGAAGAAATAGCAGCACTCCCTAGCCCATGGTTAACACTCCATAATATCTGAACCAATTAAGCTGGAGCCTGGAGTTGCACCCAATAAGTCATCCATCACTGAATGCCCTTTTGAAAAAGGTGTTTCATACAATCCCCTCCAGGGCCAGTGGCCAACAATGTTTGTTGCATAAATTTCAGCATTCTCATCTGATATCTCTGGACAAAGAACACTGCTCCCCTCTCTACAGATGGGAAAGACAGAGATGGCAAATCCCAACATGGTTTCCCCAAGGGCCTCCTAAGTCACTATTGGTGACAGAGCTGGGCTTGCTGAGCCTGCTGATCATTGCGTACGCTGCCTTCCAAGGCCTTCCAAGGGAGAAGCAAGTTTCTCAGTAAACGGCTCATATCCCTAAAGATAATGAGGCTCCCTGTGATGAGAATAAGCACAGGATTGATGGGGTGGAGGCTGGGCAGGAAGTGAGTTTCCATCTTGGGTTGGACTGTTCCCCTGACCCAATGGAGGCAGAGAATCCTTAGAGAGATCGTACCTCTGAAGCTTAGAGAACGAAGGGAAGCTAACAAAGAGTATACCCCGAGATGTGGGAGGCTGATGTGCCTGAAGCTGTCCATAGGAAAATGCATTTCTGTGAGAGGCTAATTAGTCATGACAGTACCTTGTTCGCATAAAATTGCACCGATCCCCTTCAGGTCTCTGTGGGTCAGCCTGTGATGGAATTTCCATTACATGTTGTGTTTTGGTTACTGGAGAAAAATTTACATTTGTGGAAGGTGAGGGGTGGGGGGATCAACAGGAAGCATGAAAAGCTGGAATACCTTGAGCATCCACAAAAACCATCTGTGATTCTAAAACTTCATAAAGATGATGAATCTCTGTGAGCTAGAGATTCTTCTTGAATCCCAGCTCCATCTGTGGGAATGGGCTCCTGGCCGGCTGTGGGCTTTGAAATCCAAGGTTCTTAGGCAACAGAGCAAAGTGAGCTCCCCTAGCTTGGCCACTGAGGGTGGAAACAAGACCTAGGAAAGTGAGACTTCGTGTTCTTCCCACCTAGATACTAGTCCTTGAACTGCCAGAAAGCCAGGACCATGGCTCCTGAATATATGGATCTACAGATACATGGCTCTTAAGCCAAGAGTATGCAAGTATCTACAAGGAGGAGGCAGAATGGCCTCACCTCTCCCGCTTTCTTGAGAGAAACGACATTCAAGGACCAGAGATCCCTCAAGGTGGACTGCTGTGCCAAGTGGAGGAGTGTCACCAAACCACCCAATCCCCCAAGTGTTAGAGCTGGAAAGAGGGTGGGGGCTTCAGGGACCATTTCATCCAGGGTCTCTCAATCTTGGCACTGTTGACATTTTGGCTGGATAAACCTTTGCTGTGGGCCTCTGTCCTGTGCATTGTAGGATGGTTAGCAGCATCCCCAACCTCTATTCACTGGATGCTAATAGCACCCGCTCCCCTCCCCAGTTGTGACAACTAAGATGTCTCCAGACATTGCCAAATGTCCCCTAGGGGGCAAAATTGACACCAGTTGAGAACCACTGCTCTAGACTATCAATTCTCAAAGTAGATGACAAGGAACATTAGTTCAGTAAGCTCCTCTACAACACAGGTATTCCACGGTCAACTAAGTTTGGGAATCACTGCATACTGTAACCCCTGTGATGATTCCCCATATTAGTATATGAAAGGCCCTGAAAAGTTTTGCCGTAAGAAGAAACCTGTTTAATAATTTTGGTTAACCTAGTATTTTGCAAATTTTCTCAAACAAAATCCCTTTACTATCTATTTACCTCTTTCAGAGCTAATGTTCAAAAGAATACATTGTGAGATTTTCATATATGTGTGTGCATGCACAAAATACCAGGCAACCCAGCCTCTCCCTTGACCAGATGAACTGAAGCAATAAGCCAATCATGTTTCTAAGTCCTGTTAACAGATGTGTGGGAAGCCATGTCTAGAAGCCTGGTGTCCTGATTCCCAGTCTACTTCTTGCTGTACAAATTATTTGGATGTTATCCACAACAAAAGAGAAATCCATCCTCCCACAGCCATGCCACAATTTGGTTCCAGCACCATCCAGAACATTCACCAGGGAAGCTAAAGCTAGTGAACTATCAGCATAAATACTCCCCAGGAGAGCCAACAAAGCAGGTGCTTTCTGCAAGCAGTCAAGGAGGAGCTCACAATGGGGACACTCATAACCACGGAGGATGCAGAGAGGTGCCGTTCACTCAACGTTACGTCCATGCACACCTCACCAGCCTACCTCAGCGCAGTTCCTGCCACAGTCACTCAACCTAACTCATCTTGCTATGGATACAATGCACCTTTGTATCGTGGCTGGCACAAAGTGGGCCTCAGTGAAGTTTGGTGGAAGGAATATGTCAGCCAACAAAGTCTGGGGCCTTGACTATCAACGTGCCTTGATTAAAATTCACAGATCATCCCTAACACAACAAAGCCCTTCCACTCCTCTCTGTCTTCTTCCCAATTTTCTTGGGTCACATTCCACCCTGGTCTTTCAAGGCTGCAGAGAACCGCTCTCTTTAGGGACAGCAGCTGCCCCTTCCCTCAAAGTGTCCACTGTCCATCTCTGCACTTGCACCAGTTCCTAGAGATAAAAGATTAATTTCCAGCTCAGATCAGCTAGTCTGATGTCTCTCCTGAAAGCAGCATATCAAGGCACCAGTTTCCTGTTACTCTAGGCCAGACCACACGTAGTGAGTGATCATTTGCTTACCTGAAGGTCTCAGTTGTCGAGACCAAGCGCTGAAGGGGCCAGAGACTCGCTCCCATTCTCAGATTGCAAAACTATCAAAATATTCTCAAAAGGGAAACTGTTCATGGTGTGACAATCTACAATCTTGCATGAGGATTAAAATATAATCGTATCTCGAGGCCCCTGGTATGCCACAGACACTCTTTCGGCCCTGGGGAGCAGAAGAGGATCCTAGGGATTGCATCAGGCCCTTTGTGACTATCGAAGCAGAAGGGCATAAGGACCTGGGGATGAGGAAGGTTCTGAGCTGGAGGGCAGGCCTGGGACCCCTCTCCTAGTTTACTTTGGCTCCAGCCAGTCTGAAGAATACAGAGGTGACCACAGGCCACTGAGCGGAAGCTGAGGGCTCGGCCTCAGGGTAGCTGCAGCCAACAGGTGTCTCAATAGCTACAATATGAATGTAGCAGCTTCTGCTGGATATTTGCAGCCTCCCCTTGGAGTCTGTGCAATTAGAAAACTAAGCAAGGGGCTCCGAGGCTGGGACCCTCAGGACTGGAAAAACTCTCACATGTGCAGGATTCCAGACTCAGAGAGCCACATTTTCACTCTTCCTTTCTCCTTCTCTTTCCCCTTGCTGGCACATTTGGGTTACTGGGGTAGGATGATACTTAAGGAGAGGCCAAAGAGACTTTGCCTCCTTGAGGCTTATTTATTGCTTTGCACAAAACACACAATCACCAAGTGTTGTTTCATTCAACCAGTCCATTTTATTGGCACTATTCTAGGCATCTGGCATATGGTGGTGAACAAGACAGAGAAGGCCCTGCTCATTTGTTGATCTTATTCTCTTACGATGCCTTTCTCATAAAATCCATCTAGAACAAGGAGTTGTCCTCATTTTACTTCCTCATTTCACAACTGTGGGACTCAAGTACAGCCATTCAGTGTCAGACTCATGGAACTTTACAATGGGAAGGGGCCTTGGAGATTAGCTTTGGCGTCACTGTCACACCTAGGAGCAGACTGACATCCAGAAATAACAAGACTCACTCATCTGGCCCAAACCCCTTCAACAGCCAGTGAGAAAACGGGGTCCCAGGAAAATGAAAGGCCCCAGGTATCAGCACACAGGGAAGTGGCGTCGAGCCAGGCCCAGAAGGCAGAGAACTCAAAGACCCTCACTTTCAACCCAGCACTCTCCTTACACAGTCATTTAAAGCCGGGACATTCTGCTACAACTTAAAAAACAAAGGCTTAAACTTTCAACTTTTTTAAATTATCAAGCAAGATGCAAAACTGACTTTGCCCTCCTCTACCTGGGTGGGAGAGACTTACAGAGGGACCAGGGGTGGGATGGGGAGAAAGGTGTGGGTCAAGAATGGTGGGTGTGAGGTAAGGGAGTGAGCGAGGGCCATGGAGGGGTCAAGGTCAGGGATGGAGCAGAGTCAGGGGTGAGGAAAGATCACCAAAGTCTGTTCAGAGTAAGAAAGAAGAAATGACTCCATATCTCAGAATTGAGAAACGTCAGGGGCTCAGGAATCAGGCAACGATCATGACATCTGCTTTAATTTTTCACAAAAAAGGCATTTCATTTTTTGACAGATCATTTTGTCATCACCAATCCACATGGTGGCATCAGGCCTGTGTGTATCAAAATGTCCTAATCATCCCAAGCCTGGATCCCAGGCTACAAAGGTAACTGCGATGCAATCAGAGCCACATCTGGGCCACAGAATGCCTCCCCTTTGAGGAGCTCAGCTAAACTTTACGGCACCAACATGCCGTCACCTCAAAGATATCCCTCCCTTGCCCAACACAGGACTTTTATCCCCACCATCCCCAGTTAGCTTCCAGCTTCCTTCTGCTTTCCCAACCGTACAACCATAGCACCTGCCTCTTTGAAGTAACACACAAAGGCTAGCCTCAGAGCTGCGCGGATCACTGAGGGGGTGGGGCGGAGGCTTAAGCACACTCTCTGACATCTGCGGCAGGGCCTGTCTCTCACCTTCATAGCCATTTTCCCCACGGAAGAACCAACTGCTGGGAAATTGGACTGCACTGGAACAAGTATCCTTCCTGCCATGTTGGGGGAGAATGACAGGCTCCTGGGGAAGGATCATGGTTCTGGACAGTGTGGAAGAGAGCTGGAGGTGACCAGAACCAGGAGATATGGTGTTCTGGAGAAGCAGCCATTACCGAGAACCCCCTCCCCATACCTCGAGATGGCAGCATAGCCCTTACCTCAGTGAGAGGCCGACCTGATTGTGTGACGAGTGTTTGGGATCATTATGAATCTAGTGTTAATTCTTTCACATAAAGACATTCCACATTCAACACAGCATCTACCAGTGTCCTCATAGCCCCGAGAGCCTGATGCGTGTTGGCTCTCACTCTCGGATCCTCAGGCCCAGCACAAAGCTGCTGAAAAGCAGGTGGCTCATAGATATGTGAGTTAAAAAGATGAACAATAATATGCCGAGGTCCCTGTGCAGGGTGCAGGATGACAAGGATGAAAAAGATGCTGCCCCAACTTCAATGAACTTTCTGGCTGGTGGAAGTTGCCCCGATGTTATTTGTCAATGGTGAGGTCACAAATGGAGTCAAGGTCAGCTGCTCTTGGACTAATCCAGAAGAAGGACTCAAGCAGTGCCTCCTAAAGGTGCTGTTCACACACCCCATCACAGCTTCTGCCCTATCTGCATGCCACCTACACTTTTAACTACTGAAGCTTTTTCCTTAAGCAGACTCGTATTTTTTTAATTAAGTAGAGATATTTTTTTGTTCTTCTCCCCAAAGCCCCCTAGTACATAGTTGTATATGCTAGTTGTAGGTCCTTCTAGTTCTGCTGTGTGGGATGCCACCTCAGCATGGCCTGATGAGCAGTGTTAGGTCTGCACTCAGGATCTGAACCTGCAAACCCTGGGCCACCAAAGCGGATGCACAAACTTAACCACTCGGTCCTGGAGCCCGCCCCAAGTAGATATATTTTAATGAAACCCTGTAACACTACCATATGTGAAAAACTGGTATTACTTGTGAAAAAAACAGAAGATAACTTTCAAAATAAACAATGCAAAACAAAACCGGGTCACAAAATTCCAGCAGGCTGTCACTGCTGGCAAAGGCTCCTGGCAGGAGGCTGGCTGCACCTTCGTTCAAAAGGGACACAGGCAAGCGAGCATTGCGAGGTGTTCAAAACACCAATCGGAAACTTTCTCCTTGAGATAGTTGGAAGGACTAGAAGAAAACTAAAAAGGGACTCTCTTCCTCCTGGTGATTCCAGGGCTTGTCCATATATCACCAGAAGGGCCCTGGCATATTTCCCATGGGGTGCTTCTCGCACGCAGGGAAACCCTAAAGCCTAAACAAACTCTAAGTTTCTGTCCATGGCCAGATTCTCTAACGTGGTAAGTACACGACTAAATGTCTGAGAAATCAGGCACCAGGAAGACAGACAATGCTCACACAACACTGGGCTGCTGCATGAATTAGGTTTCCAAATTTTCCAGCCCCTCCAGGGTTAAATATATCCTTGGTCTTCAGGTTACAAATGAGCACACAAAAGACCAGCGAGGAGAGGGACTTGCTCAGTTCACCGGCTGGCAGTGACAAGGTGAAGAGTTCTCAGTCTTTGATTGTACCACGGGACCCAGAACCCTGAAAAGGAGGAGGGCTTTTCAAATGCTTTCATTCCCCATCTTAGACCATGAGTGGAATTCAGACAAATGACACCCAAAAAGTGGAGGCAGTGAAGCAGTCTCGGCAGGTGCAGACGTATCTGAATTGGGAGGGGAAGATGAAACGGGATCCCCAGATGTTCCTAAGAGCGGCTGTAGGCGGCTTGTACAACAGGCCCAATCCAAGCCCCTTCCTAAGGAAATCAAGACCCCAGCACAGCCGGCCTCCACGGGTCACGGGCCCTGGCCCTGCTTCTCAGTGGAGACCCAGCGGGGACTGAGTCCCAGAATCCCAGCTAGAGCTTAACAGGTTAAACTAGAGGCTTAGCAAAGTTCAAAACTTAAATTGGAGTTGACTATTTACATTACAAGAAGATTCTTCACTCTCCAAAAGCAATCCTTTGTAGTCTGAGCTTCCCTGGAACACTTAAGTGTTTGTTAACAGCTTATTAACTCCTTGGCAGTTTCACAAGCTCTAAAGAAAAGTTTTCGGGAAAGGAAGAAGGAGGGGACTGCTATCCCCGCTCTGCTATTTGCCAGGCTTTCTGCTCGGGGCTTTACACACAGCATCTCATTCGACTAATGCGCCAAGCGTGGTTAGGAGTGATCACCTCCATTTTACAGAGAAGGAAACTGAGCATAGAGAAGTAAAGTAACGTACCCAAGGTCACACAGCTACTACGGCACCAAAAGCATGGGCTGTTTCCAGCAGCACAGGGCATGGCCTTCCCAGGGAAGTGCCATTTGCATTTTGTTATCACATGTACTGAAATATGCCCCTCTGGCACACAATTCAATAACTGTCTAAAATGAACATACGTAAGTGCTAAGAAAGCCATATGCAGTAAAGATGACTATATAGAGCTTAAAACTTACTACAGGTCAGAGGCACCAAAAGAAAATTATCTGAATGTACCAGGCTAGAAAGTGAGGGGGTTCCTGGTGCCTAAAACTATTCCAGTCCTATTTCTTTACACACACACACACACACACACACATACACACCATCCTTCAGCCAAAATGCTCCACTTGAGTGGATGGAAAAGTAAGGACTAAGGAGGCATTTCCAGCTTCTCCCTGCTGCCTAGCTTTCCCCTTGGCCTTCTAGCATCTGGAACTTATGTGGCCGCCAGACGGCAGAGCAAAGAGCTCCAATACCAAGAGTGAGCCAGGGCTGCTTTCTGAGTGGGATCTGGCGACTGCATCCTCCTTCAGGAGATAAACTCTGGACAGAGGGTGGAAGCATCATGTTACCCAGAGGTTATCAGGTGGGAAGGATGGAAGGAAAGGGAAAGAAAGGACGGGAAGGCAGGAAGTGCCGTTAAAATATACTGTCATTGGCACAGGATAAAAATAAGAATAATTTTTTCAGGGATTTAAAGTATTTTTAAAAATGAAAGATAGGGACAGCTGTCGTGCTATGCTGGTGGAATTATGACTGATTTTTTAAATGTCTTTTAAAGTGCTTATTCTATAGTTTTTACAACAGGTAAGAATTTGGAGTGAAAAGGTATAAGAGCTGCCCTCAATAGGGCAGCACATGAAAAGAAAGGCCTTGTGGCCCCTGGAGCACTGCAATCTCAGCCCTGCCACCTTAGGCCCTCTGCTACTTCCTGCTGTGTGACCTTCAGAAACCCTCCTACCCTCTCTGAGTCAGAGCTTTCTCATCTGTACAAATGACTCTACACCAGATGAAAAGAACAAGCAGGTCTAGCCTGTGTACTGCGTCCAAGGTGGTGGGCTGTGGCCGGGTGGAGAGGAAGTGGGCATATAAGGATCTTGGCAAACACTATCAAGCCCTGTTCTAAGCCCTTTCTTTGCACATATTAACTCACTGAATCCTTACAACTCTAAGAGATGGGTGCAATTTTTATCCACAGTTTATAGTTGGGGAAACTGAGACACAAAGAAGTTAAAACTTTCCTAAGATTCCACGGTTAGTAAAAGGCAGAGCGAGGATGAGACGTGTCAGCAGGCTCTGGAGACCGCGTGGGCGACCACCACACATCACTGCCCACTGGAGAAGCAAGGACCCTGTCTCTGCTCTCTAGCAGACTCAGTCCAGCTGAGGTGGCAGGACAAACATGAAGACTAAACGCTGATGAAATATTTAAATAACTCTTTGAGATAATAGTGGGGAAAATACTGCCAGGCAGAACATGATTAATTGCCAAATGAAAGCGCTCAGACAGAATTGCTCTAAAGGTCCAGAAAAAAAAAAAGACATCATTCTGAGATTGTAGGAAGCCCAGGAGATTGAATGTGAACTGGATTTTGCGGGGTGAGCAGGATTTGAACAGGCAAAGAGGATGTGAGAGAGCATTCCAGGGAGAGTCAAACTTCTAAGAGGCAGCCCCCGTATCTGGAAGGGTGGGGCGGCCCAAGTGACTGAAGATGGCGTAGGAGAGTAGGGTACAGAGCTGGAAAGGTGGGCTGAGCCCAAGCCTCAGCGGCCTTGGACACTAGTTTAAGGAGTTGGATCTTTACCCTCTAAGTAATAGTGAGCCATGGAGGGATTGGAGTGAGGGTAGAGAAGTCTTATGATATACTGGATGCACTAGAGGGTGGCAAGGAGAGAATATGATGAACTATCACAGGAGTTGGCCAAGAAGCCCTTGGGTCTTGACAAAAGCAAACAAGAAGTTACGGTCATGATACACCTCAGAAACCGACCAAGAAAGGGGACACCTGGAGTCTTCAGCTGGGCTTCTTCCTATGGCTGTTTAGAATTTAGCACACTGTGTCACCAGGGAAGCAAGTAAATGTGATCCAAAGAGCCCTCCAGGGTCATATCCAGCGAGCAGAATTTTTTTTTTTCAAATGCTATTTTTAATCCTTCTGTTGATCAAAAACACACTGGGAAGAAATGAAGCATGAACATCAACAAGAGGCTCTCCAAACTCTCCTCTCTCCTATTAGCCACTTGGTGACCCTGCAGACTCACCATATGGCCCACCAGCCGGGTGGCCCCTACTGATCCTGGACAGGTTGATCTGCTTAATTATTTGGTGGCTGTAAATAGAAGTGTTGGACAATAGGCTGAGATTTTTTTCTGTCTTGCAAACAAAGATAGGGTCCCCAGGTGGCAGAATGAGGAACATGGGGGTTTCACTCACTTGATCCAGGCCAGTGTAGCCTAAGGAAAGCTTCAGAAACTCCCTGGGTCTATGGGGACCACCCTTCTCCCACCTGAGCCAGCAGTGGAGACTGCTTGGCCACTCACAGTTCTTAGAGGAGGGTGGGGGTCAGGAAAGTGATCGGCCAGGAGACGGGAAAGGTCCATTTGCTTTGAGTGTCTCCTTGCTCACGGAGTCAAGACCTAGCTCCAGCCACCCAAGGCCTTTCCTACCTGACCACCCACTGTGTCCCTGTTCAGCCATCACTCCCACCCCACCATATTCCCAGGCTATACCAGCCACCCCAAGGGGTCGATTCTCCTGACCTAGAACCAGGAGGTGAGTTAAATGAACATCCAAGGGCAGGAGCACCAGTCCTAGATTCCCCATGACTGCAAAAGGAAGCCTGGAACCGAGGGCTCCTCTCCCCATGCCACCTGGACATATGCCACCTCTCCAACTCCATCACTGCTGTCACTCCTGCCCCACTGGTGTCCTCACCCTCCCAGATGGGATTTTTGCACCCTACACGTTAGCCCTCTCTTGCCCCGGCTCCTATGCTGCCCTCCAGGCCCTGCAACCCCAGTGGGGACCCAGGTTTGATGTCAGATGAGCCTGGCCTTGCCTTCTGGATCTGTTACTTTACCAGTTGTAAGACCTTGGGCAAGTGCCTTAGTCACTCAGTGCCTTAGTTTCCTCAACTATCCGATGGGCACAATAAAGGTACTGACCTGGGATTGCTGATGAGGACCAGTGAGAGAGAAATCTCTCCTGGAGCCTGGCACATGGCAATGCTCCCTAAAGAGTGTCACTGGCAGCTTTTATCTACATCTGGCCCCGACTCCCCATGTGCACTGGACTTAGTATGCAAGTGGCTGGTTTCTCCCCCTCCCGCTTACCTCTTCAGCCCCCAGCGGAAGGCAAGGTGGCAACAGGAGTCTGCACATTCGACTTCTGTACTTGGGGCTGCTGATCCTGTTCAGTGTGAATCTGAATACATTTCCCTAAGTGTCTGACACCTGCTGTTTACCCTGTCATCTTTCCTCCTCCCATCCTGGCTCAGGAGTCCTCGCTCTGCACAGGTCACCAAGGTGCAGGGAGAGCCCTCCTTCCTGGCATGTGTTTGCTTTTCAGCTAATGTGTTGGCCCAGCAACACAGATACCATGGTGATGGCCCGAGATCACCCAGGATGCAGGAGCAGATGGGTACACACATACAGATGGGCAACTGGGTGAGAGAAAAGCCCCTGGGGAACACCAGTCTCCCACTGAGAGGCCAGACTGTCTCCTCATGCATGTTTTCCCATAGGAAAATTCTTCTCAGTGGTCCCAGCAGGCTTCTGGGATGCTCCAGCCGACAGGGGCTGCCACAGACACCTGCCTCCTTTGGATCCATCACTAAATCCCCTCATGGGCATTTTCAGAGTCACTTATTGGTGGTGGTCATGGCTTGCAAAATCCTTCTTAGGGGAGTTCATCTAGGCTGGGCTTCATGGGGTCCATGGAGGACAGGATGAGATAACTGCCCAATGGAGAGAATGACAGTCCTCATGAAGTGCAGAGACCTCAGCACACAAGGAATCAGGCCTGCCTGGCCCTGCATTGGCTCTCAGGTGGAACATGAAGGGATCAGCCTTTGGAATCAGAGACCAAGGTCAAATCTTAGCTATGCCACTTCCTAGCTAGGCGAACGTTGGTGATTCATTTAATTTTCTGAGCCTCAATCTCCTCATCTGAGAAATGGGGATTAAAAAATGCCTCCCACAAAGGGCTGTTTTGAGAATACAAGGATATAATTTAGAAAGGTGGTAAGCACATAGTAGGAACTTGCTTAATGGGGCTGAGACTTCCAAGCATATGGAATTATTGTGGTGAGCTGTCTAGACTCCTTCTGCTCTGGCAAAGACTCAGTCCTGAGAATCACCCAGTATTTCACCAGAGTAAATTCTCCAAGGATGAGCAGCAGCGAAGAGAAAGAGACCATTTCTCCCTCTTCTTCAAAAGCTGCAGGCAGCCGGATGAAGTATGGTGTAGGGGGCCAAGCAGACAGATCCTTAAATAGTAACTAATGACTTTGATTGAAATTAATAATGAAACAGCACTGTAAGCTTAATTTGCCACATGGCAATTACATTCACCATCCCATTAGCTGGTTCTCGAGATGTAAAATGCCACATGAAATGCCTCAGTTGTCTCCAGGTTTAGGGGGAGGCTGCCCCAGGGTGGCTATCAGCCTTAGTGTTCCCAACCACTCTAGAGGTTATCCTGGTGCCTCCCAGGCATTCCCAAATGCCCGAGGACACCCTGCCCCAGTGAGCGCTGCGGAGCCCCGAGGGGCAGCTGGGCAGCCTGTCTAAAGGTGAAGGCTCCCCCGAGCAAGGGAAAAACACACCTCAAGAATTCCTGACCCCCTGCGGTGGTCGCCATGGTTGGGGCCTTGCAAAGCCTTGCTGGATGGAACAGGGAATTCCCCACTGGGGCTGTGAACAAGGGTGTCACTGTCACTGTTACTCCCCAGGCCGGGGCGGCACATGGAGAACTAAAGAGGCCCCATGCCGCACAGTGACATCTGGTTCCTATAGCAACCCAACTACAGCTGCGGAACACCTACGAGATGCCCAAAGCTTGCCCCAGATAGGCCCAAATGCTGGAATCCCAACAGCAAAAACCAGCCAGCAGTATTTAGAGATGGAAAACAAGCTTTGCTCAGGTTCAGAAAACCCAGGGAAGCCACAAGAAAAAAATGTGGCTAGTATGTCAGCTTTCTATCAAGGCAAGTTCCAAGAATATCTCGTGTGCTGAGCTGACGCAAGCCCCATTTAAAGGGAAACAACCCATTCAGGATCTTCCACAGAAAGATTCCCTCTCTCTCTCTCTCTCTCTTTCTCTCTCTCTCCCTCTCTCTCCCTCTCTCTCTCTCTCATAGATACACACACAATGCTAGCACATATGGGAAAATAAAAAGATATAAATGTCCCTACGGTTGATTTGTAGATCAGAAAAATATAAACGAATGACCAATTTCAACAAGATCCTTTAATGAAAATTCCTAATTAACTTTACCTTCTGACACTTCTATTACTATACTTATAAGTAATTGCTATTTTTAGGTATGCAATATTTCCTAATAGAACTCAGTAGTGAGTGGGCAGGAGGGACCTGAAACCCAAACTCCACACCAGGTACCAGCGAGCAGAATTAGCAGCCAAGCGGTCTGGCTTCTTGACTGCTGATATGGATAACTCAGGAAACTCAGTCACACAGGGCTGCGCTGGGACCCGCTTACTATCCACAGATGTCACCACAGTCATCAGTTAAGGCCAAGGGAGGTTAGCCACAAACAGGCCAAGGGGCCACTCTATCTCTCCTCCTTTGTCAAAGCCTAAAATACCACCACAACACCCAAGCCAGGGCCTCTGAGGACAGTCAGGAGGAAATCCTACTTCATGCAATGAGGACTCACGGTGTGGCCCTTGTCGGTCACGTGATAGCATGGGCTAGAGAGCCAGAGGAAGGCAGGAGGCTGGGAGAGGAACAGGGAGCATGTGAGAGGAAGGCACTGAGTGGGGAAGGCAGGTGCCAGGAGGGAGCTGGCTGGACCTGGTAACCTGCCTCCTTGGGATATGACTTCTGTTTCCATGTTCTTTTCTTTGATGCCTCAAGCACCTGGCTAAGGAGATTCCCAGACCACCAGTGAAGCTGAACAGAGTCACTGCCTACAAAATTCCCTTCAGCTTGGGGGCTTTCTCAGGAATCAAAACAGACAAGCCATCAGGCCAAAGACCAGTCTTTCTTCATCTGAGGGGCTATGAGATGCCCAGCAATCTGGCTGTCTGGCAGGCAGCTTCATCCAGATGTGGGTCAGAGGGCGAGGGCAGCCCTACCAAGCTTGGGAGTTGGAGAGTTCTATCCAGATCCCCTGTGCCCACCTCAGAAGAGCCTGTGAACTGAAATGGGTGCCCAGGTTCAATGAGATTCTCAAGGCCCTGGTCAGCTGCCCCAGAGGTCACCGCCACCTCTATGAAGGACGAGCCCTGAAAACCCAGGCTCTGTGCAGGAAGAAGCAGACAATCTCCCCAGGTGCCCAAGGGGCACTGGCTGGAGGACACAGAGCAAAGGCCACTCCAGGTCACTTGCGAAGATGCATCACCAGGTTTGCCTGTCTTCCGTAAAGGTGATGGGAGTTACAGGCTTCAGAGAATAGCTACACAGCAAACAACAGGAAAGGTCACATAAGAGGTGACCCGTTTCTCAATGGTGACAGGATCTCTGCCTAGACCTCCAAGCTGCAATGATTTTCATACTCTCTCTGCCTTGTGATGTGCTATTTTCCTACCTCCCTACCTTCACTCACACTGTCCTCCTCACCTGGAAGCCCTCCCTGTTCCTTTGTGACTCCCAGAGCCCGAGGTGTCCTTCAAGGTTCCTGTGGAACTCATACGCCCTCCCTCATCAGCCGTGCCTGCCTGTGGAGACACCCTGGCCCGATGCACCTTCAGGGAAAGACGTGTGGCTCAGCTAAAGGAGGTGGGGTCAGCAGACAGCCTGCAGCTCCATCAGGATCTGCCTCAGCTACAAAGTAGCTTGACCCAAGGTCACACCCTTCCTGGAATAGTCAGCATCTGGTGACTGCATGAGAGGTGAGTATAGAGGTCCAGCCCTTCCGGCCCAAAGGGATCAACTCTGTCGGGCAACATTCACTCTGAGCTTCCTGCAGGGCTGGCTGAGGCGTGGGGGGTCCTGCATCAGCCCTCCACTTGTCCCTCTGATCCTGCCTCTGCCCCTCCTTTCACAGGCATTGATGCCTAATAAACATCCTTCGCCAAACTCAGTATCAGTTTCCAGAGAACCCAGTCTGCAGCAGTGCTCATCCCCCTTGGTATCAAGGGTTTCCTCTTATTATTATAATCTGGGTTTCTCCCAGAGAAGATGCTCAATAAACATTTGACAAATAGATGGAATTATATAAGTTTCTACCTGGTGACTGAGCTCTCACAGGGCCTGCCCCTCTTCCAGGCACACTCAGAGTAGCTGTTGATCAGGTAGATTAAATGATGCTGAGGCCACTAAAATAGAAACACCTTACAAAAAACTGCCTTCCTCTGGCTCCCTTGGAATCACACAGCGCACTTGCTCTTTCATCTCGCACCTGCAGCCTGAAGACCACACGGGAGACGCTTGATCTGGGATGTTTTGGATCCTGGGATCCAGAGCAGTGGCTCATTGGGTCCTCAGTATTCTAAATGATGGCTCAGCCTTTTTTTCCTGGAGGTCAGTTTAGTGGCACCTTCTCATTAGCAATGCTGCCACTAGGTGCAAACAGCTTTACTCACTACGGCACTTTAATCAGGATGGCATGACAGCACGAGAAACGTTAAAAAGGTTATAATTAGAGATGCTGTTAAAACAACCCAGCGCTTAGTGTTACTAAAGATATTTGCAGAATTTAGTGCAATATAAATAGCAGGGTATATGGTGTCACGCCTACAATTTTGAGCAGGCTGACATTCCAAGGGGACACTCGCTGGGACTTCTCTTGCCTGATTCTTCTCTCCTTACTGTCAGAGTTCTCAGGAAGAATAAGGCAGGGTGTGTCCATCCTAATAAAAGAGCGATGATATCCTCTTAGTCGAAGGGCCTAGACAACCACACCAGGACACAAGCTGAAGCTCAGTGGAACAGCTGTAGCTCCCCACGCTGCTGGGAATGCTGTCTCCTACTTGGGGAGCTCACAGCATTGTGATTCTATCAGCTCAGACTGAAAGCAATCTCACAGAGAAGGACCGGCATTCATCAGAATGAGGGTATTGCTTTCTAGCACGATTTCAGCCTGAGTCTGTGGATTACACCTCACACAGAGAACAGCAGTCAGTCATTCAACAAAGACCACAATAGTAATAGTGCCGACCGTTGGCCAGGCCCTCTGCATACACCCACCTCATCCTCACACAATCTGACAAGGCGAGGGTTGGCACATTCATTTTACAGATGGGAGACCAAATCCCAGCAACTGCTTAACCAACCCACCACCACACAGCTAATCAATGGCAACATCCGCGCTCCAACCCAGGTCTGTCTGATTCCTGGTTCGGCTCCACCAGACCTTATTTCAGAGGAGAGGTGAGATGGTGATGAGGGTTGCCTTTTACTTTTCATTCCACAAACTTCTGTACCATTGGAACTTGTTATAAAGAGCAGGTCTTCTTGTATTACTTTTTTAATCTTCAAAATATCAAAAAGAATTTATGGGAAAAAGAAATGGTCCTATTTCTACAGAAAAATATATATCATAATTTGACAGTATCTACCAACAGCCATACAAGTTCCTGTCCTTTGCTAAAATAATTCCATTTCTGGAAATCTGTCCAGAAAAAATAAGCAGAGGCAGGAAAAATTATATGTAAAAGATGTTTTTATTATGAAGTGTTACTTTTAGTAACAAATAAACTGGAAAGAAACTAAATGTCCAACAACAGAGTAAACAGTCATGACAGACTGAGGTGGTGCCATTAAAAATATATTAGAAATAGCAGAAGAAAATGCTCATTTCCTATTTCTAAGTTTAAAAAGTAAGAAATAAGCTTAACGACTCACACACAGAAAACCCAGTGAATGCACACCCCTCCATGGAGGGTACAAGAGGCTCTCTGAGAGTAGACACCTTTAGAGAGAGGTGTCAGGGACGGTGAGGGGGAGGAGTAAAACTTTTCCTTTTCATTTTATACTTTATGAATTATTTGAATGTTTATCATATGTGTTAATTCTATTTTTAAACATAACTATATTTTGAAGCTTTACATACATTATGATCCAATCATGTTTTCAGAATAACATTTCATTATAATAATAAAATACACCAAAATATGATGGCTGCATTGTAGAATTACAGTTGAACTTGCTTTCTTCTTATAATTTTTTTGTATTTCTCAAGTTTTCTACCATAGACACATGATTTTATCATAAAAAGCCTCTTTTTTAAACTTTAAGATATTCTATGAGGAAGAGGATGTACTGCCCCTCATACAGACGTTCGAGACTTCAGGGTTTCAGCCGTCATGTCCTGCCACAGACCCACCCAAAGGCCGCACTGTCCTGAGTCCAGGTGAGGGGGAGGGCCACGTGAGACCCACTACAAGAGGCCAGCTAATGCAGCAAACCAAAACTCTTATTGGCTTAGCTTCAAATCTCAGCTGAAGCCATTCTCCATCAGCTCTGAGCCCCTGAAATACAAGGGCAGCCGGACCCAGAGGCTCCCAGAATACAGAGGAGGAACCACCCTCTTATTTTCACCCTGAGCAACACATTGGCTGGAGGACATTGGGGAGAAAGAAAAAGGAACCTCTTAACCCGAAGGTGACCTGTCCACCAAGGAGAGGTCACAAAGATGACCCAGACCTGGACCCTGTCCTCAAAGGAGGGTACAGTCCAGGTAAGGAGGTAAAAAGGTATGTAACCGACTCAAATCTCAGGCAGAGAGTGTCCAGAGCCCTAATAGCACAGATATGGATGAAGCGCAAGTGGGGTTCAGAGGAGGAAAGCTCACTTCTAGCCTGGGCTACAAGGACAGGCTCCAGAAGAGGTAACCTGTAAACTGGGTTGGCAGCCTGGTGTACTCAAACAGAGGCCAGATGTTCACCCGCCCAGGTGTGGGCAGTCTCTGTAGCGTGTGGACCACGTGTTCTAGTGACTGCCCCTCCTGCTTACAGGCCAGGCTACCAGCCATCGCCACGTCAGGGCACCTGTATTTACAGAGACCTACATGCCTGGGTTTTTCTACCCAAAGCATATAGCTCAATTATAACCCTGCAGTAAACAAAAGTTTGCAGATATTCACCAAACATTTTTTTTAATTTCACGAGTCTTTTCACCACAGAAAACTACGTCTCACAAGCATTTTGCGTGGGAAAACCCCTGGCTCTGACTCAACTCCCCACTTGATGTCTCCTTCCCATCAAAACTTTGCTAAAAGCGTGACAATAAAAGCACAAATCCTATATTTCCTCACTGCTCTGGACATGAGCTGGCATTCCAAGACAGCAAAGTGCTCTTTTAATAAAATTCAGCAAGACTCTCCCCTTCCCCCCACTGCCCTACCCGGCCCCTGGAAGGAGGAAGTTACCAGACGGTGATCTTCTCCTCACCTGCCCCTGCTCTCCCTCAGTCCAGGTCCCCCACACAATAGAGTAAGACTGGTGATGCCTTGTGTGGTTACCCAGACCACATGCGTGACCCCAGATCAGGCATGATGGTCACGCAGAGTGAGTTACACTCACAGGACAGAGGGAAGCGGGTGCCCAGGAGAGCAAGGCATAATTGACATCTAACCAGGGTTCTTCTCCAGATGGAGTCAAGGGGGTTAACTTTCAGAAAAGTTTATTAGAGAAAGAAGTAAGTGAGCTAATTTAATTGGAGCGTGAAAGACATTTTGATGGTGATGAGGAGGCGAGGTGATGATTTATTTATAATCGACAAAGTTGTATCCACCAGCTACTCGGATAATTATACAATTTAGAAATGTACAAGGAAAAGTCCCTCCATACAACGGAGATTGGGACCACGGGGAGAAAGTCCTGCCAGGGAAGCTTCCTGTCTGCCCATGAGTGTGACACGAACTCAGGAGCTATTGGCTGCTGGCCACCACTAACCCCAGCTGTAAGTTGGGAACTGAATAAGCCCTAAGTTCCCTTTCAAAAAGGAGGCCTTTTCCAGGACTAAGTATTTAGCTTCCATCTGCTTCTGAGGATGTTTTCTTCTCTCAATGCAGGGACAAAGAAGGACCCTTCATCTCGTGTCTGATCTGTTGCTTCTGTTTTGCTGATTTGAGTTGAAGTTCCAGCTCTTGGATCTTCCCTAATCAAGATGCTGATGAAGATGCTGGACAATGTAGCATCTCATTTAAGGGCCGGGAGAACTGAGTTCAAACCCTAGATTTGGGAAATTTCCTTAATCTCTCTGTAGTTTCCTCATATGGAAAACAGGGATGACAGCAACTGACTGACAGAGATACTGTAGGGACAAAACCTGGCACAGAGGAAATCCTGGTACATAGCAAAACTCACTCCTGTGACTTTAGGTTAACTCATGGTAAAGGAAGCCCTACAGGTTGAGATGTGTTCCTTAATAATTGGTGGTTCTAGCTTGACCTGTGTGTATGGAGCCCAGGTTGGCTCCTAGGACCACCACTTGCATCTTTAAGAGCTCACAAGCACTCAGCTTAACAATCCAATCAAAAATTATTCCCAGGGATAAACCACATCATTAGAATGAAGATTCCAGAACCCATCTTCTAACACTCACTGAGAAATACTAGCAAGAATGAAAAGTTCCAGAACACTAGAGGTGTTTCCCACTACTCAAAGACCCTCCAGAGGAAGCAGCAGGGACCTGATTTACCCCCCTCATGAAACAACTGCAAAATAAGACTTGACATTTGAAACAAGGAGTTGCAGACAGTGGAGCTCAGGCAGGGCAGGAGAGCAATTCCTGAGAATTCCTGAGAGAAACAAAGGAGGGGAGCCCACGAATGCCCCAGCCTCCAGCCTTGGCCTCCCTGGAATCCCAGCTCCATCTCCTCAACTCAGCAAGACCCCTGGGCTCCACCTGGGGCCCCCTTCACTGTGCTGTGGCCTGGACAGTCTCCGGGCTGGAGGCTGGGCACCAAAGAGAAGGGCTCAGGCAACACTCTGGAGATCAGCCGAGGCGCCCCCATGAGTCTTTAGCTAAGCGTTGATCAGCACAGGTGTGTGAGACAACTGCCCAAGGCAGGGGGAGACACGCCTTGAAGGAGCACAGAGAACAGCCGCCGGAGCTCACATGGGCTGGGAACAGGTCATGTCCCACCAGTCAGAGCAGGAAGTCTCAAATTCACAGGGCACCAGGTGGGGTACTATTATGGGCTGAATTGTGCCCCCTCAAAAGTCCTATGTTGATGTCCTAACCCCCCAGTGCCTCCAAATGTGACGGTATTTGGAAATAAGGTCTTTAAAGAGGTAAATGAATTGGGGCTGGCCCCGTGGCCGAGTGGTTAAGTTCGCGCACTCTGCAGCAGGCGGCCCAGTGTTTCGTTAGTTCGAATCCTGGGCGCGGACATGGCACTGCTCATCAGACCACGCTGAGGCAGCGTCCCACATGCCACAACTAGAGGAACCCACAACGAAGAATACACAACTATGTACCGGGGGGCTTTGGGGAGAAAAAGGAAAAAAATAAAATCTTTAAAAAAAAAAAAAGAGGTAAATGAATTAAAATAGGGTCATTAGAGCCGGCTCTAATCCAATACGACTGGCGTCCTCATAAGAGGAGGTCAGGACACAGACATGCAGACAGAGGAACAACCATGTGAAGACACAGCAGAAGACCCGCATCTGTAAGCCCAGGAGAGCTGCCTCAGACAGAGCCACCCAGCCAACACCTTCATCTCGGACTTCTGGCCTCCATCTTCTTCAGTGAGAAGACTAATTTCTGTGTTAAGCCACCCAAGCTGGGTGTTTTGTTGTGGGATCAAAGACCCTCCAAAGGAAGTAGCAGAGACCTGATTGTTAGGTTGTCTTTTCATTTCATTGATGGTTTCCTTTGCTGTGCAGAAGCTTTTTAGCTCGCTGTAGTCCCATTCATTCATTTTCTCTTTTGTTTCCCTTGCCCTGTCAGACATGGCATTTGAAAATACGCTGCTCAGACCGATGTCAAAGAGCGTACTGCCTATGTTTTCTTCTAGAAGTTTCATGGTTTTCGGTCTTACATTCAAGTCTTTAATCCATTTTGAGTTGACTTTTGTGCACGGTGTAAGGGAATGGTTACTTTCATTCTTTTGCAAGTGGCTGTGCAGTTTTCCCAACACCATTTATTGAAGAGACTCTCCTTTCTACATCCTGTGCTCTTGGCTCCCTTGTCAAATATCAGCTGTCCATAGATATGTGGGTTTATTTCTGGGCTCTCACTTCTGTTCCATTGATCTGTGTGTCTGTTTTTGTGCCAGTACCATGCTGTTTTGGTTACTATGGCTTTGTAGTATATTTTGAAATCAAGGAGTGTGATACCTCCAGCTTTGTTCTTTTTTCTCAGGATTCCTTTGGCTTTTCGGGATCTTTTGTTGTTCCTAGCTCTATCTTTTAGAAAAACAATTCTAGGTGGAGAATATAGAGAGAAAACACAGAAATGCTCACTTTCTGTTTTGTCCCTCTGTCTGCTAACAGAGTCACCTGTCCTGAGTAGTGATATCATCCTGGCTCATTCATCTTCTAACTCTGGGCCTATTATTTTACAAAGGTCTGTGGCTATCTTTAGCCATTTTTACTAGTTTGGGTTTATCCTGTGTTTCAGCCTTCCTGAACCTCTTTTGACCAGCCCTAAGTTAGAGAAGTCTTCATTCCTCATTCATAAGGGCCTGTCACAATCAGAGCTTGTCGGCGATCACTACATATGAACGTGTCCTGTTTTTTTGACGCCTTCACTCTTTCCTTCCTCATTTGGGGATCAATGATGTAATTATTTAATTAGTGGAGCACACTCAAAATGCCATAGTTAGAGCCTTCCACCACTCTTGGGCTCTATTCTCCTTTAAGGTCCTCACATGAACAGCTGTCTAAAAGCAATCTAGAGGAACAAGAAATCCATAAACAGACCCAAGCACCCCAGGGTTGTGCTTCCCAGGTACCCATCCTGCATGAGCAGGACAAGCTGCGATTTGTCCAGAGACTGATCTTCCTGCAGCGAGGGCTCCTGAAAGAGCTGACCAAGCCCCTGGGGCGGCGGACCTCCATGGGTCCTTTGCAACCGTCTCCCTTAACTTCCTCCCTGTCACTACCATATTAATCATCATTCCTCACAGTTGTAAAGTTCTAGAATAATATACCAGCTTTGGTCTCTTTCACTTATTCATGCATTCTTTCATTTAAGCAACCCAGTATTTACTGAGTACCTACTATGTGCCCGGCAGCACATTCAAGCCCTGTGTCCCTTTGGAACCTCACACCAACCCTGAAAGGTAAAACAAACAGGTATCATTACCCCCATTTTAGAGGTAAGGGAGCTGAGGCCTCTAAAAGAGACAGAGTGATCTTATCAACGGCACACAGCTAATGAAATGTGGACCAGGAACATGAACCCACAACTCCCAGAACCAAGCTTCTCATGGGCACATCTTGCTCACTGTGACCACAGCACTAATTAGTTATTCCAGCAATTAGTTGGAATGTCCCCTGCCCTCACTGCCCAGCCCACTCACGGCCTCCTCAGAATTCCCCATTTTGAATGCTCTTTTGCAGTCTAGAAGAGCAGTGGTTTCTTCTCCCCAGTTCATTCACATTTGACGGCTTCATAAAAAAATTAAAGTGACCTTCACTACATCTACACCTGCCCTCACTGCTAGGGTGAGGGGGTAATGTCAGGCAGACCTGAAGGATCAGACAGTGCACGAGGCTGCTGCACACCATGAGCCTCCGCCCCTCCTCCCGAGCTACCTTCAAGGGCACTTGCATCAAGCCTGACTTACGCAGAGGGCCGTCCCCCATGAAAGGGCAGGCTGGAGAAGTGACTGGCCCCTGGGCCAGCGCAGAGAGAACTGGAATGCAATTCCCTCCCCCATCACTGCTCTGCTGGGTGGAAACTGGGTCAGAGCTGGCCAGCCCATTCATTTAATCCAAACTCCCCCCCCTCCATTCAGCTTTTAGTCTTCAGAGCTTTCAGTCCAAGGAAGCACTATTTCCTCTGCAAAATAAACAAAATAAATTAAGCCCATGCTCTTTGATCTCAGGGCTTTTGTGAGACTGATGGACTGAACAGAAACAATCTGCCGTCCTCCTGGCATCTTGGAGACACCAAAAATGTTCACCATTGTTTTGGGAGGAAGAGAGCCAGCTTCTAGCCACCTGCCAGACATCCAGCTGAGAACGGAGCATGGCTAAGAAAGGGGCACTTTGCAGCCCATTCACGCACTAAAGAAGAGTCTGCATGAGGCGAGGCAGGGCCAGTCTGAAGATTCAAGGACTGTAAGGCAAGAGCTCTCATTTGGCTTTAATGGCATAGGCCTGTTTTGGGGGGTTTGTTTTGTTTTTGTCCTTATTCTCAGGGCCTTTGCACGGGCTCTTGTCCTCATCTGATATGCTTTCTCTCCAGATCTTGGAAAGCCGACTCCTCACCCCTCACATCTCAGCTTAAAAATGACCTCCTAGGAGAGGGCTTTCTCATCAAAAGTAACTCCCATACTCCACGCTCAATACTCTATTCCATCACCCTGTTCTGTTATCTTCTCAGCATTTATCATGATTAGAAATGATCTTGTTTGTGTTTTTGCTGTCTTATTTTCTGACTCTACCCCTGCCTCTGTGACAGCAGGGACATCATCTATCTTGATCAGCATTGTCTGCCCAGCAAGTAGCCAAAGGCCTGGCACATGGTAGGTGCAAGGCACATGTTTTTTAAAGGAGGGAAATGAATGAAGGCGAACTGACTTCTATTTCCAGGGCCAGCTCTGCCTGCCTCACACACTGTGCGGTGCACCTGGACTAGATCGATGGCACGGCTGCCATGGGCGGCAGGAGCATGGTGGAGGCAGCTGGTCTGTGTGCTTGAATTCAGGAAGGCTGCCCGGGAGGAGAAGATACACACCTGGCTCTGGAGACGCAGAGAGCAGAGTGAGGACTTTCCTAACAGGCTCACTCAGGATAATTGAAGGACAACAGCCACTTAGCAGAGTTTCTATTATAGATAAAGATACAGGTATAATATAGGCACCTATGGTTGTTTCTCTGCACCCTCAGATTTCCCATGCATAAGACGAGGTGTTTGGACTATTGATTATGCTGAAACTGAAACTTTTGGTGGGTACAGGCCAATTTGAGAATCTGAAGAAAGATACTGACTCTCTTTCTAGTGAAAGGCACAAGCAGACATAGAGACAAAATAGCGCCTACATTTCCCAGAGGTACACAGACTCCCCGAAGCTCATCCCCAGGCCCCAGGGGGAGAACATCTCATCTAAAGGCTCTCTCTCCGGTCCTCACACTGGGCATTCGCCTGCTTGCCCTCAGACTCGCCCTGCTCCCTTCTTTTGCCTTCTAGTAGGCCTGGCCAGTAGGAAGACAGGCAGAAGACTGCATTCTGCCTGTAAGGAGGAGGAGAGAAGGGTATTTCTCCCTCTCTCTCTGCTTTGGGTGGTATGTCCACAGGGCCTCTCCACCTCACATCTCCTGCTCTCCCCAGAGAGTCCTTCCCCTGTGGCAGTCCTGCCCCACTCAGCAGGCCTCCCAAAGTCCCAGCATCCCCAGGTGCTGCTGGAGCCTGGGTCCAGGAAACTAAACTGCCTCCTCCCTGTCCCTCCAGCCCACAAGCAGCCTCCTACCACTGCTCCTTCCTGCTTGCCTCTCCATCGCCTGCTTGACTTTTGACCTCTTCCAACACCTTTATACCTAAGCTCCCCATATAAACTCCTGCTACACTTGTTGGCATGAGCTCGGGTTTCCTGAATGGTCTGATGGACCAGCAGCCTCCCTCCAGCATGGGCATTCTAGGATGCTCTCAGCTCTGGGAAAGGCCAGCCTGAGCTGAAGAAACAAACCCCTAGGAAGTTCACGAAGATGGAGGGGCTAGGAAAATCCACAGGGTTGAGGTGCATTGCCCCATCCTGTCCAATTCCATTCCGGGAAAAAGCCAAAAATGAAAAACCTCACCGTCACCTCCTAGTTAGACTGTTTGCTGACTTTTTGTGGACGAGGGAAATAAATGTGAGGCCCTGAGCAGCCATCCGTTAAATAGTGCTCCCGCTCTGATCAAATGGCAGCCAGGCTGAGTTTTCCCAGCATTCCTGCTCAGGAGCTCATGCTAGCTGCTAAGTGCTCCCTGCCAAAAAGACCCAAATATGCAAAGACAGCTTTAGGGTACTCACATTCAGCGGCCTGGGGCAGGCGAGAATGCCAGTTCTATAGCATCAAAGATACACACCGTTTGGATTCCATCAGCCATGAATGGGCATCCTTCCACCCAGAGAGAATACAGCTGGGACACTGCAGCTGGGAACGGCCCCACACAGGAGGGTACCTTACGTTCTCACTGGACTCACTTCCTTTAATGAATAGTCCCACCCATGAGCTCCCTTGTTCCTTCTAAACATTCTGCAAGGCAGGCAGGGCAGGCACCAAGCCAGGGGTACAGGCAGGATTATCGTTACTGAGGACAGAGGCACAGAAAGGGTCAGTGGCTTGCCCAAGGCCACAAAGCCACTTTGAGGCACAGTGGGGATTAGAACCCAGCCAGAGCAGCGAATGACCTCAACCCCCTCCCACGGCTTGCACACAAGAACCAACACAAACCTCAACACCCCGTGAGGCTGGGTTCCCCCAGGCACAGACCCAAAGCATAGATGTCAGCGCCAAACTCAGTCATATGAGAGTACAGCCATTCAACCATTTTCTGACCTAAAAAATGGTGATTTCATATGACTTGCACGAATAGTTTCTTTGGGTGGCAGTTCCAGGGAAGAAACAAGCAGGGAGCAGGGAAGCAGAGGCATTTGATGCAGGGTTTGATAACGGTCAGGACACTGCTATGGACGGGGGCGGCTCAGTCCCACTGCAGACCTCTGGGAAGCAGGGCACAACTGCCCTGATCAATGTGGCAGGCACCAGCTACACCTGGCTACTTACATTTAAATTACTTAAAATTAAAAAATCAGTTCCTCAGTCTTACTAGCCACATTTCAAGAGCTCAATAGCCACATGTGCCTGGTAGACGTCATATTAGATAGCACTGATACAGAATGTTTCCATCATCCCAGAAAGTTCTACGGGCAGCGCTGGCATAGAACACGCCTCAGAACATGCTACCTGAGGGGCTGGAGTCTGGGGTACTTATACTCCCTTCAGGGTCTATGGTTGGGGTTGCTCCTGGGGGTGTTGACTCTGGGCACTTCCAGCTGTCCTGGCTCACTTTGGCTTCAGGAAGTGGGGGGCGGGAGGAGCTGACAGGAGGAGCAGCTGGGTGGGATAGGAATGGAGAGTGCTGGGGGACATGCGCAGGGCACTGACAGCATCTGCTACCATCACTGGTCACTCCTGTACGTAACTCTGCTCGTGTTGAAGCCCCTCTGGGTACAGGCATTTTGACAGCTCCTTCCCGATAGGATAGTGGCCTTGGAATCCTCTGACCTGATGAGAAGCCATTCTCCCCTGGACAACATACCAAGAAAGACATAACCCAGGTCTTCCAATCATTTACAATCCAAGGCAGGCAACTAGGACACATACCACAGCACATGGCAACTGAATAAACACTGACTAATAAACTAAATTAGGAAGTCTTTATGGAGAAGCCCTTGTGAACAGCACCTGGGTAATACACGCAGGTGCTGCCTCCAAGAACTATCTAGAGCCTGAGAGAGAGAGTTTGGAGACTGGGCACCCCCATTAGGCAGGCTGGCCCCTGAATATCCATGCTATGGCAATTTCCAAAACAGAGCTCTGAGACATCACTGCCCTGGTCAAAAGCCTAGCAAGGTCAAAGTAGTGTTCTGAAGACCAGCGCTCAAAAACTTCCGTCTGTCTTCCCTCCACAGGGAGCTGCTCTCAGCACAGCACAGGAGCCAGAGCTCAGGCCCTCTGGAGCCCAAGAGCCTGGGTCATGCCCCATCTCCTCCTTCCTAACTGTGTGGAGTCAGGCACATTATCTGATATCTCTGAGCTTGAATTTCTTCATCTGTAACATGGGCGCAATAATACTTTCTCAAACTGTGAGGACTGAATGAGTCCACGTTTGTAAAGGACTTAGAATGGGGCGGCACACATTTTCCATAAAGGGCCCAGTAGTAAGTATTTTAGGCTTTGCGCCCATGTAGTCTCTTGCAACTTCTCAACTCTGCCCTGGAGCCCAAAGCAGCCACAGGCAATAGGTAAACAAATGGGCATGGATATTCCAATAAAACTTTATTTATAAAGCAGGGGTGGGGGCCAGATTGCCCTGCAGGCCATATCTTAGAACAATGCCAACCCCTATCTTAGAACAATGCCTGCTTTATGTAAGTGCTTTATGAATGTTTGCTAAATGAATCAAATATGCTGTGCCATCCTGTGCCTCTCAGATTCTTCTTGCATTCTTTTCTCTGTCTCCCCCTACACACTCATCCTTCAAGTCCAAGTTCAAGGAGCCTTTCTAGACTCTCCCTCTTTTCTAGCCTTATTCCCAGAGCACTGTGCTTTCTCTTCTATTGTGACACTTGTCCAGACTGCCACTTGTGCAGTGACTTGTTCAGTTACAGAATTTAATGGTTCCTATAAGATGAGGAGATGATCCAGTGTCTTCATTTTACAGGTAGGGAAGTGAGGCCCAGAGAGGTCAAGTGACTTTCTCAAAGTCACACAGTAAGGGTCAGGACCAGACATGGATGTGCTGGGTCTCAACTCTGTGTAGTCTTAAGCTTAACGAAGCTACAATATTGGAGGGGGGAGGGGGCAGATTGCCCAGCAGTGGAAGCTCGACTGCCAACCACCTACTGTCCATTTCCAGGGGCCATTCCAGTCTCAATTTAAGGCTGGGCTACACTGCCCCCTCCCCCAGAGGCTCTTTACTTCCTGCCTCAGCTTCCCTCTGCGCAGAGCACAGGAGACAGGTCTGGTGCACTCCAGGTCTGCTGTGCATGCAGTGTGGGACCAGGCACATGCTGAATCAAGTGAAGTCGGTCCTGTTTGCTTTTTCTTCTTCTCCTTTCACCTGTAAGTACTGCCCAGTGTATTCTGTGCAGCGGGGACATCTAGGATGGACCCAAACAGAGACATTCCACAGGGAACGTGTCCTTGTCTCATCCGCTATCCAAGGTATCAAGGGCCAACTCCAGAGCAGCGTGGACCTGGGGCTGTTTGGGTGCCTCCCACTGAGGGTGGACTTCAAACAGCCACAGCCCAAAGCATGCTTGCAGACACACAAACTCAGACACATCCACCCAGGTGCATGCACACACACACTTGCACATAGACATACACATACCTGCACATAGAGACAGAGAAACACAGACACATGCACAAATTGGCATAAGCACAGAGGCTCACATATTCACACAGACATATGCACACACAAACACACATATAAACACTAACACTGATGGACAACACAGAACATCCATACACGTGAGCACGCAGGCACACAGACACATACAGATACATGCACACAGAGACACATAAACACACATGTAAACTCACACATAAACACACACTGTAACAGACATATTCACACACATAAACACAAATATGTGCACTCAGACACATAGACACACGCTCACACGTACACCTATACATGCCCACATACTCCCACAGACCCATACACACAAGCACACACAGGCACACACTGCCTGATGCTTTTAGCCTTTACTTTCACAGATATACACAGTACGCTTTCCCAGGAAGACATCTCAAGTCCCTGAGAAAGAAACTGTCCTGTTCACGTCCTGCCCCACCCCGAGCCCTGTAACACCGACAGCATCCCACCTGGTGCCTTAAACACAGCTGATGCTCACATTTAATGGGTGGAAGAATAAACGAAGCTGTCACATCCACGGGCCTTAGGTCCAGGACAGAGCTTGGTTAAGAAGTGCTGGCCACTGACCACATCACCCCCGAGTTTCAGAGCACCTCCCTCCCCACAACCCAGAGAGGCCTCCCCAGCCCAGCCCAGCTTGGGAGCTAGTCTGCCTCTTGCAGCCTCCTGGCTGAGTGCTGCTCATCTGCACCTCTGCCAGATGGGGAGACACTGGGGTGAAACTCAAACAGAGGCATTTGGCCACTTGTCTCCGGCTGGAGTCAACGGTCTCCGTGGGGTGGGGAGGGTGTAGCAGAAACCACTGGCTTAAGTGGCCCTGACCCCATTCTCCCAGCATGTGGATTTTTCCAGCTGAACTTTATAAATAAAAACCAGAGCCAGGAGCTCACTCTACCTGCAGGTGACACGGGACACGGCCCCCACCTGGCTTCCCTTCAGACCGCCATCTCATCTGGCTCAGAGAGAGCCCTTGACCCTGCTTGGCCTGGGACGATGTCCCTTTTCCATGACCTCTGCCCAGTGGGGAGGTGAAGGGCTTTGGAGCCCTGCTTCTCGGCCGTGTCACACTGTGCTGCCCAAGCCTGACCTGTCACTCACTCTGGGCCTCAGTGTTTCCACCACATCTACCAAATGGGGTGAATAAACTCTCCATCCTAAATGCTAAGGATACTGCACCAAGGAAAAAGGACTCTGAGCTCATGAGAGACAGGAACAAGGAGGGAGGTAGCTCGAGAAAGCCTGAGGAAGAACACTCCTTGCTGGCACCTCCCCAATGAGCAGAGAGGAGCTGCTCTGCAAGTTAAGCAATCGATGGAGCACACTCTAAAAATACAAACTAGGTTAGCACTCAGGATGGTTGCTGCTCCAAGAGGAGGTCATTCCAGCGTTCAGATCTCCGTGGAACGGGGACTGCGCACCTAGACCAGCAGGCTTGCAAGAAACTGGCTGAGACGTGACGTTTACTTCAACACTGAGCAAGATGAAACTGGAGCCAGCGGGCCAGGGAAGCAGTCGGGCAGGAGCCCAGGCCCTCACAGCACAGGGAAGGAAGCCTCGGGAGCGAGCCAGGGGCACACAAATCAGTAAAGGGGGGGCTGAGGTTTCACACAGGCAGAGGGCTCACTCCTGCTTGATCAGGCTGCAAAGACCCCAGCCTCCTGGCTTCAGTGGGCCGCTTGCTACTCCAAGTGAGGTCCCCAGACCAGCAGCATCAATATCATCTTGGCCCTTGTCAGAAATACCAAATCTCAGGCTCCAGCCCAGATCTCCTGAGCTGCATTTTCACAAGATCCTCAGGAGATTCCTGTGCAAACTAAAGTTTGATAAGCACTGGATCGGGAGTCAAAACCCCTGAGTTCTGCCCCAGCTATTGCCTTCAAATTGCTGTGTGATTTTGTGAAAATCACTTGACCTCTCTGGGTGCTGGCATGTCCTCATCTGGGCTACCAGGTAAGTGAGCCTTGTTCCTCTCTCACCCGTTCTGGGAGGCTCAAGTCAAATCCTCCATCTGCAAGCCCTTGGAGAAGTGGGAAGGCCTTTACAAGTAAATTATTCCATTCCTACCAGGCTGCTCCCTTCCCCCTTCTTGAGGTCATCATTGCACAGAGAGAAAGGTGAGGAGATGATCCTTGAAGGACACAGAGACTGGAAAGATGGTCTCCTAATTTCATTTCAAATCTTAATAGCTCTCAATCCGCCCCCCACAAAGCCTCTTGCTAATGGGGAAGCAGCAAATCTGAGGTATGCCATAGAGCATTCCACTTGCAATCGCAGTCTAGCACTGTCCCTTCCTTTGGGCAATTCAGGTATCGCTACTGAATTCCCATTTGAGAAATGAGTCTTCCCAGGCTCAGAGAGGTTAAGTGGGTGTGTCAAAGTCACACAACCAGTGAGACGTAGGGGCAGGACAAGGACCAGGCTCCCTGCCTTCTAAGGCAAACTCTCTTCAGGGCTTCAGGGTACTCGTGTTCTTGACAGCCAACCCAGACTGGTGTGCAGACAGGAAGGGGAAAGCCATTCTCATACTGGTCTGAGTTGAACAGAATTGAGGAGGTAAATCTGCCGTGGGAGAAAATTATATCATAGAACTTAGACAGAACGTTCTAAATTATTGCTTATCTTGTTACATCAAAGTCGTTGCTTCCCTCCATTAGCCCCAGGGGCTGAGATGGCCGAGCACCTGTCTTCTACACAGGACTGTGGTTGTGTGTAAATCGGCAGGGGCAGGCAAGAAAGAGATATGACACAAATTCTAAACCAAAAATAGATGACAGACTGAAGCACACCCAAAATGGAACTCACGAAAAGGCCAGCCCACCTGAGGCCCAAACACAGTCTCTGACGATGCTGGGGGCAGCAGAGAGGCCTCAGCAGAAGCCAGGCTCCTTGCTCACAGCTGGCTTCAGAGAGCAAGCGCTGAGAGCAACTGGTTGGCCTTCTCCGGCTCTGGGAAGGGCTCGGAGGCTGGAGATCCACGGGCCCAGGCACACCAGGCAGCCTGCAGCCACAAGGGCATTTTAGTGCGAGTGGAAAGAGGGAGTCCTGGCGTCCCGGCTGGGCCTCCCTGCTGGCCCCAGGACAGGACCTCCGGTCTCCTGGGTTCTCCCAGGTCTTAGGAGGGACGGTGGTATCATGGAAATACTTGTGGGGTCAGAGTGGGAGGAGCCTGAGTTTGAATCTGGACTCTGCTACTTACTGGCTTTGCCCACCTTGAGTGAGCCACTGAAAAACACTGAACCTCAGCCTTCTCATCTGTAAAATGGGGATAACAACAGTATCAGCCTCAGAGGGCAGTAGGGAGGATTAAATACAATACCACATGCAAAGCCTTCTTGGCACCTGGCAAACAGCAGGCATCTAATGAGTGTTGGCTCCTTCCCCCACTGTAAAGCAAATGCTGTTCAGGGGTGGGCCCTTCCTGCAAATGATCGCTTCCCTCATATATTCAGAGAGTGTGCCAGTCCCTGCCAGTCCCTGTCCCATCCCTCAGCCACTGCACAGGGACAGAGGGTGCTGCCTACATCACAGTCTTGATGTCCGGTGGCCCCTAGGGCTGCGCAGTCCACACCCTGCTCAGCCTATGGAGGTGTCCATGGGATGCTGGGAGGAAAAGGACAGACCCAAATCCGCCCTGGCAGGGAACAGGAGCACCCCAGAAAAGTGTTCCTGGCAGGGGCTCAGCCAGCAGGAGGTGAGAAGTCCTGTAAAGTCACACCCTTGGCAAGAACATCGGGAGCCAACTGCAGCTGCTGAAGGTGGAGGCAAAGACAGGCCATGTGGCTCAGGGGTGACCCACTCATCTGTGGCCCAGAGCTCCCTGCCCCTCTGAAGCCTGGCTGCCCATGCCTCCCCTCACTCTGCCTAGCATGGGCTCCTTGCACAGCTCTCCCCTTCCTTCCCCCGGTCTCCCCAACTAGACAGTAAGCTCCCCATGGGCAGGGGAGTGGCTGGTGCCACTGTTGTCCCTTTGAATGGAGTGCACTGAGAGAGCCCAGGTCTGTGTCATCTGCTGCCTAGCAGGGGTGCTTTGGACAAGCCACCTAGCTATCTGAACCTGTTTCTTCAGCTCCAAAGAAGACTGGTTTACCCTCCCACCCACCTCACACACTCACTCAACAAACACACTTTGAGAACCTACTGTAAGCCACATCCTGTGCTAAGCTCTGGGAGGGCAACAGTGAAAAAGGCAGAAAGGGTCCCTGTCCTCAAAGAGCCATACTCTAGTGAGAGACAAAGGCCAGCCAAGCATACAACTGTATTATGTATATTATATACGTGTTAAATCGTGATGACTTCTAAGAAAGGAGTCACTGTTATTTTATAATCAATCATTGAAGGCATCAATAGTCAGAGAAAGAGTCACAGATGAGACGGGCTGAATCTAGCTCCACCAAGATAGTAAGGGGCCAGAAAGATAAGAGAGAAGGGAGAACAGGAGCAAATAACCCTTCTATGCGAGAGAGTTCTGTACGCTTCGACACTCATTCGCAGAGCTGAGGACGCGCGTGTTATGTCACATGGAATGGTGACGCCCACAAGGGAGGCAAGTTGTCACCTTTAATTTGAAAGCCCTGGAGAGAGTGAAGCCTAAATCACATAAACAGTACTCAAAAGAAAAAAGAGAGGAAGGAAGGAGAGAGGGATGGGGGAGAGAGGAAGAAAGGAAAGGAATGAAAAGGAAGAGGAGGGGAAAAAGTAAAGAAAGAAAAAAGATAGAAACTGTGAAGGGGAAAACCCAGCTGGAAGAACACGGAGCCTTTCCCAAGATCTCACAGTGACCTCTAGCCAGACACCATGAAGGACACCATATTATAAAGCTATTGCCACCTCTCTCTGACATGCAGCATCACCTTCAGTGGCTCCTGGCCTTATATATCCATCTGTTAAAACAAATCTTGGGTTGCAGAGGCTATTGCTACACTGTTGGTAGGAAAGGACAGGCTTCACATCAAACAACTACACTTTAACCATCCCCTCTTTATTGATCGTATTTTTTCATGATGGAAAGTTCGTCTCGCATGCAGTTGTCTGGAATGATGTTGGCTGAGCAGCATTCAGCAGATAAAATGCTGGGTGATTAGAAGACCCCAAAGATTCTGGGTGCCATCCAGGACAATCCAATAGAGTCCCAGACCTTGCAGTTTAGTTTGGCTTAATAAGCAGCACAGAATCAGGTGGCAGAGCTCTCAGTCACGGCATCAGAGTCATGGGGACATTTGGAGCTGCAGAGCCCAGAAGGGTCACCTTTTACCCAACACCTCCATTTGCAGACAGGGAAGATAACCGTGAGGCATTTGACCTTCCCAAGGTCACTGCTGCTTCTTGATAGAGTAGAGACCAGAACCCAAGTTTCTAGACTTTGGAGGAAGCAGAGCACAGTGGTTCAAGACCAAAAACTGGGGAGTCCCAAAGTTTCAGAAAGGATTCCCCAAGGGGGCAGGGAGGCGCAGGAGGCCACTAGCCAAGTTCTACAGAGAGCCTCAAATTTAGAGCCTGAAGCTATCCCTGATGAGGGTGTACACACATCCACGCACATGCGCTCATGGGATGGGGAAGAGATACCATTGCCTGTCAAGCTTAGGCTTCTATCCTGTACCAGATTTTATCCCTGGTGGTACACTAAGAATTAATATTGTTTACATATTAACTAATTGTCCTCTGATAGCGTAGTCATATTGTATTCAACTTTTTTCTTTTTAAAAGACCTCCTTTTTAAATTAATTAAAAGACATTAAACATTTAAAATAGACCATAATTTGCATAACCCTGCTTTGGCATTTTCTCATTTTTGTATGCACAGAATCAGGGGATTCTGGAGTCAGACTGCCTGGCTTCTAATCCTGTAGCTGTGTGACCTCAAGCAAGTTACCTAGCCTGTCTGTGCCTGTTACGGAACTGTTAAGGAACTGTGTCCCCTTCAAAAAAATGATGTTGAAGTCCTAACCTCCAGTACCTCAGAATGTGACTATACTTGGAGATAAGGTCGTTAAGGAGGTGATTAAGTTAAATGAGGTCATTAGAGTGGGCACTAATCCAAAAGGACAGTATCCTTCTAATAAGAGGAAATTGGAGACAGGTGAAGGGAAGTACAGAAGGGACGACAACGTGAAGACACAGGGAGAAGATGGCCGTCCACAAGCCAAGGAGAGAGGCCTAGAACAGGGCCTTCCCTCACGGCCCGAGAAGGAACCATCCCTGCTGACATCTTGATCTCAGAATTCTGGCCTCCAGAACTGAAAGATAATGCATTTCTGTTGTTTGAGCCACCCAGTCTGTGGTATTTGTTGCAGCAGCCTCGCAAACTAATACAGCGGCTTACTTTTCTCATCAGGAAAATGCAGATAATAATGGTCCCTTCCTCACAGAGCTGTGTTGAGTCTCCAAGTCCTGGCACTCAGCAAGTGCCCAATAAATGCTTCTCACACTTCTTATTACTAACAAGGAAATTTAACCCAACCTGGTCTTGGCAAACCACTTTATCTTACTCTTCTGTGTGAGCAAAGAGGCTTACAATTAAAGCTGAGAACAACAAATTCTCCGGGTTAGCCAAACTCTTCACCATTCTGCCTCTCCCCCAAAAACCCCTTCGCCCCAAGTACCTCAAAGCACAAGGGTCTGAATTCCCACCCTGCACTCACAGGACTTCCTTCTGCTCCTCCCACCCATCTGGCCGTCACTCCCACAGATCACTGCTTTAGGGCCTGCCTGCCAATCCCCACCTCCTCCCCACCAACACCTTCGGAGGTCCAATAGGAACTCTGATTCTCCTCCAGTTTATCAAAGTCAGACAACGTAGAATGCAGCTCCAGAAAACAGAGGTGAAAGAAAAACATCTGCAGGCCACCAAAGCCCGGAATTATGGAAATCGGAAGCCTCCCCTTTCAGTTTATTGGAGAGGGAGGATTTCTGGTCAAGATAGTTCACTTTGAAATGAGCTGGGGAGTTGCCATGACGCTGGACAGCTCTCTCAGCCAACCAAGGATAACTCAGCCTGTTGGGGGCAGCTTGAGAACTGAGTCTCACTTGTTCTCAATGTGTCTTTCAAAAGGCTCCTAAAGGTAGTAACAGTCTCCAGAGGGGACTCCTGAGGGGCTAGAATACCTTAACCCGAGGTGGTGGAAAACTTCCCATGACTGTGTGAACTTTTAAAAAGTGACCTGAGAAACTGTTTGGGACAGGCCAATAAAGGAAGGAGCGCAAAGACCTTCAGAAACCAACAAGACGTTCAGAGGGATCACCACGAGCCCAGAAGCTTGGCCAAACTGTGGAAACCCCAGCATTCTGGTGTCTCAACAAATAACAAGAGTTTCAGTGACTGTGGATGCTTCCAAACCTGTATGGCATTGGTGATTAAAATTAAGGTCACTTAAGAAAAAGTCACCCAGAAACTAAAGCCGTTCTGACTCTGGGGGGAATTTTAATTTGTTAATGGATTTTCCCACTGATGGTGGGGGGAAAGATAACAATTCACAATGGGTTTGAGGCCAAAAATAGGACCACAGGAGCCAGGAAGTAGCTGATATAACTCCTTAGTCTTTCTTCAACTGCATCAAGAACAGGCTGTCCGGGAATGCAGATTTTTTTTTGTAATTTCAATTAGCTAATAGCAGATGAAGACCTAAGGATGCTGCCAACACTATACTAATTCCATCAGTCATGGTGAACAAGGAGGCAATGGTCAGATGCCTACTTGTGCCTCTAGCTCTCCATTCTCTGAGCCTCTTTTGGATGGACGTAGGATTTGGGAGCTGGGGGAGAAACCCAGAGCCATCTTCTCCAACGCTCACTGACTGGAGGGATCTAGGAAAGAGACACAGGTGTAATTCTCTGCTCCCTGTGCCAATTCTGGGGAGGGCTTTGGAAAATGGAAATATATTCACTTATCCCACAAATGATTATGGACTGTCTACACTATGCCGTGGATACAATGAAAATTAAGATGGATCCAGTCTCTGCCCTCATGGAGTTTATGGTCCAGCAACGATTCTGGTTAAGCAAACCAAGGTGATGCTACAGAATCTTGTCATTAAAGTCCCTCACTGGTCACTGCAAAGGGAACACCTGGAGTGTGTAATATTGTGATTTATAATAAGCAATACATATTTAGTCTTTAACCCCTTTCCTGGCACAGAGCTCCTAAATTCCTTAAATTTTCCTAAATGCTGAGCACCCTATAAAGGTGTCTTTTGTTACATTAATGAGATGACTTTTGGACCATCCCTGAGTTACCCAAGGATGGGGCTAGCTACCAGAGGAAGCAGCAATCTGATTAGAGGACTGGAACTTCCACCCCTACCCCCAGCTCTGAGGAGGGGAGAGGGGCTGGAGGTTGAATTTAATCACCAACGGCCAACGACTTAATCAATGGTGCCTGTGTGATGGAGTCTCCACGAAAACCCAAAAGGACAGGCTTTGGAGAGCTTCAGGGTCGGAGACACGTGGAGATTGGGGTGCTGGGAGAGAGCATGTAAGCTCCACGCCCTTTCCCCATACCTTGCCCTACATATCTCTTCCATCTGGCTGTTCCTGAGTTATATCCTTTTATAATACACTGGTAATCTGGTGGGTAAGATGCTTCTGTGAGTTATGTGAGCCTAGTCTTGTGGGACTGAGCCCTTAACCTGTGGGATCTGACACTATCTCTAGGTAAATAGAGTCAGAATTGAGTTGAACTGTAGGACACCCAGCTGGTGTCCAAGAGTTGCTTGTTGGTAGGAAAAAACCCCACACATTGTAACTGGTGACTAGAATCTTACTTGGTAATCAGGATTGGGATTGGTGTCACAATTGTAGGACGGCATCCAGATGGAGTCTACCCTTGGAAGAAGGGCACGTCAGAAGAGCTTCACCCCAGCAACGTAAACCAAAGGCTGCACACCTTATCCTGAGCGCCCAGAGCTGCAGAAAGACTCGGTCACTGTACAAGGCCTCTGAGGAGGGACTCTTCTTGGGAACAGTGCCAGCACTCACAGAGGTTGCTCTTTGGTGAAGACAAAAAGAAAAATCTAATACCTGAATCTTATTTTTAGCTGCAAGCCAGGCAGAAGAGTAGAAATAAGCCAGTGGACTATAATCCTGGTCATACTGACAACTACTGTAATCGTTTTTAAAAGCGTGCCCACAGGATCTGCAGCCTTGCTTGGGTCTAACTTGGGAAAATCTCATCTTACTTCAGCGACAAGGGTTTCTCCAGAAGAGCCACCAAAAGCTATTTCCCTGAGAAGTGTGATTTCTAGGCATTTGTTCGTCCTGAAACTTGGATTCTCCTGTTGTGATCCTTCAGGTAATGTAAGCACAACTATGCCAGCCAAGGAGGAGAGGAGGAAACCGGGGTGGGGTGTGGGAGTGGGTATGAGGGCTTTCCTGCCCAGAGAAACATCCCCGGTTTGTCCAAAGAATAAATTCACACTACACACCACACACATCCACATACTACATCCACACACCCACTACATACACACACCACACACTATATATACACATTACATATACGTACACACATACCACACACATTACATATACACACCACACACCACACATACATACACATTCTACATACAAGCACTACATACACACGCACACACCACATACTACGTACACACACAACACATACTTCATACACATACATATACACATGCACATACACACATATCCACACATATACATACACATAGTTTGTTTTCTTGTTTTTAATAGAAAATAGAGAATTTTTAAAGGGAATAGAAAAAAAATTGGTGTTTGGACAATTAGGCCAACCCCACTACAACAGTTCCTATAAAGCATCTTCTGAAGTCTGATTTTCCCACAGGTGAAAACTAATTTCTTTCTTTCTGTTCTGTTCTTGTTGTTAGGCACTGAAATATAAATACCTGTGCATGCAGAGGCAGCTTCCTAATCTTCCATCTGTGACATGTGTGGAGAACTTCAGAGCTTGTGTTTATGACAGGCATCATGGCACCTCATCCTTAGAACAACAAAGGAGGCAGGGAGAGCCTGAAGGCACAAGAAGTGAGGACACGCTCAAGTTCCCACGAGGGGTAGCTCAGCTGCAGAGTGGGGGCTTGAGTGCACGAAAGCCATTCAGTGTGACACTGAAGGCGTGCCACTGTGACCTGGGGAGACAGCCATGCACAAGATGCACCCCAGGCTCTCCCTGTCAGGGGCACCGACAGAGACTGAGACTCCACTGTTCTCAGGCTGGGCAGGCTTGGAGTGCAAAGCAAAGCTCTCCAAACACTCATTTCCCGGAAGGACTACCCGTCGTTGGCGTGCTGTGGCTTATCCCCCCCGCCCCGTGCTGTAGCCAGACCTGGGTCCCCGCACGTGTATGGTGCTGGCCCTCACATGGGGAAATGCCCCTCTATCAACACTCAGGCTTTGTCTTTCTCCTCGCCGAACCTACAGCACAGGTACCTGTGGAGGGATTTCTTTTTAGAAGTAGCCTGTTTTCCCCAAACTTCCTCAACAAAAGTCAGTTTACTACAACTGGCAAAGTGGATAGAATTTCAGCTGTCCCAATGAGGCAAGTCATTGGAGGAGATCCTGGACCCCAGAACTGAACATTCATATCTCTCAAAAAAACAGGGTGCAACTATATCCTGAGAGGAACTGCTGAAGGATAAACTGGGGCCCTTAGCCTGAAGCAGGGAAGGCCAAGAAGACCTTTAGCTCGGTCTTCAAGATCTCTGAAGAGGCTGCCAAATAGTTAGACATATTCCGTCCTCCCAAAGGTGGAACCACAAGCGGCAGCTGAATGATGTAGAAAGAAGAAAGTTCCTTCTGACTTTCCTAGGAAGGATGGCCCTTCTTGGATGGAAAGAGCTCCCTGGCACTAGAGGCATTTAAGAGGAGCTTGGGTGGTCCCTTGATGGGGACACTGGAGCAGTGATACAAGCATCACGTGGAAGGATGGGTTGACAGGACCTTTCAATTTCTTCCAACCTTGAGAGCCTCAAATTCAACGGAATGAACCCACAGCCACTGGAGACCTCCTGGTCACCTACCTGAAAAACTCTCCTCTAGGCCTAAAAATAAGATTCCCAGAGTCTCGATCCAAATTAGATCCTTAATAACATGTCACCATGGCTATAAATATGTCTCTCTGAGGGCCAGTAAATATGATTGTTTTAATCAGCCACGCACCCTTGAAGGACAACCAGCTCCCTCCTCAGTACTGACCGTGTTCTGAGCAGACTCCATCCTCCCATCCTCACTCCAAGCAGGTCCATGGAGCAGTCACTGTGGGATGAAGGTGGGGGTGACCACAGGCAGCCCCTGCTGCTTCCCGCTCTCTATCATCCCTGGGACATTCATTCCATTCTGGGGGTCTCTCCTGATCATCCACCAAGACTCCCAGTAGATGATAGGGTTGAAAATGCAAATGCCCACAGGGGTCACACAAACAGCCAGAGGTGTAAATCCGACACGAGAATGTGAGAGGGAGTTTTAGGGGGCTGATCTGCGCTCACAAAATCCGTATGTTGAAGTCCTAACCTGCAGTACCTCAGAATGGGACTGGATTTGGAGACAGAGTCTTTAAAGAGGTGATTAAGTTAAGATGAGGTCATTAAGGTGGGCCTTAAGCCAATATGAGCTGATATGGCAACCCTATAAGAAGAGGAGATCAGGACACAGACACACAGAGGGGAGACCATGTGAGGACAGAGAGAGAAGACAGCCATCTAAAAGTCAAGGAGAGAGGCCTCAGAAGAAACCAACCTGGCCAGCACCTTGATCTTGGACTTCTAGCCTCCAGAACTGAGACGAAAAGCATCTGTTGTCTAGCCACCCCGTCTGAGGTATTTGTTATAGCAGCCCAAGCTGACTGATATGGGGAGTGTGGTGCATGTCATGTCTGGAGGCTTTAAATACTTTTTTTTCCTCTCTCTCAAAGATCAGCCAAACAAAACAGAGCCCTGGACCTTGCTTTCACCAGTTTCTGACTCCTTGATGGAATTCCAAGGGAAGAAAGGCAATAGAGTGTGGGAGAAAGGGCAATGGCCCCCTGGTCAGTAGAGCTGGTAACCCCAGGCTCTTTCAACAAGCTATGAGGTCATGGAACTACTCCACCATTTTAGCCCCTACTCCAGCATCAGTTGACTGAAACAGTTGGACCAAATGACATCTAAGGGTCCCTCCAACACTAACACTCTCTCCTTTCAAATTCTAAGGCTTGAGGACCTTACCTAGAAAGGGACAGTTTTAGGGCACAAGCCCAGACCGAGAGGCCTGGAGGGGATATTGGGACAACCACAAGAGAAGCATATAGAGGTGGGGAGTGACACAATGGGGCTGTTGGGCTGTTTCTTGGAGCTAGAAACTTCAGTTCCTGTCCTGTCCCTGTCTTGTTCCCCAGTTCACTAGCTACATGGGCCTTGGGCACCTCCCTCCCCCACTTAGCATCTATAAATATGATAATGACAGCTTATGGGCTGTGTACCAGTAAAACATCCTTGCATGCCACACATTCTCGCCATTAAACGCACAAGAAAGCGCGGATGCCCAGTGGTTCTCAGGACTGACGTCCATGTCCATCAGAGTCCCCACAAGGCAACTCCCCCACAAAGCAGGGTGAGTCTTCAGTCAGAGTTGGCCCTGGAGCATCCGTCTTCTCCCCACCAGAATTCTGGGCACCCAACTGCTGCAAGGCCCTAAAGATGCTTTAGGATTGTGGCCCTATGTGGAATGAGGCAGTGAAGAAAGTGTCACATGCCTCTTCCAAAGGATCAGTGCAAGCCCAGAGTGATAGTATGAAGATGCCGAAGCATGCTTATGGCTCTGTACCTTATACAGAGCTTCACCGAGACTGTCTCCCAAGGATCATCATTCCCATTTCACAGATGAAGAAATCAAGGCTGGGGAGGTTAAGCAAGACAATGTGTTAGGGTGGAAAAAAACACAGGGCTTGGACTCTTACTTTGACCTTGAACAAAGTTATTTAATATCTTGTTATCAAATTACATGCAAATGAAGTCACAGAGCTAGCCCTGGAAGAGTCATTCCATCATCTGAGGGCTTCAACTCAGAATACACTATGACCACATTTCACAGATTCAAATATCTTGGAACTGGAACAGCCCCGGGAAATCAGAGATCTGACTCCCTAGGTCTACAGGCAAGGAAACTGAGGTTCAAAGAGTCCCTTGCCCAGCGTCCCACAGTGAGGCTCTGGCCAGGCTAGGACCAGAACCCGGGTCTATTCCTGAGACCACCCTGCCCCATCCATTTGCCTTGAAAACATTCCACTTTAAAAATAACAAACCACAAAGAGAAGGTCTTCTGGGACATTTGTATTGGGTTGCAAGAAGTTTCCATGCCTAATCCCCAAATCTGGATCTTTCCTCCAGCCTGCGTGCCCCTGGCCTCCTGCAGTGACTTTGAGCAGGACAGCAAATGTGTCAAGTGTTCCTCTCTCAGGATCAGGCTGCTGGGAGCAGCGCAGAAGACTGGAATTAGAAATTCTAATTATTAGAACTCTCAAAATGCACCAAAAGACAATTTATAATTAGCACATGTCAAAAGGCCATCCCCTAAGGGGACGCATTCTAAATCAGAAAACAAAGATGGTCCAGGGAGGGACTGGGGAGCTTGGCTATTTGGCCTCCCATCCTTCTCGACAGCCCTAAATCCAATCTACTTCCCACCCACTCCCTCCTGGTGCTGGTCTGACCTGCTGCCTTGCCCTGAGTGCCCGGCATGGGAGTCCCTGGTCCCCAAGGCTTTGCAATGAAGGCACCGCCACTCTCCTGGAAGTCCTACAGAGGGTCCCCTCCATTCAGGACCCAAGCAGCTCTAAACCCTGTTCTTGGGGCTGTTCTCCTGCTGTCAGGGGCTACAAATAAGGATTTAATGACTAGCCTCTTTGTGGGGAAGAAAGCCTCCAGTGAAGTGATAATGTCATTATCTGCTACTCCGGTGCCTGTGCCAAAGCAGCCTCACAGCCCGACTGCTCTTGCGACTAAACCTCAGCACACTCCCCCCTAGAAGGGACTGGAAAAGGCCAGCATGGATGGGAGGGAGCATCCCCGTTTCTTACCTGAATGAATGAATCTTCTGCTGACTTATATGCCATAAATACTTTCTTGAGCACTTCCTGTGTGTTAGTCACAGTACTTCTGATTGGGGAGGAAAAGTAGTCAAAGATACAGAAATAAGTAAGACATGACCCTACCCTAGGGGAATTCACATTAGCACAAACTCGACAGCTTAAAACAATTTAAATATTTTTAAAAAGGAGCCCCAAGAGAACTTGCACCTGGAGGCAGGCACACCTGGTTTCCAGGAAAAGCTCCTGGTTGTGAGACTTCCTGCGTCAGGGTCACATCCTCCTTGAGCCTCCATCATCTGCCCCGTGGAGATAACACCGACCTGGCCAAGCCCTCAGGTGTTGCTATGGAGGACGCATGAGAAATCGCAGCGACGAGCCCTTTGGGAAGTGCCCATAACAGAACTCCTTATCATAACAGGGACAAACTTCATTCTGGTGACTGGTAATAAAAAGAATATTTGTATTTTTTCACATTCGCTGGCCTTACTTAAGACAGCACCCACTTCCATGGAAAACATCACAAGAGGAGAGAAAGGCAATTTATCAGGCCACCATATGTCTCTGTTTACCAAGGAACCTTCTAGATGGTGACTTATTTTTCCATATGGTGTCGCCCATAGAAGAAATAACGCATCTACGTGTGGGAATGACAAAAAGGTTTTACTCCAGGAGCAAATTAACTCCATTTGTTTGGCAATGGCTGCTTAGAGCACTGTATCAAGAAGGATTCTGAGTCTGCGTCTTGGCTTGGCTGAAAGGAGTGTCCTGATAAATTAAGGATGTCTGCTATGAGTATGGCATAGGAGGTGGCACTTTGTCATTTATGACAGATGATACTCCCACTCAACCACACTCTGTTGCATTCCTTTGTGGTTGTATCCTCCAGTCATGCCAGAGTAAGCTGAGTATTGGCCAATTTCCTGATCCTGATTCCTTCTGTGTGAATTGTTAACACTAAGTTCTTTGAGCTAGCAAAGCTACAGGCGTGATCCCAGCAGGAAACTATGATCTTTAATAAAGTAGCTGGTCTCTCAGTTTCTGTTTAAATGTGCTAGCTTGTCTCAATCATGTTATTTACAAACCAAGAACAATATCTCATAAATTTGCGTGCCATAATCTGGGGTCTGTGGAACGTGGGCCCTGCCACACAAAATCACTCAGCTAACGTACCTTGCAGGTACCAGACATCCTCTGGCCTTTAATTCCATGGCACCTTTTAAAAGTCAGGGCTTTCATCACTTCTCAGGACAATACGTCCTTTAAGTTTATCATGGGCTTAAGGCAGCAGGGCTTCCTCCCATTTGTCCAAGATTTACCCTGTTCAAGGTTTAAAGGGGACTTCTCTCTTGGCACGTCAGCATTTGGTGAAGAGTCTTACTTCTTTGGTTGCTCTGCTCACAATTTTACAAAACTCCATTCTATCTGTGCTAATTCCCAATGGACTGGGTTGCAGTCAAGCCCTGAACTATTTACACAAAAGATGAGCTGAGCAAATGAACACCATGATCATGACCAAGAGAAGAAGAGAGCAGGCTGTGTCCAGGCCCAGCAGCAGCAGCATCTGTGCACCAGGAACACTACAGACATAAATAGCCTCAGGCAGGCATCAGGAAAGAGGGACCCTTGAGTGATCTTACATGTGTAGTTGGAACCACAGACTATTGGAGGCAGGGAGCAGCTTTGAACCCATCTAGTGACTATAGATGTAGAAACTGAGGCCCAGAACAATTAACCTGCCCACGGTCCTATCACAAGCCTGGAACAGTGGCTATCAATAACAGCATCACAAAACCGTGCATATTCTTTACTAATTCATATATGTGCCTTTTTGCCATTTCCTCCGAAGGTTTCCTCCCAAGTTGTCCTGTAACATTTTCAATACCCAACTCTGTGTCCAAAGGCCCTTTCCCTCTCAGGGCTGAAAGCCCCCTGTCTTGCACACTGCAGATACTCCAAGTTTTTTAAATAAATGAACAGATGAGATAATGTATATAAATCTGCAGGAAGATACTAAGTTCAATTCTACCTAAAATAGCCCAAAAAAGAGGAAAAACTAAAGGGCAAATATAAGGAAAAGGAGTAAGTCTCCATATCACAGCATAATAGTCATTTAAAAATATGTTTATAGTGTCCCCAAGACATGTGGAAATGCTGACAGTATGATGATATTAAGGGAAAAAGCAAAACCCTAAACTGCACGTACTCTGTGATCTCAGCATTATAAAGAAAACCGCATAGTACTACCGTTGGGAGAAAATAAAGCAAAATGTGAAGAGTCGTCAATGTTTCTGACATGACTATGGGTGATTCTACCTCTGCTTCTTTGCACTCTTCTGTTCTTTGCAAATATTTACAATGTGCCCATAAGACTTCCATAAGCAGTGGGAGGAGACTAGGAAATAGAAAAGGATGTCCAGATATTATTCATCCTTGTTGGGATTTGGAAAGAGACAGAATTTCTCTCTTTTCACGTAAAGAAGCTAGTGAAACAGACACAGAAGCTGCCCAAGGAGGCGGGCTCTCCGCTCCGTGCCCAGCCGGTTATTCCCTGCTCTGGACTTGTGTAGCACTGAGCAGATCCTGCCTTAGGACGTCTCCTGGATTATTGCTCGTAGTTCTTATCTTTGAGGCTAGTATAAGTTGTTTAACCTTTCACATGTGTCTCTTTCTTGCTTCCCTTGATGGGACTGGGAGCTCCTTGGGTGGAGGACGGGGTCCCTACATTATAATATCTGTGTCCCCTGCAGAGCCAAACCTAGAGATTTTTTCCAATACTTGACACCTCAGGACTCAGGAAATACTTGCTCATCGACTGACTGATTGAATAGGCTAAAGAGGAGAATGGTCCCATGGGGCACCTCGACCTTCAACCAAGAAAGAAGCCGGATGTACCTCCCTCGGGACATGCTGACCTCGCCAATCAGGACACCAATGTATGGCAACCAAGAAGTTGGCGTTTGCTCCCTAAGGGACTGAGCTACCGGCCAATAAATCACAGGGCACTCAGACATCAGGACGTGTCCCTCACTTCCCACCAAACCTGGGCTGGCTATAGGCCAGTGACAGGGAAGGGCTGGCCCTGCCCGCCTCCCATCTGGCTGCAGAGATCTAGTTCAAGCTTCTGCCCTGTGGTTGGGTCTGGCACAGTGACCCAGGGCTCCAGTAGGCAAATCCAAGTCATAAAACTCTGGTCTGACGTGAACTGATACACGATGCCCCCTCCTAAATTGCAGCAGAGCAGATCTTCTTCCAGCTGAGCCAAAGGTACTCAGCCAGGGCCATGTTTACTTTTACCACACCAGTAAAGCACCCAGGCAAATAAGGAAGCAGTCCCCCTTTCCCAGAGCAGGAAATTCAGCAAATAAAGGCCTGGGGAAGAAGACTTGTATTTACAATTGCATCCTTTAGGCCTAGGCTTGCCCCAAGGGTGCTGCACATTTGGAGACAGTGGGCTGTGTCTCCACACTCTGAATTCTTTTGAAACCACAGGGTCTGCTGCAGGCTTCTCCAAAGTGCTGGACCCACACCTTGCCCTCACAGGTCTCACCTTCCAGTAAAGCCCTCCCTGATACCCCTACCTATAGTAATCCCAACTTCTATGACCCTTTCTTCTCCCTGTATGACGAACATATTAAGACACACACACATACATATATACATAGTGTATACATGTTATTTCTCCAGTGAAAGCATATTTTACTTAAAAGCAGGAGTCCAGTCACTTATACTTCCTGCATCTAGCTAAAGAATGGATCCAACAGCCTTGAACTAGCGAACAAATGAAGAAGTGGGCTTGTTAATGGACGGGTCAGTTGATAACTCCAAGGAACTGCGAGCAGCAGCCTGGATAAGCACATCCTCCTCCAAAATTATGCTTTTCCAAAATACAAGGAGATAATCAACCCAATCATGGTATTGTAGAAACAAAGCAATAATGATAGTAATAATTTCTTAGCACCTACTCGGTGCTAGGTATGAGGCATTTGATATTTATCTGACACAATAATCTTATAAGTAAAGTATTATTATTGTTCTCATTTTATAGGTAAGGAAAATGAAGATCAGAGGGTTATCCAAGGCTGAGAACAATGGAGTTGGGATCTGTTGAGATAATGCTTTATAAAGGGCTGCTGCCTTAGAACTGGCCTTCTTGACCACAACCCGGGCAAAGTCCAAACCTCTGGAGCAGAGAGAGGCAGCAATGACACACGGGCAGGTGCATTCTGCAGGACTCCAGCTGTTAACCAAGACCACACTGTGGGCAGAAAGTAACTGTTCTGACCCGCCTTTGGCTAAAGTGCTGAGAAGACAACTCCCATCCTTCAATTTTATTTAATCAAAGCAAAGAATTCATAAGAATCTGCAAGCCTTTCTTCTTCGGGCAAATTAAATATTCGGTAACCTTGCAGTTTAATTTTTTATGGCTCAGTGTGTGGCGGGAACTGCTCCCAAAGAGGGAGCACTGTCCCTGGGACACAGCAAGAGCTGGCCAAGGCAACCAGAAGCAGAGGCATGACAGGGCTCTGCTCCCTGCCTGCTCATCTGCCCTGACCACGAGGAGACATTCCGTCTGGATTCTCGGGCCAAAGGATCACAGCTGCCATTTTCCAAGTTCTTAAAGAGAATTTACAAAAAGGAAATAGACATTGTGGGGAAGCAGATTGAGGACCTCACAAGGTCAGGGAGGAACTGAGGTGACCCAAAATGCCCAGGAAGGAGAGGCAGCCTCCTCCTTCTGTCTCTCCGAGGTCACCTGACCACATAGTGGAAAAAGCTTCCAGACAAATGTGTGACACTGCATAAGGGCAAAGTCATCCCGTCTATCTCCCTGCCAACTAATAGCACCATGGGGCCATTCTGGACCTTTCACTTGCCCTTTCCAGCAACACTCTCACAGTCACAAAAGTCTTCCTTATAGCTCATTTTATCCTTCACAAGGCTTGAGAGTCTATAGAGAAAAAGAAGAATTTAGAGGCAAGAGTGCTTCACAGCCTCAAACTGTTTTCTCCAGGGCTAGAGAAGGTCTCTCTCCCAGTCCCTTGATTATCTTCAAGATGAAATCTCAGCAGATTTTGTCTCCTCTACCCTTAAATGCTTTCAATCCCTGAACGGCCCCCAAGATGCCCCCATCCCCCCTGAGCCCTCCCACCTCCATACACTCCTTCTTCCTCTCTGCCCACCACAGAAAGAAGAACTGGTATCTAAGAATTTGGCTGATACCCGGTCAATATCCATCCGATTAATTTGTTCAAGTGTTCAGAGGGGCCAGGACGAGCCTTTGCATTTCAGCAGCCAGAAGAGATTTTAATTTCTTTTTAATTGGCTGAGCCACTAAGAGCATATCAGAAATCTCTCTACTCCAACCCTTCCCCTCTCCTCCATTCCCTTCAGCTCTTACAGGAGAACGACATCCTGGCAGTTTGCTGGAAAAGTAGAGAAATGCCACCGCAGAGCCCAACTCATTTTTCCTGCTGTCCTTATTCATCATCAGCCTAATGAGGAGTCATGGTTGTGACACAGCTCTCACTTCATCAACTTGTGGCTCATTGAGGCAGGCAACGAGGAGGAAAGTGACGTGCCTCTCCTCCTGGAGGGAAGAGCTATTGCCTCCTGATGGGAAATACCAGGGTGGAGGGCTCTCTTCGCCCAGATCTCCGCTCTATCCCTGCTCTGCAGACACCCTCACAGGGCCCTCAGTATTCTTGGGGGAAGACAGGAACCTTCTCACAGCCCGTGCTGGCAGACTCAGGGTGGCTCTGGTGATGGATGTGTTGTCATTGGACATTGTCATGGAAAAAGTGGGAGTGTGTGGGGAAGGGAAAGCTGTTTGCCCATTTTCCTCATTTAAGAATCTGGTGAAATTATGAGCAAAGCTTATCTCCACACTGGGGCAATTCACGTTGCAAAAACAGCATGGAGACATTTAATGGGAGGAGGCAATTTATTTGCTGTCTTGGCACAGCCACCCAAGCAATTATTGTAATGACAAAAGGGCAAGCTGGATAGTCACCACCACCCTCCCTCCTCCAGGAAACCAGACAGAGTTTTCATGACTTGCAGCTGACATTTTAATAAAGGATCAACATCAGACCACGGGGGTAATGAGTTGAGGACAGGATCTGGAGGGTAGGATCATGGTGGGAGGGAACAGAAGTGGCACAGAGAGAAAACAAAGTGATTCTTGGGGTGAAAAGGCCTCTGTGGCACAACCTGCAGGTCCAGCAAGCAGAGGTTCCTGACTGTCTTTTATTATTTGGGAGGAGGGGCAGTATTTTCCAAGAGGACAGAGTATGAGCCTCCTCAGTGAATAACTACCTAGACATTTCTCATATCTGATTGGTATTTTACAAATTACAAAGTACTTTAGGCACCTTATCTCATTTGATCCTGTTAGATGGATGTTGTTCTCCCCATCGGATTGACATCGAGACAAACCTGCCCAAGGTCACAGAGGTGGTGAGTGAAGGAACTGGGAATCAGACGTTTCTGCGCCTCCTTCTTACAGAAAGGTACTACCACCTCATTGCAATCCAGTTAATGAGGAAAACAATAGCTTATGCTGATATTAAGCACCTCTTACATGTTCTGCATGGTGCTACACACTTTGCATCAATTATCTCCTATTTTAATCCTCATATTAAAGTTGGGAGAGAGGTGTGACAACTCCTGTTAGTCGGATGGGAAAACCAAGCCTCAGGGCCATTAGTAACCTGCCCAATGCCACAGAACCAGCAGAACCCATTCTCACACTCCAGGCTCCTGCCAGTGTATCTTAATGGCTCTCAATTTCCCCCATGCATCAGAATCACCCGGAGGGTGGATTAAAGCAAAGCATGCTGGGCAAATGGGGGCAAGAGTCTCTGATTCTGGGGGTCTGAGGTGAAGCCTAAGAATTTACACTTCCAACAAGTTCCAAGGTAATGCTCATGCTGCTCATCCAAGGAACCCACTTTAAGAACCACTGCTCTATTTAATGCTGCCTCCTGTCACCCATCAACTACCACATTCATCCTGTTAGGGAGGTGATGAAACAAGGTGTGCAAAATGTGACTGCAGGAAGCTACCTCCCCGGTGCACAGAACCACTCTCTTGAGACTTGTTGCCATAAATAGATTACACATCATCCACAGAAACACTTAAGCACCATCTGCATCAATCAAACATCAACTGAGGGATGTTCTAAGCCAATTTACTCTAAAACTGACTCTGTTTATTCTTCATCCAGACCTCCCCCTGCTGAAAGAGATTCTAACGTCTATCCTCAAGCCAGGCAATCTCGTTGTCATTAAAGTACTTCTACTTTGGAATCATGCAGGACTCCTGGATGAGCAGCCCCCATCAGTGTACACCCTTATGTGGGTGCCTGTATGTGCATCAGACACCATACTGTGCTAATATTGCATACATTACAAATATACATGGAAACGGTCATTTAAAAGGATGGTAAAAGAAATGGAAGTCTTACTATTTTCTTCCCATATGCCAAAGGACAGCTTTGTTCAGATTCCTACAGCCTCAGTATTCTTTTCTTTAAAATGGGGCCAATTATACAACTACTTCTGTGGGTTGTTTTAAAGATTAAATGAGTAACACAGGCAGAGTGCTTCAGACCTGTGTCTGAGAGCATGTACTCCATTAATATTGACCATTCCTAACCTCTCTTGACCCTTTTTAATCTGTTATGAATCTAAAGTTATTTGTAAAGAACAGTCCTCCGCACAAAGTAAGTGCTCCACGAGTGTGAGCTGTTACGAATACTTTTGTTATTCATGATGGCACATCAGGCTTAGTTCTTCTCCTGTCTGCCACTCCTGAAGCTAGAGAGAAGAGCAGAGGTGGGTGGAGGAAAAGCCACAGGGAAGCCAGCCCTGGCCCTGGGCAAAGCCGGGGGTTTCTCCTGGCCCTGGTCAGAACAAGCAGCAGGCTTTTCCTATCTCATTTCCAGTCGTAGCCCCAAGCAGTCACCATGGAGGGGGTTCGCTCCCTCCTCAGTCCCCAGGTTCTGAGGAAAGAAAGTTACCCAGGCCTCCTCCTCCTGCTCGGGCCATAAGGCTCTTGGAAAGAAGCCTGCTAAGAGCACGGCAGGTTTCAAGAATCCCTGAAGGTGAGATGTCAACAGCATTCGCCATAAACTCAGGTAGAGAGCTGATGCTGGGGACCAGGGAGGTGCCCTCCTGCTTACGCTGGCCTCCATCCAGGTCAGCACCAGAAGTAGGCATATATAATAGAATCCAAATCAGTAAGCCCCCACAAACACCTGGGCTTGAAATTGCACCATTAGGGATTCACTTCTTTGCCACTGACATCTTTTCTTTGGGCAATACATTTTTTGGTTGCCTACTATGCCCCCAGAACTAAAACACACTTGGAAAAAGAAGACCAAAATTCACCTTAGCCTCTGCCCTTAGGGATTTCACAGGTCAACTAGAGAGACAAGCCACACAGAAGTACAATACACAGAGCGAGAGATAGCATCACACTCGCCTTCAAAGGGATGCCCCCATGCCCCTTCTACACTCCCAGGGCACTTCTGACAAAACATCCCAGTAAAAGCAATTAGATTAGTTGGTGAGTGTTTTTAATGTGCAGTTCCCTCACTGTCCTATGAGTTCCTTGAGGCCATTTTTCTTTTATCCCCCAAACTTGGTGCATGGGACATGGCAGATATTCAATAAAGATTTGTCTAATTGGTTAATTAATGAATATTTTAAGAAAAATAAAATTAAAATGCAAAGCCTTTGAGAAGGGTAGTAATTTAAGGCAGTGGTTCTCAAAGTGTGGCCCTGGACCAGCAGCATCACCTAGGAACACGTTAGAAATGCGAGTCTTAGTCCCTACCCCAGACCTCTGGAGCCAGGAATCCTGAGGTTGGGGCCGGTCTCTGTCTTAGCAAGGCCTTGATGCTGACAGCCACTCACGGCTGAGAACATTTATCATCAGACACCTTCTGCAAATGCAGTTACTGCGCTCTTCTCTTTCACGTATTTGCTCAACATGCACTTATTAAGCACCTACACAGCAAAGGCCAGATGCACCTGTTGGTCCTCAAGTGACCATGGATGTCCACAAGATGGCAGGCAATGTGGTAAATCCCCTAAGCAGTGACCCCTAAAGACCCTTGAAGGCTGTTCTCAGTCAACATGAAGAAAGGCCACCATGCTGAGGCCATGGCCAGCTGAGTGTCCTTCAGGAACGGCTAGGGGGATGAGCTTCCCTAGCAGGAAGCCACAGGAGAGGGAAACGGTAGCATCCTGACACCCAGGAGCAGCAAGCCTGGACCTTAGGTCAGGAGGCAGAGGGGATGCTCTGGGACAGCAACCGACCCATCTACCCCCGCTACTGGCTGTCAGCACCTCACCTCTACCAGCTTTGGAGCCCAGTGTCTGGGCTAGCAAAGAAGCAGGGCCAACAGAGAAGGCAGGACAGGGTGAGGCTGAGAGGGTGGGGCGGCCAGGCCAGCATCCCTACTCACCCAGCCTGTTGACAGCCTCCACAACTAGTCCTCTTCCAAACAAGGGGGCCAGGGCCTAGGAGCTGGTAATGGCCAGGCCCACCAGCTCAGACGCAGCTCTGTGGGTGCATGTGCCTGCACCCATCTCTCCCCCTGCACTGACTGCAGCTGCCTGGCTTTGGCCCTGGGGGCAGGCCCAGAGCGCATGGACCATGCAGAGACAGCACCTCAGGCCTGGAAGGTGCCTTGGCCCAGCTGCAGCTCACACGTTCCTTGGTCCCAGGTGGCAGTGTTCTCTGGAAGCCAGTGGAATGAAGAGGACACTCTGCTCCTGGTTCAGGAGCAAAGTAGCCACGACTTCCCCAGACCTGATGTTCCAGGGACACAGCTCACTTGCTGATGCTTCACTTGAACTATTCTCTAGTTATAAAAAGGGACAGCTTGGCCCCCCTCTCAGCTTACAGGCCATATCCCTTTAGCCCGGTGTGGATGGCCAGTCCCTCCCAAACACCTGAGGGGCAGGAGCTAGGGATGTGTGCTCACCTCTCAGGGCTACCCATCCCTTTCCACCTTCCTGTCCAGGCGGAGGGACCTACAGGTAAGGATGGAATCCTCATGAAGGGGCGGAGAGGTCCCCCGGCCTGCATGTGATCTCAGTTCACAGAGTTGCCACGTCAAAGATAGGATGCCCAGTGACATTTGAATTTCAGATAAACAAAAAGTAACTTATTAATATAGTATGCCCAAATATTGCAGAAGACATACTTAAACTAAAAACTTATATCCTGTTTATCTGAAATTTAAATGTCACTAGGCATCTAGTATTTTCATTTGCTAAATCTAGCAACCTGATTCTATCAGCAAGCCCAAATGGGAAGACTGGATTTCCCCAAACAGGACTCAGCATATCACGAGAGAATGTCTCTTGAACGTGATGAAGTGTAGACTAAGGCCCCAGGAGTACGATCCAGTTGATGATTTGCTTCGCACAATGAGATGAAGGCACCAAGGCGCATTAGGAAACCACCTGGCCTCTGGTCAGCCAACTCAGTACTGGGTCCCAGCTCGGGCTCAGACAGGCTGGACAACCTCAGCAAGTCACCTCCCCTCATCAGGGGTTGGTTCTCTCATCTTCAGGTTCGGGCAGAGCTTCTCAACCCTGGCACTAGTGACATTTTGGTCCAGATAGTTCTTTATTGTTGGGGGCTGTCTTGGGCATTGTAGGATGTTTAGCAGCATCCCTGGCTTCTTCCCATCAGACACCAGTAACATCCCACCTAAGTTGTACCAAATGTCCCCGGGGCGGGGTGGGGCGGGGCGGGGGCAGGTACAAAATCACGCCTGGTGGAGAATCACTGGGTTAGAGGACCATTTGCTCTGATGCTTAAAGTTGGTCCCTGCCAACTTTAAGAGTCAACAATTTCTGGCTTTATACATAGGTTTGTGGAAAAGATTCCTCTTAAATATCCAGCTCCCATAATGAATCTAACATAGGTGGTGATTCACCAAGATTTGATTACATGTAAACTTTAAAAAATGTACCCCATCTCACTCTGACTCTAACTTTCAGAAATGAACCTAACCAGTCTCCAGTAAGTAACTCAAGCTTTTTGAGGTCCTTACAGACAGCAATGACTTGATAATACTCAAAAATGAAATTATCATCACCCTGAATGAAGGCGATGATTATTGGAACTTCTCTGGCAAACACACAGTTTTGATCAGTTTAATACTAATATGACTATGACTGCTAATATCTATAATATGTGAAATGCCTGCTACACACCAGGCCCGTGCTTGGCACTTTGGATCTGTTATGTCATTTAATCCTTACAACAGCCCTTAGAGGGCGGTGCTCTGCTGATTCACATTTAGCAGTTGAAAAAATAGGTTCAGAGAGGTTAAGCAATTTGCCTAAGGTCACACAGTCCCCCTGACTCCAGAACCTGTGCTCTTTCCACTATAAAAACATTCCCACAAGGAACCGGAAATTGACTTCTCCCTGGGCCTCCATTGTGGGTAAAATGCTCATAGGACCCAAATCTCTAGGGACCATTCAAGGCCAGCAGCACGGTGATGCAGCTGGCCCGTCCAGGATGCATTTCTCACCTTGGACAATGCAGAACCCCAGGCCCTATGGGGCTGCCACACACTCACGCACACTGGCTTGTAAATGCTTCTTGCCCTCATTCTCACTTTGACCCAGTCTCTGTAACTCAGTGCCTACCACAGAGCCAGGCCCACACAGGTACTCAATAAATGCTGGATCACTAAATATTCCTCTGTTTCAAAAAAGGGCACATTGAGGCCTACCTCCTTCAATGCAAGTCATTAGCTCTGGGAAAACCAGCCACTGGCCCTCAGCTTCTGTTTGTCCTGCATCCAAATGTCCCCACCGTGCTGACTCACTTTGTTTTGTCACTGCTCTCAGGATACCCACGTTCCATTTCGGATCATGAGTGAATGGAGAGCAGAGCGGACCTGAGTGGCCTGACTGCCTGGGGGCCCAAAGGACTGAAGAATTTCGGAGGCTTGGCCTGGAACGATGGCCTGAACAGCATGTGTCCGCGCCCTCAGTTACGAGGGCACCTTGAGTGGGGCTGCCTCACTGCTCCGTGGCCCACTTCCCCCCCAGGACAGCGTGCTGAGTGAGATTCCCCCACGGCGTGCTATTATTACCTGGCGCATTGAGGAATGAGGCCACTGCTACAATGAGGCCACCCCGCCCCCCAAGATTCTTCAAAATTCTGCTCCTGGGGCAGGACACCCAGGCAATGTAGGGCAGCAGCTGTTCCAACCTGCCGAGGGCTGGAGGGTGGAAGAGGGCATCTCAAGATGAGCCAGTAAACACACTCAGAACACCCAGCGATGGCAGGAGGAACCACAGAACAAAAGGGCACAAACTGTGGGCCTCACCCTGGGGGAAATGGGTTTAAAAATCTCACACACACACTCTCCAGGGAGTCTAATTTTAGTAGCCATTCGCCTCAGCAAAGCACTTTGCAAGCAGTTATTTTGAGAAATGCTATTAGCCACTGGGTTATTTTTAATGCCCCTGGTGGGACAGGCATTTGTGACACAAACAGCAGCTGAAAAGCAATAAACTTGCAGCCTTGGATGTGTCCAGGGTCTGGGCCAGGCCCTTGGGACAGCAGGTGGAGGGAACCCACGAGCACCCTATGTGCCCTGCTGGTCCCTGCCTTTGTGACTACCGCTCTGCTCACCAGGGATAGGTGACCAATTCAAATGAACGAGAAGTCCCTCCCGTCCATGACAGCCAACCTGTGAACAGGCCAGAAGACTCTGAAATGATCCCACGAGCATGACAAGCCTCAGTGCCTCCCCATGGCCCACAGGTCACAATCCACACTGAAAGTCCCCAGCTAACTTCCCAAACCCTCATGGCACGCCAGCCTCTGTGTTCTGCTTTCCCACCTCCACCCTGTTGCCCAACTAACGCTCATTTGGAACGCCCTCCCCATCTCTCCTAGTCCAGCCCACGCTGAGCTCCACACTCTAAACACCTGTAATGAAAGAGCTGTGTCACCTTGCTGGCATTCTGTATGTCATCATTTGCACCTTTGTTCACCTGTGCACATGTGCTCCTTACTGAATGACCTGCTGCCCTTTACTAAGTGCTTATGATGTGCCAGCATCCTGTAAGCCCTTTACAAAGCTCCAGGAATTCTCCCAAGGCTCATCCCAAATACAAAGATGAGGAAACCGAGGGTTAGGGAAGTTGTCCAAGGTCTCAAAGGTGGATCTAAGCAAGGCCACATAGCATGGTGGTGAAGGTGCAATTCGGGGCTGGACTGCCTGTGTCCAACCCTGGTCCGCACCTTGGAGTCTTAGACAGTTCCTAATAACCAGTCTGTGCCTCAGTCTTCCCCTGACCTCCTGTGAGGATGAAATGAGTTAATGCTTATAAAGCCCTTTTAAAGGGGCCTACACACAGCAGGCACTGTCGACAGGTCAGCTGTCATCACTGCAGGGGAGGTACAGATGCCAGTGTTTTAAGCTGACATTTACTGGGTACCTGCAATGTGCCACGTGCTATGCTAATGCTCACGAAAACCTTGTGAAAGTTTACAAAGAAATTAAGAGACATGAAATCATTCACTTAAGGTCAAAGCTAGTAAATGTGGATCTGAACCAGTAGTTGAACACAAGTCTGACTTTTAACTAGAATTCTCTGCTGGTTGTCTTGTCTCTCTGGAAACAGGGATTGTGTTTTCACTTTCCCCACAGTTCCTGGCACTGGGTCGTACCCTTTAAACAGACTCAATAACAACTCTAGGTTTCTGGCAAGGTTTTCTAACTGGGGGGCCCTAGCTGCGGATAAGGAGCCCAGCACCCTCCCTGGCACCCTGGCTTCTCACCCTCTTCCACACCCACCACCAGGCAGGCACCGTGCTTCGAAAGCAGAGGAAGGCATCAGGACACTTAGAGGAGACTCACTGAGGGCCAGAGCCCAGCGTTCAGATGGCAGTACACTGCCCACAGGGACCCAAGGCCTAAAGGTCAGGAATTTGGGACAGGCCAGCCATGCCACCATGTGCTGGAGGAGGAGTCCAGACTTGTAAGGCATCAAGCGTGAGCTGGAGGCAGGATGGCAGAGCGAATGTAAGCCCGACTGAGCAGATACATGTGAGTGAATTATGTGTGTGGTTCCATTTCAGGCACCAGGCAGATCTGTAAAGCTCATCACCCTCCTAGAGTTGCCTGCAAAAGGCCACACGTTTCACACCCCCCCCCATCAATCAGCACAGGAGGGGAACATGTCCAAGCAGGGCTGGGTGTCCTGGGGCTGCAGAGATCTTATCCCTGTCCCCGGTGGTTCATGGTCTTAGCCGAGGACACAAGATTGGCACCAGTGGAACAATGGAGGGCATGATTAAACACAGAACTTCAATATGGTGCCAATCAAGTTACCCTATTTCTTATGATCCTACTATGTGCCAGGGGACTCCTGTGTCTAGTTCTGCTAGACAAAAATCACTCCAGCCCTGGAGTCTTGTTTCCTCCCGTGCACAATGAGGATGACACTGATAAAACATCCCAGGCAGGCCTGCTGACTGAGGCCGAAGGAGGCAAGCCCAGGGCAAATGTCGGCTGCCCCTGTGCAACAGTGAACAAGATAGCGAGAGTCTTTGCCCTCCAGGAGCTTGTAAGTAATATAAAGGCGATGCAACCAAACATTGAAAAGTCGACAACCACAATACAGGGCAGACGGGATAAACACACAAGCCACTGTGCCACTCAGGAGAATGAGATAACCATGGCAGAGGACTTTGAATGTCAAAGAAACTCACCACATTGCACTTGACTTTGAAAGATAGCCTCTGTTTAGTCTGCGTGTCTCATCAACCAGCCTGTGGGGGCCCCAAACATGAGGTCCCAGTCTTCATGATCCAGCCCCTCCTTAGTTTAGGGTCAAGGGCAAGAGAGGCGCTGAGGGAATTCCTAAGGAGGGCTGTGCAGAAGGAGGGTGGCCCAGCTGCCTGGTTGGGCTCAGCACACACATTCGGTGGCAGGGGCAGCTCCACCTGCTGGCAGACCCCACGGGGGTTTTGGAGGGGCTGGTCAGGCGGGTACACGGGGAGGAAAGGGAGGAAGGAGGAAAGGCCCCAGGAACTGGCAGCCTCTGCCCATAGGAGCCGCCTGGATTCCCTGTGGCTCAGAGAGCAGCCTCTGCCACCCAATGAGGAGGGCTTATCATCGTGAACTCCTCAGGGTCAGGGAGTCAGACACGTGATCATTTGACATCAGTGGAAGCAAGTTTCCAAGGAGTGGAAAAATAGGACCTGGAAAGCTTAGTGTACTGGTCTGCCAAGGACTGCGGTAAGAAAGTCCCACAGACTAGGTGGCTCAAACAACAGAAATTTATTGTCTCGCAGTTCTGGGGGCCAGAAGTCTGAGATCAAGGTATCAACAGGGCTCTGAGGGAGAATCTGTTCCAGGCCTCTCCCCTGGCTTCTGGGGCTGTGCTGGCAATCTCTGGCGTTCCCTAGCTTACAGATGCATCACCCCCATCTCTGCCTTACTCTCCACACGACATTCTCCCTGTGTGTGTGTGTCTGTGTCCAAACTTCCCTTTTCTACAAGGACACCAGTCATCTTGGATTAGGGTTCACCCTAATGACCTCATCTTAACTTAACTCCCAACTTGTAAGTTAACTCATAACTCGCAAGTTAACTCTTAACTCATCATCTGCAAAGACTATTTCCAAATTAAGTCACATTCACAGGTACTGGGGGGCGGCCTAGGACTTCAATATCTTTGGGGGGACATAATTCAATTTATAACACTTGGGTTCCCCAAAAGAAAAACAGTTTTTAAAAAAATCCAAGTTGGAATTCCTAACATTACTAGTATACCGGGGCAGAGTCCCAAGAAGCAGGCTAGAAGTCCAAAATGCCTTCCTGGCTCTGGCCCCTGCCTTCGTGGCCTGGTGCTGGCATCACCGTGACGGATGCCTTGCTGGCTGCTCTGACTTTGGTCTGTCTCTTTCCCACACCCTCCAGCATCAGGCTGCCCGACCTTGAATCTTACCATCAAGTCCCATCTCTGTCATGCCACTGTCCTGCTCTACAGCCCCCAACGGCTCCCCACAGCTAGAGGATAGGACATGGCCTGCCCATTTCCTTCTGCACATATCCCTGGAGATACGTGCCAACAAGAACATTAGCCAATGAGTGCCCTTAACTTCTCAGTGCCCTGTTTTCTCATTTGTGAAAAGGAGAAACAGCAAATTCTCCATGCATCCACTCCCAGAATGTCCCCCTGAGAAACCACGAGGAAGTGCGCTAGGAGCCCGAGTCCAGGCTGCTGCCTCAGATACTGGCACAGGCAGTCACAGGTGGCCGTGCTCTGGCCTCAGCCTAAGGTGTGGGCAAAGAAGGGAAGCAGCCCCACGCCATGCAGAGGCAGACCAGAGACAGACATCTCCTTTCCCTGAGGAGGAAGCAGAGGACTACTGAGCCACCTCTACCTGCTCCCTGTGGCTTCTCACTGAAGGCTGCCAGTCTCTGGAAATCTTCCTGCCTGGGAAGCTCGCTGGCAGCAAGGCTGGCCGAGACCATCTGCCAGAGATTCTCAGCAAGCAACAGCCTGCTAAAGAAGCAGAGCCCTCCTTGGAGGCCTAGAAGCCCCAACCTCGGAAGTAGGCAGAAGGCTCATCTGGGTACGGATGGTCTTGGAGAGCACTTAATCTCCAACAAGGTTTGCCTGCGGACTCTCCTGCCCACCTCTTCTTCCCTGGCCCCAGGGCCCCCGAATCATCTGTGATGCAGCTGTAGCCACCTGACCACATAGCCTGGCCAGCCTGCAGTACCATCCTAGACTCCAGAACCTTCCCTACCACCCCACTGACAAAATCCTATGTCTGTCACCCTTCTACTCAAAATCCTCCTCACCAGGGGACAGGCCCTCCAGATAAGAGAACACTTCATGGCTGTCTTATTTCCTGGAATATTCTAGAAAAAGCACTCTTCAAGGAAGAAGTTTTCAGCACCCTGTCAGACCAGTAGCAACAAATGATGATAAACAAATATCGTGTGGTTTCTCGTGATAATTAAACATCATGTGATGAGAATGTAAATTATAATTGCTATAAACTTTCTGAAAGACAATTGGGGAATATTAATTAATTTTAAATTGACTCACCCAATTATGTGCACCTGAGGTCTAAGATATGTTTATAATTTCTAATAAAAGTTGAGTCCATTTATTCCAATATATGCATAAGTAAATTCATCTTTGCATCCTCCTCCTAGGAACTGCATAAATGACATAAATATGTATGTGTGTATGTGTGCACACAAACACACTTGGTGGTGCTGTTTATATCATCTAATATAAACCCAAAGCAACACCAGGTTTGTTGACTTACTTGATTTCACAACAGCACTGGGAGAGAGCTATGAACACTCCTATTTTATAGGTAAGGTAACTGAAGTTCAAAAGCCTTAAGTGAGTTTCCCAAAACAAAGAGCTAAATAGGACCCTGATGACACCCTCTGCACCACCATGGACCTATTTTCCTCACTCCTGCTATCTACTGGCTGTCTTTACCTAGTGTCCCGTGGGCACCTCAAACTCAGCCTCTCCAAAGTTCAACTCATTGTCTTCCTCCCCTCGAGCTTCCTGCTCCCCTTCCTCACCAGCCCCCTGCCCTCCAACCTTGCTCTTGTACTCTTTCTCCTCACTAGGTCATCACCATCTACTCTTCTAACAAGGCAAACCAAAAGACCAGTGTCTCCCAGAGGCCAATGCATGTCAGCAAGCAACATCTCAGAAAGCAAACTTCAAACTCATCTGGGGAGTTAATCACTGATCTTAATGTGTCCTTTTGGTTTTCTGTCCTAGCTTTCACTGGAAAATCCCTGCAACCTTGCTTAATGAATCTTCTGAAGCAGCCAGTGCTTTATTATCAACCATCACTTATGAATAATCAAAGTCCAAGGAGGAAAGATCATCCTTTCTCAGCCTGGGAGCAAAAGCCACTTGCATATCACATTTGATGCTTCTGGAATATCAGGTACCTTGGTTGAAATGACTGTCCAGCAACTAAACCTCAAGGATGTGACTATGCCTGGAATGTATTTGGAAGTGATACACCAAGTCCATTCCCATTGAGAGCAACTGAGCTTATACATTCAGTCTATTCCTGACACTGCTGCTGCTCTCACCTCCCAACAGTGAACCAATGCTGCATTACTGCACCTACCTCTGAGTTCCAGAAACCACCAGACAGGCTTCTAAAACCCAAGTCCCTAATCTGAGACCATGTGATGTACAAGGAGAGCTGGCAGAGGACTCACTCTTTATTATAAAGTCTCTTGGTCTCCTAAAAGAAAGCTTAGTTCAGCCTGACTTCGATCACCAGGACAAGTGCTGTCACAGAGTCGTAGAATCTGAGGCTTCAATGGCCTCAATGTCAAATCTGGAGGCCCCAGTCCTCTCCTGCCAAGACTTGAGAGCTGAGGTGGGGAGAAAGGGAGAAGGTGGAAGATGCAAGTAGTAGGTGAGTAGAGAAGTCAGGAGGAAGTAGGAACTTGTCCCCGGGCACGGGCAGTGGAGGGAGAAAGGCTATCCAACCAGCTTCACAGGGAACAGTCCATTTATGAGTCACTTCGGCAACATAAGCACAGGTGTGCAACGCCTTCCTGCCCAGAGTCCTGTTGACATAACCAAACAAGTACAGCAAGCCTGGAAAACCTGCACAGCTCAGGAAACTAGGAATAGGTGCCATCCCTGTGCCAGAAACCTAAAAGAATCTCTGAAAAAGAAAGTGACGAAGAAAGAGAGAAGGCAGTGAGTCCCCTTGGGCAGGCTTGCCTTGTGAGAAGTGGCAGAATGCTTGTGCAACAGGAGTGGAGGCGTTGAAGAACTGCACATCAGAGCTGCCTAGATGGGAGGACTGACTGGGATGGTGAGCCACGCACGGGGCAGAGAAGCCGCATGCACTAGGCTCTCTCTCCTCACTGAGGATCTGCAGCAGCATGTGTCAGCAGCAGCCCTGCGAAGCCCCAGGGATCACATGGCAGGTAAGCCAAGCACAGAACTGGCTGGGGCTAGGACTTGTCCCTGATATGGCAGGTGGCAGCTCCAGGAAGGAGGACAAGTTCAAGCACAGTTTGTACCCAGCATGGTGGCCAGGTCAAACAACAAACCAGATGCAAACAGTTGGCTCATGGTGCAATGGGTTCACCAAAGTCAGAGAAGAAATATCACAGGGATTAAGTTTCCCTTCTGGGACTACTCATGACTTGAGCTCACCTGCCCTGCCTTACAGTTTGCTGGATCATACAAGACTTCATTTCATCAACCAGTGCTCTAGTGTAAGAGCTGAAAGGACACCTCACTGGTATATCAGCAGTGAGGTGGACAGCAAAGGGACCCAGGAGAACTGACCCTCCCTATTTACAAGCAAACACTGTCCACATTCATGGGTGGAAAACACAAAAACCTCCCAGCAGACCTGTTAAAGTATTCTTAAACACAAAAAGCAGAGAACGTAGCATTCCAAGTGAAGAAAGAAGAGATGTGAAAAAGAATTAGTGGTTAGAAAAGCATTACATATCATCATGGCCAAGAGCAGAGGTTCTATCATGAAACCAGCTGGCCCCGAATGCTGGCCCCAGCACTTATGGCTGCCCAGGTGAGCCTGAGTAGGGTTCAACCTCTCTGAGCACCTGTTTCCCCAATCTATAGAGTGAGGAACTCAGAGTGCATGCCTCTCAGACTTGTCCCAAGCATTATAGGGGGTAATGCACGCAAAACGCTTAGCACAGCGCCTAGAGCACAGAGGTGCTCGGTGAAGGATAACTCTTAGGATAACTGAAGCATTCGGAAACCATATCTACTCCATGTCTGCAATAAAAGTCAAGAGAATTTATCTCTGAAACAAGATGTGCTGTGAAGGACAAATTATAAAAGCACTCCCAAAAAGAAGGAGAAGAAAGATATAGGCAGAAATACTGTGAAGTCTAAGACAGCAGGTTACACAAAAATATGACAGATACAGAGGACAGATACAGAATGAACTGAATTGAAAAATTATGAAAATATAAGAAAATGTTCCAACACTGAAGATGGACTAGGTCTGAAGGTCAAAAGGCTCACTGACCACTAGGGACATATATATATATGTCCCTACATGTATACGTATATGTGTGTGTGTGTGTGTATATATCTATACATATATGTATTGTATATATACAATATTGTGTGTATATGTACATGTATACATACACATATATATATATATATATGTATTTCATGATGAAAAAGTATAAGCATCCAAAGAGAAAATGGCAGATTACCCACGAAAGAAAGAAAACTCTGGCTGGTATCTGACTTGTCTCCTGCAAAACTCAACAAAAGGGCCAAGTTGTCACTCATATTGAAAGACACAAAGGGCAATAAATCAGAACAAATTTTTTCAGGAAGCTTATGTAGATGTTAAGCTTTTCATATTTACGACAAAGACATTAACCCAAATAAGGAATTCAATAATAGGGGATGCAATGGTAATAAAGATCCCACAGTGAACATTAAGATCCATTAGGTGTAAATAATTGCTATAACTGTGTAGATCACACATCACAAAGAAAATCAGAATAAAACTTCTTTAAAGAGAAGATAGTGTAAAAACGTAAAATATAATAATAATGCAATAGAGATTTAAAATACCAGATTATATAATAAAAGCAGGAATGTTACATTATTGGGGGGGAGAATGAAAAGAAGGAAACTTACTGTTGTTTACTGTACACAGTAGGGAGCCAGGAGATGCTGTCTCACACTGCACTAACCATCGGCAAACACGGCGGAAGAGTAACTATAAATACATGAGAAGCAACGAATGTAGAGCCAACATTTCAATTTACTAGAGAAAAGCATAAAATAAAATTAAAAATGGTTCATTATAGCAAGACAAAAGAGATGGCAAAGAAACACAAAAAAATAGAAGAAAGTCAGAAGGCCAAAACATAGTCACTTTTAGAATAAAATATAGAGAGAGAATAAAATCTATACATGTCACATATATGTGTGTCATATACATATACACACGTACACACAAACATACATACACTATAAAATATACAACATATGATGAATAAATGTATAAAGTTATATACTTTTTATAAGAAATATACCCTACACAAAGTGATAAAATAAAGCTAAAAGTAAAAGAACAGACCAAAATACGTCAGCAAAAATCAAGTAAAAGGAATGATACCAGGCTGGAGGCAATGGTATCTGGAGCAAGACAAGAGACATTGAATCAGACAATACAAGAGGTTTTATATTGATAAAGGGTATAATCCAAAGTGAACTCCTGGAAGTTCAGGACCTTAGGTGAAGTAAGAAAGGGTCAAAACATGTAACAGCAAACTGTCAACAATGAAAGGAGACAAGTGACAGAAACACAGTGGCAGTAGGAGAGTTTATGAAACTGCTGTTGCTCTTTCATAAATTAGATTGGCCAAAACAAAATGTAATTATAAATGATTAGAAGGATGGCATTCATGGTAGGAGACTCCAGCCCTCTCATTTCACAGGTGTGGAGACTGGGATGGGGAGGATGAGTAGAGTATACAATAGTGGTTCTCAAAGTGTGGTCCCTGATCCACAGCATCAGCATCACCTGCAAACTTACTAGAAACGCACATTCTCGGGCCCATCCCAGGCCAAATCAGAATCAGACACCACGGCATGGGGCCCAGGCCTTCAGGTGGTTCTGATGCAGGTTCCAGGCTGAGAATCACTGATGCAGCAATTAAGCCCATAGGTTCCCAAGGCCAAGAGCAATCCAGACCTGTTTAGTCATTGCTGGGTGACTTCAGACGAGATGCTTAACCTCTCTGTGCCTCAGAGTCATCATCCACAAACTGAGAAGAATAATAGTGCCTCCCTCCAGGTATGGCAATGAGGAGGGGATGAGATCACTTTTGTAAGCACTCATGGTGCCTGCAGTGTGAGCACCAATGGACGGCTCTCGCTCCCATTCATGGATGCACAGCAAAGCCCACCTCCAAGCCCTCTGCTCTCCTGCCTCCTAGGCCAGTGAACCTTCTTCCGCGCCCGCTCCTCCATGCCTGTACCCAGGGAGGATGTGCCACCCCCGACAATGAATTGATGCCATCTCATGGTTGGTTCCTTGCCTGCTGCATGAGGCAGTGCCATCAACCCCTCCGTGACTCTCTCCAGCTGGAGCAGACACTGAGTGACTCACTGAGCTTATCATTTCAGGCCTGCTTCCCCCACCCACATTGCCCTCCATCCTTGCCTCCTGGCCCCATTCCTCCTCCCCCTGGTGAGTCTGCAGAGCTGGTCATCAGCAGACCCAGACCCCAGGCCCTAGTCTCTGCAGAGGAGAGAAAGCCAGCACATATGGGGCCCCAGGCATGTCCCAGGACACTGCCTTCAAGTACCAAACCCCAAACAGGCACTGCTCTCATGGGGAAAGGGAGCAGGGGTGGGCACATGCCTCGGCCTCCTTGGCAAATGCTCCAAGACTGTAAGCAGACCAGGGTCAGGTGTGTCCTAGTTAAATGCAAATGTCCCAGGAGGCAGGAGACAATTTTTCCACTCAAAAAGATGTAATTCAAATTTGAGATGTGGCAGGGATTTCACAGTTGCTGACTGTGTGTCATCACAATTAGATCATCCGCTTGAGCATTTGAGAGCGACAAGTGCCCAAGGGAATCTCCCGGGGTAACCCCTCATCCGGCAGGTGAGCCGCACAAAGCAGAGTCTCTGGGCAGTCCCGCTGACCCACAGCAGGGAGCCCTAGCAGCGAAGACCGAAACACACGTCTGAGACTCCCAAAGTAGCTTCTCTCTACTACTTCCTGGTGCCATGAGACACAACAGCTGCCTGGGATGAAAGAGAAAGTCACGAAAAGAGACGTTTCTACCTGGCACTCCCACTGATGATCATGCTCCTGACACTGGGAATGCCCTTCCTTTCGTGATAACACTTTTCTTACTTGGAGAAAATGCCTCCTGTATTGCTTCATTCATAGTTAAACATGCCTAGGAAGACAGGGAGACTGAGGCCAGAACACTTGAGCATGCTGCCTCTGAATCCTTTCTCAGGTTACCGCCTGCACACAAACACCTGCCCCTCCTCCTACCTGTCCAGAAGCTCCCAGCCCTTACAGAGCCTCTCCTCCAGGAAGCCCTCTCTGCAAACTTCATCTTACTCTGCGCTTTTCCACCAGGATCCCCTAGAGGAATGAGAGCTCAGGTTTAACCATATACCATCTGGATTGTCCTCAGACTGCCTGCTGTGTCTGATCTGGAAGGAAAGAGCATGGTGCCCACCTCTCTGACATCGCATGGACACCAAGAGAAGGACCAGGTCTGTGGAGGGCAAAGCCCAACTTCTCACCTGGTCGAGTTCAAATTTCACTCACCCCTTGTGTAACTGGGGAAACTACTTAAACTCTCTGAGCCTCAGTTTTCCCATCTAGAAATCAGCAGTAACAATACCTTCTTTCCACGTTGTTGTGAGGATTAAATGAGATTATATGTGTACAGCTCCAAGCACCCCCAATAGATACCAAATACAAGTCGTTATAATAAAAATGACAATGACAATGATGATAGTAAATATCGCGTGTATAATACAAACTTTTCAATTTGTTTTGATTTGTCCAAGACCACTTGGCCACTCCAAGAAGCGTAGAAAGGTAAGACCCTTTTTTGTAGAGAGGTAAGACCCTTTTTGGCTAGAATATTGCAGATTCATCAACTCCAAACCCTCTAGGTCAAGGAAGAAGATGGGATGGTAACAGACTTTTTGGTTTAAAAATGTAATAATAAAATCCATCTCGCAAACAAAACCTAACCTCACCACCTCACGAATCTCAGTGAAGTAGACAAAGGGTAGTTCAAAGGTGAAACTCTCACCTCTTCACCATAGGGATCAACGTCTTTCTTTCCTTTTCTTTTTTTTTTTTTTTTTTGAGTGATGAATATATATGGTACATAAAGGCACAAAAGCCACATCATATCCGGGGTGTTAAGTTTTTTGGAGAAGGAGGCCCAACTCATGTAAGTAAAATATACCAAAGGAAAGATACAGTTGAGTGTGGCAGTGATTTCCTAGAGACAGTTGATGACCTCATGACTCAGATAAACACGGCCCAGGTAAAGCAGTCTACCTGGGGGAGCATCACGGCGGCCTCCGCAAAGGCTGATTCTTGATCTCCTCAAACACTGTTTTAATATATGTCAAGATTTTTTTCTCTTTCCTCCAAGGCTCAGACAGTCAGTTCAATCCCTTAAAAAGAGAGCACGCTGACTTCTCCCCCCAGGACCAGTGGCTTGGAGAGAGAGGTCACTTCACTTGGTATTCTATACACATCTACATGAAGGGACTCCCACCGAGCCACCCAGCCGGGGGACTGCATGAGACCCAGAGTTTAGTTCTAGGCTCCTAAAGAAAGATCCAGAAAAGCCTGGTAGCTTTATTTCAAATTGAAGAGGTCATTAAATTCACAACATTTTAGTAAACAACTTTCTCAGAGATTCTGAGCACATCCTCTGGTGCTTGGCTGCCTTGTGTGTTCACAGATCTACTTCCTGCATCTGGCCATCTAACGTTGGTCCAGCACCTACTAAGCCCCAGGCACTGTTCCAGCAGGTAGGGATATGGGGATGAATCAGGCAAGTCCCTGCCTGAGTGGAGCTGGCATTCTTTAAACTGTTTCTCTAGAAACCCAAGGGAGCAAACAACTGGTCGATTCCCCTGTTTGAACTGCAAAGGTGCTGTGGGATTCTCCAGTACAGGGAGGGGCCCGTGCCATATTAATCACAAGGCATCAAGCACAAAAAAACTTATGTGAATTGTCATTACAAGAACCTTCTGCATCAGGTGTTTACTCATTTAACAAGCCAGACACTGAGGGAGAGAGCATGTGAGGCAATGTTCAGTGAGACTGAAAGGTGGGAGGGGTTCTAGGAGGGGGAGCAGCACACGCTGCTGGGATGTGGCACTGGAGGGTCTCTCCACGACCGGCACAGCTGAGCAGCAGCAGCAGCTGAAGTGCCCCAGTTGTCCCTCTTTTGGGTCATGCTCCTGCCTGAAAAGAGTGTGTTTCTTACACTGAGCCCCATGGGCTTATTACACTTCACCAGCTATGTAAGTTCTGCCACATGTACCTTTCACAGTCTCATCGTGTTTCCAGCATTCACACCTCTCCTCTGGAAAGACAGAGCATGAGGGACCCTCCCCCATCATGCTCTGGATATAGCATCTGTCCATCAGGAGAGATTCGGACCCAGCTCTGTGCAGGCTCCAAGTCACATCTCTAGTCACAGTCTACACCCTGCTGAAGACTGGCCATGGGGTGGGGAGGCAGTGATGGGGCAACTAGCAACCAGGTCAGGGGGTGGGTGAACTAGCCCAGATCCTTGCAAACTTTTCCATCACAGCCCCTGAAGGCAAGAAGAATGAACACCTCCTACCTGGGGGAGCCTAGGCTGAAATCTAAAGCAAGCCTTCCACAGGCAGGAGGCTTCTGTAAAGTGTTACATTTCATCTTTTAAAATGCATGCATATTTGCATTCCTCCCCATGACAACTGGGATTGAATATTAAAGAATATTTATTCCAAAACCTTCAAGAAGAACTAGTTCCCCAAGAAAACGTTCCATGTTTATACTGAGGCTTCCAGCACTCCTGCATGAGGCCCTGGGCTGTGTACTTCTAAAGCTGGGAAGTACCGATCCAGAAGACCCAGGCCCCCTGAGATTCCATAACTGTCTGTTCATTCATACCATCGCTCTTGAGTCACAGCCCAAAGAAGCCCCAGGTTAGTGGCTGGCGGCTGAGTCACCAGCTCTTGAGGTGATCACCTTTTCCACCTACTCATGAATCCCTAACCTGCTGCCCCTTGCTGCATGCCTGGAAATTCCCCAGCATGCTTAAGTGAAGTGGTACCTGGGCAGCACGTTGCTTGCCAGTAGGAACCAGTCCAAGTGAGGTCTGGGCAAACCACAGGACCCCCTTGGTCATTTGTGCACTTAGTCATCAAATACTATTGCATATTTGCCACATGCAAGGCACGTACTCTGACAACGGGGCACTCAATGGTGAATCAGAGCTTTACATAGTTCCAGGAGGTGAGACTAGTGTCCAGAAAACTTTAATAGAAGGCACAAAAGATCAGTGCTTTAAGAGAGGGAATTGAGGGGAGGGGTGCTGGTTAGAGGAGGGAGCGATTACTCCTAGTTTGGAGCATTTTAGAAGATCTAGATTTGGCTCTGGACTAGGAAGAATTAGTGGGATTTAGAGTGCACAGACAAGGAAGCAGAAAGGATAGAATGAACTACCACGGGAGGAAGGAAATAGAGGTGCACAAACAGGAAGGAGTTCGGCGGGCTGGTGCCAGGGACATATAGGGGAAGGAAGACAGGCAGGAACTATGGAGATCTTTGAACACCGAGAAAAGATGTTTGGATTTTTCATTTTCCTTTGGCTAATGAGGAGCCATGAAAAAATATTTGATGAGAAAAGTGAAATAATCAGCTAATGTTTAGAAACTTTAATTGGGTACTCAGATGTATCAATAATCAAACACAAGAGAGTCATAAGGCCAGCTGGAAGAATACTGCAATAGTCCAAGCAAGCAGCGTTGGTAGCCTGAACTAGACAAGAGGCAGCGGCGATGGAGAGGAGGAATGCACGCAGGGAATGGCTAAGGGAGAACGACTAGGATTTAGCAACAGACTAGAAAAGGTACCAGGGGATATCAATCCCTGAAACCATGCTACTTGGGAGACACAGACTCTGTTTGCCATGTCCTTTTAGGGACCTGTAGCATGGCTTCCCCATCCCTCTTTGGTGAATTTAATCCCACTGGCTCACGCATAAAGCTAATTAGACTTTCTTCTGAAAGTTCTCAAACCACCGACAGTGAGCTTTCTCAGAGGAACCCTAATCGTTAGGTCCATGACTCATCCTGTTTCCTCGCATCATTTCCACATCCAAGGGATACAGATCAAGGGAGCCCCACTCCCCTGGGCATGATTGAAACTGCCCGGAGACACGTCCTTTCCAGAACAATCCAAAATCGAAAGCAATTTTCAGGGAGTCTTGTTGGACTTCCAACACTCAGAAAGAAACCAAGGACACAGTCAAAGCTGATGCTGCCAAGTCCCAAATGTGTGTGTGTGTGTGTGTGTGTGTGTGTGTGTGTGTGTAAAAGAGAGAGAGAAAGGAAACTTTTAAACGTGGAGAGACAGAAAAAGGGAGAGGGAGAGAGAAAGAGAGATGCAGATAAAGAGTTTTTCTTCTGACGCCTTCAGGTCCCGGCCACCTCCCAGGCTAGATCTCTAAGTCCCTCCCAGCGCCCATCACAGAGCTTAATTCCAAAGGAATAGGCCATTCATTCCAGACCAATGTTTATGCTGCTGGCTCAGAATAAAGAGCAGCATGCTATGGCCCAAATTGGCTGGGGCAAACAAACATTTGCTTCTACAATCCGCAAAAAAATTTAAAAATTTAAAAAACAGAAAATGCTTTCCAGCCTCCCAATTCATTTTTTTCATTCAAAAGGTAAATGGCTATCTGGAACACTACAGGAAAACATACATTCTTGCAACTTAGTTTAGCTCCTTGTTGAATAGAAGACTGTCCATGAGAGAGCAGGCGCTATTTTCTCCCTCCTTAAAACGTCCCACCAGGGAATACTGGAGAAAAGCAGCTCAGAGGCGGCTTTCAAGCCTTCCCCCGGAAATGAGACCTGAGGGCTGATTCAGGAGGCTCAGTGAACTACGCCTGACCAGCTGGGCAGACTGCCCGGCACTGCCCCAGCCCAGAGCTGGACTGGCAATCGGCCCTGATACAAATCTCTAGACTGGAACCACAGCGCCAATACCAAGGGATTATCCCTGAACTGGCTGTTCTTTCCCGCAGGCGGGCTCCGAACCCCTGGCCACTCAGCTAATCAGCCCAGACCTGGCTCACTAGCCAGGCGCCCACTCACTGCCCAAGAGGAAAGTGCACAGGCCAAGCCCCAGCCCTGAGGGCTGAGGTGACCAGGCTGCCCTTCTGTTTTTCCCTCTGCACCCTCTAGGCTCCCTTTCAGGAAGCAAGGAAAGGTAATTAGAAAAGACACTCTTTCTCACACACTTTTGGTGAGATTGCCTGAAAGCTACACGACCTTTCTGGAAAGCAACTTGGCAATGCACAGAAAGAATCTTAAAAACATGCACATTCTGGCCCAGTGAACTCCACTTCTCAGAGTCTAGCCCAAGGAAACAATCTGCAATGCGAACAGAAATGAACATACACAGACCTGAACTACAGCACAGCCTACAACAGTGCAGAACTGAAACTACCTTACAGGACCAACAACAGGGAGATGGCTAAACATTTTAACCGTCTGTTTTATTTGATTGCAGCACATCTACTTGAGAAACCAATATGCATCATTAAAAAGGATATTTTCAAAGCATTGCTGATGAAATGGGAAAAGATCTATAAGTGCATCTAAATGCATAGAGAAAAGAGTGACATGAAATATACCCAAATATTAACAGCAATCATCTCTGGGATGTAACAGTTGCTTTCATTTTTATAGTTTTTAAAAATTGTGGTAAAATATACATAACATAAAATTTATGATTTTAACTATTTTTAAGTGTACAATCTGTGGCATTAAGTATATTCACATTGTCATACAACCATCACCACTACCCATCTCAAGAACTTTCATCTGCCCCAACCTGTTAAACACTAACTCCACCTCCCCCCACCACCACCCCAGACAACTCTTCTACTTTCTGTCTCTAAGAACGTGACTAGTCTAGGAATCTCATACAAGTAGAATCATACAGCACTGTGCTTTTGTGACTGGCTTATTTCCCTTAGTATAATATCTTCAAGGGTCATCCATGTTATAGCACGTGTCAGAATTTCTTTCCTTTTTAAAGCTGAATAATATTCCAGTGTGTGTATGTACCGCATTTTGTTTATCCACTCTTCTGTCAATGGACACTTGGGTTGCTTCCACCTTTCAGCTATTCTGAATAATGCTGCTATGAACGTGGATGTACAAATATGTTTGACTCCCTGTTTCCACCTCTTTTGGGTATATACCCAATAGTGGAATTGTGGAGTCTATGATAATCCTATCTTTAATTTTTTGAGCAACCGCCATACCGTTTACCACAGCAGCTATTCCCTCCAGCAATGCACAACAGTTCCAACTTCTCTACCTCCTCAACAACACATATTTTCTGGTTTTTTGATAATAGCCATCTTAACAGGTATGCATTTTTAAACTTTTATGTATTTTCAGAGTTTCCTACCAGGAGCATGAATTATGTGTATAATCAGAAAAATAACTAATGTTGTTTTTTAAAACTGTGCTGAGGAATGGCTCATCGAATGCGCCTACCTCATCTATCAATGCTGCCAGGCTGACTCAAGTCCTCCTTCAGCCCTCAGCACTGCACAGCATAATCTCTCAGCTGCCACTTGGGGGTTTGGTCCTCTGCTCCATGAGTGGCTCCTGTCTCCCTCTCCAAGCTCCATGAGGTGATACAGAGAGAGAAAGGGAAGAGACTGGGGCTCACACAGTCCTCGAGTGCACCCCAGCTCCACCACCTACCAGCTATAAGACAAGCAATTTCACCTCTCTGTGCCTTGGTTTTCTCATCTGCTAATTGGGGCCGATGGTATCAACCCCTTAAGGTAATAGGGCCTTGCACCCAGCCTGCCATAGAGTAGGTGTTTGATAAATAATGATCCTTATTCATTTCTGGAACTGTTCATAGCTTCTGACGCAGGAAGGAACACAGCATACCTCCCAGGAAATACTGCTTAATTGATTGACTGAAACTCATCACTGTGAGGATCCCAATCCAATCATTTGTATCTCCCCGATGCCTCTATGGAGTGTAATGTTTCACAAAAATTAGTCTTATCATTTGCTTCCCCAAAAAGGGAGTGGTGGCAAATAAGTTCAAGAAATACAAATATCAGGATCTCCAAAAAGAGCAAAAGAAGAAGCAATATATTAAAGATCTGCAATAAAGAAACCCACGTTTCTCAAACATATTGACCACAGACATCTTTCTGGCGTAACACCTACTAACATCACATGGAACTGACTTTGAGAGATGCTGCTCTAGTCCTCATCCCACCTGCCTTGAAATCTGGTTCTTCAAGGATATCCAGCCATGGATTTCCAAATGCAAACTCCTGCTAGTATGTTGGGGTTGACATGGACCAGTAGTCTCAAAATTCAGCAAGCATGAGAATCACCTGAAAGGTTTGTTAAACCACAGAGTGCTAGATCCATCCTAGCCTCAGTTTCTGATTCAGTAGACCTGGAGTAGGGCCTGGGAATTTGCATTTCTAACAAATTCTGAAATTCTCAGATGCTGATGCTGCTAATCCAGGGACCCCACTTTGAGAACCACTGGTGTAGCCAGGAAAAAACTCCTCACGTACAAACTTAACACTCGACATAGATGAAATCTGTCTACTTTCTGCAACACCAAAGAAATCAAGCCTAATTCAGAACTTGAAACATCCATTCTCTTCGGGACAAGTTCTTAAAGGAAGCATTTCATAGTAGTTCAATAAACAGGCTCTTGTATCCGAAAAGAGCAGAGGTGCAAATCCCTGCCCCAGCACCACCTGGCCGAGGAGCACGGGCAAGTCACTAAAACTGTACAAGCGGCAGTTCCCTCGTCTCTGAAATGAGGAGGATGATAATGATAACATCTAGCTCCTAGAATCTCTGTGATGTCAAAATAGAGCACGCGGGATGCTGGGGAGAGTGCCTGCTACTTACTAAGTGCACGAGAAACACTGGTTATTCCTTTTGATAACTTTGTTATTTAACCACCTGATCCGGCGAACAGCTCATCGTCTGTGCGCTGCCAGGTGACACTTTGTAAAGTCAGTTGTTATGAGAGATACTGTAGTTCACTCCTTCTTCCACTCACCTCCTCGCACAAACAAAGTGCACCGCCCTCTTTGTGGACCCCATCTTCCCTCCCACACTTGTGGCAATGGGGCTGGACTCTTGCACATGGCCACCATAAATGTCTGTTAGCACTGGCCGGTCATCGTCCTGGAGACAAACCAAGTGTGGGCCCCGAGTGTTGAAAGGAAAGCAGCCCCACGTGTAGACTTCACGCTGCCCACCAAGCTGGCTCTGTGAAGAAAGAGGCCGTGAAGGGCTGAACTGTGTCCCCTCAAATTCCTCTGTTGAAGTCCTAACCCTCAGTCCCTCAGAACGTGACTGTGTGTTGAGACAGGACTTTAAAGAGGTGATCAAGTTAAAACGAGGTCATTACAGTGAGCCCTAATGTAATCTGACTGGTGTCTTCAGATGAGATGAGGACACAGACACGTACAGAGGGCAGGCCACGTGCAGACAGGGAGAAGGCAGCCATCCACAAGCCAAGGAGAGAGGCTTCAGAAGGAACCAGCCCTGCCGACACCTTGAGCTCAGACTCCTAACCTGCAGAACTGTGAGACAATAAAATTTTGTTGTCTAAGTCACTGTTGGAGGAGGTCATCAAGAGGATGTGACCATCAGTTGACCTGTCAGTGGGACCCAGGCAACCAGAGGCTCCTCACCCCTGCCCCTGTCCCTGAAATGTATATTCTGCCCGCTGGTCCCACAGTGGAGCTTTTCCAAGGACGCAGCCTTGAGAGGGTAAGGTGTTGCTGAGACCATCTGAACTGAACAACAGGGGCCTGAACCCAGTTAAGTCCTCTATACAAACTTCTAAGATTCTGGTGGGCGGGTGCAGAGATCTCATTTTGAGGCCGCCCAAAACAAGCCTCATAAGTAAGTCCCCTTGCTTGTTAAACCTGCCACCTACCAATCTGGAGAGGTCTCCTCTTTATCCAGTCTCTCCTTGCCCTCTGCGTCGGGGGCCGCTTTGTGAAGTAACAGCCACCCAGTCAGTGGTATTTGTTATGGCAGGCCGGAGCAAACTAACACAGGACTCACAGGGAGCCCCTCAGCTCACAGCCCAGCATCACGTCATGCAAGGCAGAGGCAGGAGGCCTCCCAAGACACAAGAGCTGAGGTCAGGAGAGTGTGGAAGTCCTTAAACCGGGGCTCTGGGTGCGAGTTTAGTGCTGCTGCTTGCTGGCCATGGGACAAGTCATTGGTACTCTTTGAAGCTCTGTTTCTTCCTCTCTCTCTAGTGGGGCTGCCCAAAGGATGGAGACAGTAAATTTGCATTGAGCCTTAGAGTCTACGCTACAGTTGCATCATTGACTCTCAGCAAGATACACACAGTAGCCTCCTTCTAGGTCCTTCTGCTTCTACTCCCACCTGCACTTCCTGGCCTCATGCTACAAGAGCAAGCTTTTAAAAATGTTAATCAGGTCACATGCACAGCTACTTAAACCCCTCCAATAATACCCCATCACACTGGGAAGGAAATCCAGACTCTGCACCACCACCTACACAGCCCTACAGAAATGGCCCCTGCCAACCTTCTTCCATAGTATTTTCCCCCCAACATGCCCCAAACTCCATTCAGATTGGCTTTTTTGCTGTCTCTAAAACAATCCAGCTTATTCCTACCTCAGGGCCTTTGCACTAGCTGTTCCCACTGCCTAGAATGCTTTTCCCCCCAATTTCCACCTGGCTGGCTTCCTCTCAGATCAAATGTCTCCTCCTCAGAGAGGCCTTTCCCACCTATCACAAAGAAACACTCAGTATCATTTCTTTCTGTTGTCTTCCTAGATGTTAGCAATAGCTTATCATCGCATTCCCAAGAGCAAGTACCACGTCTGCCTATATGCTGCTGCTTCTCCAGCACCTATCTAGCACCTAGAAGGAGCGCAGTATATACGTGGTGCCTGAAAGGACCTTGCAAACTGTAAAGCACTGCATAAATACAAATGAATATCCCAAGTACCCAAAAGAGCCAATTCAGGGAAAATAGGGAAAAGAGTAATTCAGGGAAAATAGGGAAAAAAGAAGGGGAGGATGGACAATTCAGGATGAATGCGGAAGGACTTCAAATGGAAATTTAAGAAATAAACCAAGCAACCCATCTTCTTAAATATGTGAGGCTTTCTGGCCTGAGAAGCACAAATGGCAATGACAATTCATTTATTCTTTTCAGGCTTTATCTGCTCCACTCAGCCATAGGAACCACATAAATTACAGGCGGCTGCAGTCTCCCCGGACCAGGCAGCAGAACCCTCTCCTTGGGGGTGGCCCAGGAGGAGATCCTGGCCTAGCAAGAAGGCTGACTCACCCTCGTTGCACTAGCCCTCCCTCCCGCATCTGGGCCCCTCTCCTTGCAGCACTGCCCGCCCAGGGCCCGTGCTGCCCAGATGGTCCGTCATTCCTGGTGCCAGCAGAACACCACTCAAGCCTATCTTTAGAAGTTCTGAAGGCTGAGAAACCAACTTACTTGCCTGGACCCAAGCCTGGAACCTCCCTGCTAACATCAGTGGCAGGCGGCATGTGCTCCCCCACCTGCCCTAGTACAGCAGGCCTTGCTCTAGCTCCAGAGCACCTGGCAGTGCCACCTTACAGACCTCTGAGCCCAAGGGTTATCTGCCCTCAGAGTGAGGCCAGGCCTCTCCAGAAGCTGCAGGCAAACCCCACACCTTGGAAAGGACTGGGCTGGGGGGGGGGGGGGGGGCGCGGGGCGGGAAGCAAATCCCTCTGTGTCCTGGCTGTCCAATTAGCACATTCCCCAGGTAGTCATCTGATGCCTACTCCACGTGTGGTCCCATCAGAGAAGCTTACCCAGGCAGTATGAGCTCAGTCCCCTCCTCTGAGCATGGGCCAGAGGTGAGAGAACAGAACACGATTCCCCACTTCAGCGAAGACGCAAGAGGCAAATTCCCAGTGCAGTGCCTCCTCCCAGTCCACTCTCAGGCTTCCCACTTATTGGAAATGACCACATGTGAATCCTAGAAGCCAGCGGGAACCCTGTGCTATGGGTATAGTGGAGGGGTAACCAGCTCGTTAGACCCGTTGCCATATCAGCCATGTCTTCTTTCTTCCTATAAAGATTCACTGAGGACCTGGCTTAGTGAGTAGACCTGGATGAGAGAAAAGTTGAGGAGTGAGAGAGAAGAAAAGGAGACCCTGGCTGTGCCCCCACTCTCGGCCCCTGTGAGCTCTCTGCACTCAGCCTTTGAGATTTCCAAGACCTCTGACCTTCTACCTCTTCATCCACATCTAGACACCAGTTTTACAGAAGTTGGCAGATGTGGCCTGTATCTGGAGCCCTGCCCACTCCCACTCCCCCCCCCGACAATATACAGTGAAACCCAGCTCTCCTGCAGCAAATGAAAACAGAGAGGGGGCTCCCACCCACTGGCTTCTAGCTGAGAAGTGAGAATGACCTGGAAGAGTTTAAGGGCTCAAAAGCCATCCCTGAGAACTTGCAGAAGCACGATTCTACGCGTTTGATTCCTGAATGCAAAAAAGGGTCCAAGCCCATGTGCCTACAGGGCCAGGCTGCCACGGTAGGCAAGGGGCCCTGCGTGAGAGGGCTGTAACTATTCTCTCAGCAATCCTCACCACAAGGGGACACGGCCCACAAATGCCCATCTTCAATCTTGTTTTCAAGAAAAGTTAGAAATTCAATTATTTTAAGAAAAACTTCTTGCTTTGTAAATGTAGGCAATTAACTCAAAAACAAATCTATGATACCCTGAAGGCCAAACCAAATGCACTTGCAGACCACCAGTCATTCCCTCTGAAAGGGAGCATGGGGTCACTGGATTCTGGGGGGCACACTCAGAGGCCTCCATCGTACTCTGCTTATCCCTAGGGAGGCCTTCCTGGCCTGTCTCTCAAACAGCAGCACGGGCCAGAAGGCCAGACGGGACCCGTAAGCCAGGAAATTTGGCTCCCAGCACTTGGGGGAGGGAACTAGGATGATGAGCAGGAGGGACAGGGCACGGCGCGACTCAGGTGTTCCACCCCCCAGTCCCAGGGGTTAGGGAGGGAGGACAGGGAGCTGCAGGGCTTGGCCCATGACAGCAGCAGCTCGCCAGGTGAAGTACTAGGGGCCTGTCTTGCTCCCTCCTTTGCGCAGCACAAACAGAGCAGGAATGCAAGAGTAGACAGAACTGCTGGAGCCCCCAACTGCTGGGAGCCCCCACCGCACACTGTGTGGGTGTCATTCTCAGCTCCTTGTGAGTCAGCCCTCTGCCTGCAGTGGCTCCTTCCTCTTCCTTCCCCCATTCAATGCCAATTTCTCTCCTTCCTGAAGATTCTGGTCAAGTATCAGCTCCTCCAAAGAGTTGTCCCCTGTGTAGTGCCCTCCTGCCAGCCCTGGGTCCACCAGTCTCAGCACACCCCTCTCGGGGCACTCAAAATAGTCACTCATCCTTGAGTATGTCCTTAGCTGGGAGCTTCTCGAGGGACGAGCTAGGTCTTTCCATCCCATCATCTCCAAAGCCAGCCTCACAAATATCTCAGAACACAGAAGCAGCTCCGTGTAGAACTGAACCAGACAGAGCGTCAAGGAGCAAATGTGATCAGAGCATCAACGGGTGCCAGGTGCCACACGAGGGGCACATAAGGCCACTGAGACGAGTCCCATTCATCCAGGGGCTTCAAGGGATCACAGTCATTTGAGGGTAACACATGTTTAAGAAACCCTCATCAAGGGGACCTTCCTCCTGCCACCTGGGGCCCCCACCCAAGGGTGCCGTGGTCCTGGCCTTTGCCTACTGCAGCCCCTTCCATCCCCCCATCCACTCCACACCCAGCACTTGCTGCCCCTTCTCCTGCAATGCTCTCCCCACAGCTGCTAACAGCTCGCCTTCCCAAAGAGCTGGTCTGGCCCTGTCTACTAAGCGCCTCCTCATCGCTAGGGCCCCCTTTCCTCCTTTATTTGTCCATTTGCCCCTATCACCATCTGACTTACTCTGTTTACCTAATTATCCCACCACCAGAACAGAAACCCACGAGAGCAGGGCCCACGTGTGCCTCGTTCTCTGGCATATCCCCAGTGCCTAGGACAGTGCCTGACACACGGTGGGGCATAATAAATGCTGGCTGAAGAGTACATTTCAGAAGGAGAAAGTAAGATCCTTCCCAAAAGCACTGCCTGAAGCCAAGGCCTCTAAGTCCCCATGTGCCCGAGAAGCAGCTGGGACCCTGCACCCTCCTGCTCTTATGGTATCAGTGAGCAGGACACCTGCAGAACTTTCCGCTTCTCATGCCTCATCACATTTCTGCAGCTCAGGTGCCCCAAAGCAGGTCAAGAACCCCTCTGTGTACGTGTAAAAGGATATGATGGGGGTGCCCATGTGAGGGGAGCTGGTGTGGGGTGAGCATCTGAGTGCATGGAGGTGGACCGATGGAGGCATGTTTGGGGAGCTGCAGGCGTGTGAGCAAATGTACACAATCGGGCAATGGGTGTGTGGGGGCACACGAGTGAGGGGGTGAGGGGCAAGGGTGTTGTGGACATGAGGATGTGCATTTAAAAAAGCAAGGGTCGGGGCCGGTCCCATGGCATAGTGGTTAAGTTCGCACACTCCACTTTGGTGGCCCGGGGTTCGCAGATTCGCACAAAACTACACACTGCTCATCAAACCATGCAGTGGTGGCATCCCATATACAAAAGAGAGGAAGACTGGCACAGATGGTAGCTCAGGGACAATCCTCCTCACCAAAAACAAAACAAAAAGAAAGGCGACGGTGAGCGGGAGCGGGCATGCGTGCGTGCGCAGGCGTGTGCGAACGCAGGGGAGGCGTGTTGTGGGGAGAAGGTGCTAGTGCTTCCTCTCCCTGCTGCAAACTCTGGCTGGAGAGACAAAGACAAGGAGGACAGACTGCCCTTGGGTCCTCAGCAAGAATTCCGCCCTGTTTCCAGCTGCCTAACTTATATCAAACCATATCAGAAGGAAACCCAGGCCTCCTGCGTTAAAGAACCGGAAGGCAAATACACAGCTACAAGCAGGCAGTCCAAACAGCCCCTGGAAAACACAGGCCAACACCAAGCATGGGGGCTGCAGGCTCCCTGGGCGTGGGGTCACAGCCTTCCTCAGAGGCAGCCCAGGCTCCTAGAGATTTTGCATCAGGGCTAAACACACAGAACTGGATTCCCTGGAGATTCCAGAAAGCAACAGAGGCATTAGTGCAGTTAGGTGAGCGCTTTATTATGAGCTATGCATCTAATGAACATCACAGTCTGTGGGAACAGCAGGGCTCAGAGGTACGACGACCTGCTGGTCTTTTTGCTGGGCTGGGGCTCACAGGGCAAGAAGCCCTCTTCCCTGCCAGCCCCTCCCTGAGGGGCTGAGACAAGGAGACAAATACCTACGGGGTGTTCTCAGCCCACCCCCTTGCCCCTCTGCGGAGGAGGAAAAAAGCCCAGGACTGCCTTCCAGAGCACAGGACTGGACAGGAGGAGACGTGGGCACCAGTCCCAGCTCCGTCCTCAACTTCTGGGTAACCTCACTAAGCAGCCGTTTCTTCATGACATTGCTGAAAGGGAGCTCTGTGGTCACCTAAGGCTTGGGGATTCCGGGGGAAGGGGGGTCAATTAGGAGATTAGACAAATTTAGCTGCCTCCCCACTTTGCCATCAAGAACAATAGGTTGGTGGTCTGACAGTGACAGAAACAAAATGGGGAAAATCCAACATTGGTGGGAAGGCACGTGCACTTTTATTAATGCACATTCGGTGAAGATCATCTCCCCGTTGCTAAGCACCAGCTGTACACACACAGTTACTATTAGAAAGTTAATCATGGAAAATGCTGAGGTCTCTTTCCCCAGCCCGGCATCTCTCAGCTCCATGCTACAATTTCATCTTCTGTATAATGTTACGGGACAGTGCCATTGGCTCCGTGCATTCCCTTGTCTCAGGCCTTTATGACCTTTCCATTCCCTTCAAGCTGCACGCCACGTCAGCCCTACAGAGCTCTAAGACATGCTGGCCTCAACCTGCGCCTGGCCCAGACCAGCACGCCGACATTTTCCATGCAGCTGCACCAGCCAGCAAAATGCTCAGGGGTGATTAAGACAACTTGCTCCATCACCCACATTGCTTTAGGAAAGAGAAAAACAGTACTAGCCCCACCTGGCTGCTGATGCTATCCACACACCATCTCTACCCAGAGATGAAAGGCCAGAGCAAAAGCTGCTTCTCCATCCCTGACTTGCAAAGTATGGATTATTTCCCACCTTGCACATTTGAAGCCCCCCTCATAAAAGGCTTAGTACGTACTCGTCAGTCAACACCCCAGGGAGCAGATAATTGATTTTTTTTGTTTTATGATTATTTGGGAGCACTGGTTCCCATTCCATTAGCCTGAATAATCGAGAGGAGGCTGCAAAAGAGTATTAATATCCCAGCCAAGGTCACCCAGCTCCCTCCTGCTGCCTCTCTAACCCAACGCCTGAGTTATTGTAGTTTTTATTAATAGCAAGAAGAATAAATACCATGAGTGCTTATAAAGCAAATTAATTCTTCTATTACCTCAACAGTTAAGGCCTTCCCTGGTGAAACACAGAATGGAAAATGTTTTCTAAGGTTCAAGCTAGAAATCTGTTGACAAGGTAAGTGCCTTCTGTTTCACACTAAAAGTGAGAAAAGGGACATGTTTGAGGGTACAGAGTGTGCGGTCTGGGGCTGGTTTGGGCTGGGTTCCTAGCTCCACTGGCTGTGTGACCTTGGGCAAGTCACTTCACCTGGCAGGTTCCCACATCACACAGGAGCCAGTGAAGACTCCACGGAAGGATGTACTTAAAGGTCCTGGCGCGGTTTCCGGCATGCAGCAGCACTCCCTAAACGTTAGCTACCATTATAACAGTTATTAAGCATAATAACATCTCAAGTACGATGATGTGATCTCTTTGGTCCCCATGCCAACCCAGGAATGCAGACTAGAATGGTGTGTCATCTGCTCTCCCTCAGCCTGCCCTCTGTGCAGCACTCACCCCAGCGGGGTCCACCAGCCAGCCCACACCATACAGTCCTTGTTCCTGGAGCAGCTCACCCCATGCCTGCTCCCTCACCCTGCCTCCTCACCTAACGAGAGGAAAGGGCGCTACTAGCCCCACTTTAAAGAGACAGCCTCTGAGGCATCCAGGAGACTTTCTCAAGGACTGCCTGGAGGGAAAGGCACAGATTAGAGCTCGGGTGACGTCCTGTGTTGGGATGGGCACCATTTCTCCCAACAACCCTGGCCTTTGGAAGGCATCGAAATCTCAAAAAGCTCAGCTAGAGAAAATTCTTTCAAACTTCTCAATATAGCTACTCCCCAAAGTCCAAGAGCCTTACTTGTCATTTGTTTATTTAGCAATTACTGGGCATCTGCTGCATACCAGGCTCTCAACTGGGCACTTGGGACACAGAGTGACCAAGACAGCCAAGGTCCCTGTCCTCATGGGACCTCACTGGAGGTTAGCAGACAAGGATCAAGCCAAAACAAAGCAAATAATGACAAATCATGATAAGGGCTTTAAAAGAAGCAAACAGGATGCTGAAATAGAGAATAACAGAATCATACACTATAAAATCTTACTTACATGTTGTGTTTATTATGTATTTTCTATCTCCCCCCAGTAGAATTAAGCTCTTTAAGGGCACTGATTTGTTTCTGTTCAATACTATGTGCCCTATACCTCGAATAATGTGTATGAATGCACAATAAATATTTGTTGAATCAGTGTGATTGGAGGATCAGGAAAGCTTCTCTGTCCCAGTGGCTAAGAGTGACAGATGAGAAGGAGCCAGCATACAAAAAGCAGGCAGAACAATGATTCTAGCCACCTGAAAACAGCACATGCAAAGGCCCTGAGGTACACAATAGCGAGGCATGTTCTTCGTACACAGGATTCTAGGGGCAGACAATATCCAGGACAGACTGGCACTTTTGTGACACCCTCATCCAAAAGCAACCTTTAAAAAGCCCCAGGATGCACCATCTTCAATTCAGCAAATCTCTCTGAGCCTCATCTCCCATCTTCCACTACCACATTCTTGCCCTCGTCTGGTTTCCTTAGTTTCCATCCTGGTGCCTAATTCCTGGTGGCAACAAAGTGCAAGGTTAGAGGCAGGCACACTAATGCTAGGAAGCCAGGATTTCAACTCCAGCTCTACCACTCACTGCTTCAGTGATGTGGTTACTTAACCTCTCTGTGCCTCAGTTCCCACATCTCTAAACCATGGATAACAGAGAACCAATTCTGAGAGCTGCTGGAAGTATTAGCGAAGTTAAAATATGTGAAGCTCTTAGTTCAGTCCCTAACACATAGGTGGTACCCAGTAAATGTGAGCATTATCTGTATCTATTTTAAGCATTATCATTTTTATTATTAGAGTCCCCTTTTCCACCTGGTCCCTTGGGAGTGATGACTGGGTAGATGAATGACACCCACCTCAATACCTCATCTAGATTCCCAAACACCCAACCCCTCTCTGTGGTTATCAGTCAGATGTGCCCATCCCAAATCTTCACTCAGTACAGTGCTGTCCAGGGACCCAAAGAGGACTCAGGACCTCCTAGATGTTCCCACAAGCCATTTCCAACTGGCTCCTCGAGGCCACCGCTAGCACCTTGGGGCAGAATAGAGGGGTTCTGTCATCCCACAGGGGGGTTCTGCAACCATGCTGAGACTTGCATTCCTGCAGCTGACATTCTTTCCTTTATTTAACTTCTTAAAAAATACCCCCAATGTTTTGCCTTTTCAATTTGCCTCTCCTCCCCCTCAACACCCCCCACATGCCCCCAAATCCTCAGTAGTTTCAAAATGGAATAACTTTTGGGAAGTGCATTTAAAGATGCTAATTTAAACACACATGTCAGACAAGGCAAGGTGGAATCAGCGTTTTCTTAGCAACAGCCCCTCACCCACACCTCCCAGCTGCTGCTGCCCAGGAGCAGGGCTTGAGCAAGCTGGCAGGGCAGCGGGGTATGGAGGGAGCAGAGTTGGGGGCCCTAGCTTAAGGCCTGCCTCTGGCCTCTACCCTCGGAGGGTGACCTGCAAAGTCTCAAACTCTGCTGACCTGCCAACTGTACGAGCAATGGATCTCAGGGCAGCCACCTGGTGAAGTACACCTGGGGATCACATTGTGAACTTATAGAGCTGCTAACACAGAGAGCTCTAATTTCCTTCAATAAACCCAAAATCTTCCCTTTGAGTAAGCTTCATGCATTAAATAGCAGCACGTACTATCAAAGCATAATAAGACTCCTTTCCCTGTTGTTCACATCATAACAGGAAGCACAGGTCCCATCGAGGGGCAGAGTCATGTCTCCACGTGGCAGTGTAAAAGGTGCCCCCCTTCACACAGTCCTCCTGAATCTCCCTCCCCATCCTCAGATGGGGATATTTTCCCTCCCCCAATTCTCTCACAGCAGCTCTCCCCGCTCTCACTCACGTAGCAAGATGACAGTCAAGCCAGTGCACATCTCGTCTCCCCCCAGACTGGCACATCCTGGAGAACAGAAACCATGTCTCACTCAACCCTGGATCTTCCTCCACTGCACTCACATCACAGACACATGCACACAGTCTCTGCCAGAACGCCTGGCACACAGTAGGTGCTTAATAGTTATGGCTTGTTAAGGTGAATCACTTTATAAATGCAAGAGAGGACCTCATCCATTTGAGGGAACAGTGAAAAAGAAAGCAACACTGGTGTTAAATAAGACAGCTCCCAGTTGGTTTCATTGGTAAATTTGGCTTTTCATATGTTGGGTTTGCTTAAAATGGAGGTATATGAATACTCATACAAAAAGACAAAGACAGACGCTCAGACACAGGAAACGCAAGCCGGGTACCCCCATGCAGGAGAGAAATTCCCACACTGGTGATGTGTAGTCAGGATGGTGTCAGAGAGGAGAGGCTGGAGTACAGAAGTGCTACTGAAAGAACATACATGTGCCTTGTATCTCTAAGTGTTTATTTCAAGACATTATGAAGATATTCTGTTTCTTGATTTGGGTGTTGGTGACGTGGGTATGTTGAGTTTATGTAGACGCATAGACTTTGTGGTGTGTTCACCTCTCAGTATCATATTACAGTTCAATTAAAAAGTAGAAAAGAAATGATTAAATAATATTTCCCCCACGGGAATGTATCTGCGCTGTCCAAGTGAAGTCAATGCAAGAAGAGAATTTGTTTTACAAAAATTCACTCTACAGAGAACTCAGGTGCTGACACCTAGAAAGTGAGAGGAGTCTCCACTGCGCAAAGGCCGGTAGTGGGAGTGCGCGCCGTGGAGAGGGAGCACAGGGCACGCGATCAATACCACAGGCGCAGAGAACTGCCCCTCAGGCAGCAAGAGGAGCAGCTTGGACGGAGTCTGCTCTTCATCCCTGATCGACAGAGCTCAAGAATCCAAATGTCCAGGAAGCCAAGAATGTGCAAACTACACACTCTCGGAATAAGAAGAAGGCTGTGACTTGCTCCTCCGGGCATCTTCAAATGCCTTAGAGTTTCTGACGCTCTCGAGATCACACAGGAACCCGATCCTGATTTTAGAAACCTTGGCATGGTGGTGGGTGCGTGCAGTGTTCTGAGTTCTGAATGATTTACAGCCCTGGTGACTCAGTTCTAGAGGAGAAAAGGAAAATGCCAGGCACACTGATGCAGCTCTGGGTTGCTTTTTTGCTTTATTTAGGGCAGCACCTAGAGACTGAGGGGTCTGAGCCTAGTTATCCATGAGCCACTCTCCACCCACATCTTCTCCAATTGATGTCAGATCATAACGGACAACCAGAGGCACTTGACAGCGAGAGAAGGCTCTGAGGAGGGCCTGAGGGTCAGGTAGGAGGCGAGAGGAGGACACATTTCCTCTAGAAACTGGGGTCAAGGGCAGTCACAGACGCTGCACAGACACGAGCTCCAGCCTCCCTCGGTACCAGCCGGCTGCACCACCATCACTGCCCGATTCCCCAACCAAGTCAATACCTAACCACCAAGGTCTCAGCCCCCAAGGGAGGCCAGACAGGGTCACTTTCAGGAAGGCAAGGGGGTTAATAGTTTTCTTTGGAGAAGCTTGTCTAGAGAATCATTACCAGAACTTAATTTTATAGCCACCTTGTACAGGTTAAAATAAGATGAAATCAACATTTCCTGGGCCTCATGCAGTTGTAATTGATGTAATTTGACATGCATTTATGGAGCACCAGTTGTGTTCCAGACATTGTAGTAAGTCCTTGGAATCAGGTAGCGAGAATATGAAAAACAAAAACTCTCTCCAGAAGAGAACACATACCCAGTTTCTGCTACACCATCATGGTCGGAGCATATTTTCCTGTGGATCCCTTAAGGCTCCCTGACTGTGCTTTTCCTGCAGCATCCAGAGGGGGCAGGGTTAGAGACTCGGTGGTTCATCACTAAATCTACTGAATGAAAATGACAGGCCTTACAAATACTTTCTAGAAGCCCTGCCATCATTCGCCCACCCAGGTCTGGTACTTTTCCACAAGCTGTGTAACATCAGTCAGTATAAGCTCGACTGCCTGGTCACATCCACACAATGGGACCTTGGGTTCCAGGGTGGGTCCAGTGAGTCTGGTCAAGTCACCTCCACTCTTGGGGCTCAGTGTCTTCATCTGTAAAGTGAAGAGATTGACACTGTCTCTAATTTTCCTTCCGAGTTCTGGCATTCCATGATGCCTTGTGCATCCCAGGTAAACGGGAGTTGCCTTCCGCTATTCATCGATGCAAAAGAAGTCAGACATTACCCCTCCTCTTTTCTAGCATGGCTCCTTTTTGTTCAGGTTCCCCCCTCTTCTCTACACTGCCTTGGGCCTCAGGTAGGCTGAGCCCATTCCCTCGCCAGCTGATGGGTGCTGTCTAGTCTACATCAATGGGCATTCCAATTCCACCTGCCACTGACTGTGTTAGGGGTGGGCAATTGGCTGAGTTCCAGTCAATGAGATAGATGGAGAACTTGTTGGGGAGCTTTCCCAGAAAGGTTTCCTCTCTATAGAAAGCCCTCCAGAAGAGATGGTCCCTGCCCTGCTTCAGCACTGCCATGACCAATGTGATGCCTGGAACTGCTGCAGCCATTTTGCAGCCATGAAAGCAAACAGACTTAAGATGAAGCTGTCACTAAGGACAGCAGAGCAGAGAAACAAAAGGATCCAGGGCTTCAACCACATCACTCAGCCACTGAGCCATCTACACAGGAGGGCCCCCACCCCCACCCGTCACTTCTCTCTACTTATGAAACATACACTTCCTTACTATTTAAGCCAATTTGAGTCAGTGTTTCCCATTACTTGCAGCCAAAAGCATCCTAACTACTATAGTGGACCACCAATTTGAAAAGAATAAAAGTATTCTAAAACATGAAACACTCAACACTAAAACTATACTACACACAGCTGAATCTTCCTTTAATGTCTAGGAAAATGTTGTAGGACACCATCTGCATAGAGGTTACCCTTTCAAACAGATCACTCACACCCCTTTCGTTTTTTCCTCATAAGCCAGTAGCATCCAGATATTTACACTATGCAGTTGCTAGGTTTCTGGACAAGTGCAAGTGGCCCGAATAGTCCAACAAGAAACAGCACTGACTTGCCCTTCCCTGTGGTAACAATAGGCACAGCCATGAACTCAAGTACAAGAGCAGATGAGTAGAAATCGGCACCTTGAACGTAGAACTCTCGGTTATGTTGGTGGGTCTGAGCTTTCAAAGTGTTATCCGTCCTGTTCTACCCGTGAGTGAGACCTAGCCTTCTCAATCTGCTTACCAACTGAAAGAGTTCAGCAAAATACCAGACAGAAACATAGGCTTCCTCCTCTTCTCTCTTCTCTCTCTCATTCTCCCCCTCCTCATCAAGGTAACAAAAGAAAAAATAATTAAGTCAATGACATTAAACGGTGCTACCATGTGCAATAAAAAACACCTCCCAAGTCTTCCATTGCCATTTCCTTTTTTGTGCACATATAGTAAACAGCATTAGAGGGAAATAATGCTGCACATACTTCTGGGAACACGTCATGTCCCTTTAAGACAAGGCCCACTGTTCAGTTCCATTCTAGGCCAGGGCTCCAGTTTCAAGCCCAAGGTCCCCTTACTGCCTCATGCAGTATTAATACAGCCCTGGCATGCTCCCAAATTTGCACTGTAAACCATAATCGGGGTCAGCTCCCACAGGACAAACTTGTTTGGGGCTCCCTCTTCACTTCCCAGGAGGGCCCGCCCCCTCTCCAAGGCTAGGCCACCCCTTCCCCACGGTTCCCCACCTGCAGCCTCAGCCAGGGGAGCACACATGGGCTCTTCAACAAGCCGTTAATAGCCCCAGCATGGAGTGTCCTCTGTGGGCACTGCTTACAACAGCAGATGAAGGCGACAGTTCTGTGGGCAGTCACAAGGCGGGGCGCACTCAGACATCAGAGCCCCAGCCCAACTCAGGGTCACCTCTGCAGCAGGCCTAGATGCACCATGAAAACCCCCAGGCTGGGTGGTCTCGTGGGTCCTCCCCAGATGTGCTGAAAGAGCTCATGTGCTCTCTCTCTCTCTTTCTCGCTCTCTCTCTCCCTCTCCAGATAACCAAGGCAGGGTCTTTCTATGGTGTTTTTCTAGAAGAGCCCATAAACCATCTCCATTTATTAAAGAGACAGAGAAGTGAGGCTGGCAGGGGTGGGAGAGGAGAGGCAAGGCAAAAAAAAGAACAAAAAGATGGTGGTACAGCTGAGTGGGCCCCACAGCAGCCCTCAAACCCATGGACTTGAGTGGCTCCGTGCTGCACAGAGAGCCTCCCATCGCAAGTCAGGAGGCCTCCCAGGCTCAGCCCGTGATGTCATCTGCGGATACTCCCATCTCTAAGGTATCATGTGGTGTGTCGGGGAAAGACCAGGCTCTGGACACAATCTGTCTGAGTTCGCATCCCAGATCCACTACTCAGGAGCTGCATGACTGACCTTGGGTATGATGTTTAAATACTATGTACCTCAGTCTCCTCATCTGAAAATTGGGAACGAGAATAGTGCCCACCTCCTGGGGTTGCTAGTGAGGATGCAACGCCGTGCCTGCACATGGTAATTGTTCAGCCCCTTTCTCAGAGCTTGCCCCTAATTGTGCAAGTGAGAAGGGCTCAGCTCTAAGTAGAGAGTAGAGCTGAGATGTTCCCTCCAAAATCCAGCAATTCCTCACTACATTAAACACGGAATTACCTTTACGATCCAGTAATTTCACTCCTAGGCATATAACCAAAAGAATTAAAAACAAGTGTTCAAACAAAACCTTGTACACAAAGTTTCATAGCAGCATTATTCATGATAGCCAAAGGTGGAAACACCCCAGTGTCCATCACAGAGGAATGACTGAACAAGATGTGGTAGATCCATACGACAGAGTATTACTGAGCCACGGAAAGGAAGGGAGACCTGATACATGTTATAACATAGGTGAACCTTGAAAACAGGATGCTGAGAGAAAGAAGCCAGGTACAAAGGCCATATCTTGTAGGCTTCCATATATTGGATGATCCATAGAAGCAGAAAGTAGGTCCATGGGTCCAGGGGCTAAGGGAAGGAGGAAATGCGGGGTCACTGCTAACAGACAGGGGGTTTCTATTTGGGGTGTTGAAAGAGTTCTGGCATAGACAGCAGTAATGACTACACAACATTGTGATTGTATATTTTAAAATGGCTAAAACAGTACATTTTATGGTATGTATACTTTGACACACACACACAAAAGAACCCAGAAAAGGCGTAGCACTCGGACCCTTCTCCCCTGAGACCTCCTGCATGACGGGGGAATGGCGGACAGAGGGACCAGTGTTCGGGGTTGGGGGACTGCTGTTATGCACTGAGCTCCACTCCTGCGCCCATGCCTGCCCCCTCCTTCCCCGCCCACACTGCCTGTAGTTTCTCTCCTATGCCATGTAGGTCGTCCCCTCTGGGCCTTTCTTGTGTTATTCCCTCCACCAGGAGTGCACCCCCTGCCACTCCAAGCACCCTGCCCACTCCCCTCATGCCCCAGGACCCAGCTCAAGCACTGCCTGCTTTGTAAGCCTTTCCCTTGAGCTGCCTTTTCCCAAGTTGGGTTGGGTGGCCTCCTCTGGGCTCCCACCTTGGCACCCCCACTTACCCTTATCAAAACACTGCGTTCTGTGCATTTCCCACAGAGCCCCCTCACCCGACTGCAAGTTCTCCCAAGCAAAGGCTCCATCTAATTCCCCCGGTATCCCTACAACCTAGCACAGAATAATCACATAAATGAAGGGACGAGGTAAAATTACAGACTATTATCTAGAAATCATGAGAAAGGAAGTAGAAAGTAGTATAAATAATGGAGATTTGATTCCGAGATCATCTAACCCCAACCCCAACCCCCATGCCAGAAGCCACCCAGAAAAAAGGACCTTGAGACTCCAAGCAGGCAGTGACCAGGCCAATTCAAAGTGCCAGAATGAGCCCCTATCAGAAAAGTCGGGGGCTGGGGAGTGGAAAGGTCCTGAGCTCACGTTAGAGCACACAGTCTGGCCTCAGATTCAGTCTCAACTACATGGATCAAGGGAGCCAGGCACTAGGTCTTTCCCATCTCTTATCCCATTCAAACCTGCAAAAGTCAAACCATCCCACAGAGGTGGAAACTCAGGCTCCAGGAGGCAAGCAGCAGGCCCAGGTCACTTAGCTAGTATGCAACACTGCAGGCACAAAAAGCCAAAACTTGTGATTTTAAAATTCCTTTCCTCTTCTTCCCACAGAGTCCAAACAGTTGGCTCTCCACTCCTCTCACCAACAGGAGAAACACAGGCACTGCTGAAGAGTAGATCCTCATGGTACTGGACTTACACATCGGAGGCCAGGGTGGTCCTGTTCTGAGAAGGCACTTCAAACAATGAAGCTACTGCCCATGATGAGAAGCAGGACAGAGGAAAGAAAGATCTTCAGGGAAAGACACCTCAAGACTGGTCCCAGCCACTTCACTATTTGTGTGTCTTTGAATAAGTCTATACCTCTCTGGGTTCTCTTTTTGTAAAACAACTGTTTTTAAAAAGTAACCTAAGTCTAGTATGAAACGGAGTAGATGGTCTCCAGGATCACTTCTACCTCCAGGGCTCTAATTCTGTAATGACTAACACTTGTCCTGGAAGGCTCTGGAAAAGTGGCCATCTTGCCCATAATCACTTAGCAAACTCATGGCTGGGAACAAACAGCGTCGCCCATCAGGGTGACATGATATGCAAAGCTGAGATACCAGCAACCTTTCTCCTTGAGCTTCTTACACCTGCTCCCCACACCTCTCCTGCCCCAGGAGTGGACAAGAAAGCAAAGACACATTGATGCTACTCCTACCGTGTGTCCTATATGAGATTTTCAGTATAACATAGCTTGGAGTACCCAAAATTCTGTCCTATTCACCCACTGTTTGGTTTCTGCCATATCTGTATGCCCTACACTAAAATTCACTGCACATTATTCTTTAAATCAACTTTAAATTCTCTCGCTTCTTTAAAATTAGCATTGTCCTGAGCAATAATGTCTACGAAATCACGAGCTCTGATGTGCTAGTTCTATTTTTTCATACATGAATTCAAAAACACGACTATAATAAGAAATTTCGTCTGTGTCCCACCAGTGTGGGGATGCTGCAAAACATAGCATTCGCTCACTTAGTCTTCATCAGCAAACCTCTCAGGTCAATGCTATTTTCCACCATTTAGAGAAGGTAAACTGAGGCTCAGGGAGGCCAGTGTTTGAGGCAACACAGCAAAAGCAGCACTGCTGGGCTTCAAATGCGGGTGTGCCTGATTCCAAATCCCAAGATTCTGCCATTCTTGTAAGCATCCAACTTGTCTACAGGCTACAGGGGTGAATAAAAGTCAAGAGACTGTAAATAACACTGACGACCTTTATCACCTATTCTACTTAATCCTGTCGTAAGAACCTGACAGCAAGATTTTCCATGATAATCTGAAACAAGAGTAATTCATCTAAGCATAAGCAACGCTGACAGCCAGAGTAGCGGAATGGAGAAGAGATCGCTGTCTGAGCCCAGATGGGTTAGCTCCATGGGCAGGTCTCCCTCCCCGACACTGGCAAGGTCACAGTTTATTCCTCATCCAGGCAGCAGTAGGTTCAGGCTGTCCCAGTCCAAAGGCTGCACCACTGGCCCTGCCAGCCCTCCCGAAAATGCACAGCTTAGTCACAAGGGCCTCTGACTGTGCCTGTGTGTGACTCAGCACACATCCCTCAGGCCTCCTGGGAAAACAATGGCAAGAACTCATGGGGTCAGCGGTGTCATCCGTGAATGCAGGAATGCCCAAGCCTTCACACGCCAAACTACCAAACAAAAGGGCTTCCACCTCAGCCCGGAAAATGGGAGAACTGGGAGGGCTGGCGCCCAAAGCCACCTCGTCCGACCACTGGTAGGAGAGCATAGGAAAACTAGAGCCAGGGAAGAGGCACTAAGGGACTTGCTCAAGGGTACTTAGCTGTGTCAACCCCGGGCTGGATAGAAGTGCCCTCATCTCAGGCAAGAGCCTTGGTCCTAGAGTCACATGGTTTCTGGCAAAGTCAGCATCCACAGGTATAATACTTCTTTCTGCCCACATTGCATGGAGGAAATTGTCAATTACAGAGCCATCCCCTAAATTCAGGAATCAATAAAGTGTAAGTGGAGAGCCCAGTCACCCATATGAATTCAACGACAACAATAACAAAGAAAAATGAAAAGGAAAACTATCCAGCTCATTATCCCTCTGAAGTGTTTTGCAGTACCAAGTCAATATGCATCAGAAATAATCTCCTACAAAAAGCAGCAACTGGGAGGGAAACGCACTGAATAGACGTTCCCAGAGAGAAGACACTTGCCATGCATTTCAGCGTGATGTGAAACCCCACCATGTGTCATGCAATGTGTCGACTGCGGAAGGATCTCCCCAAGCAGGCACGTGCTAAGATGTCATTTGACTCCAACACAAGATGACTTTGAGGCTCTCCACGATGTGTACAAAAGGGGCAGATTTTCTCCTGCAGAGCAGTGGGCTCTCTGGACCATCTGACCAAATAGGGAGGGCAAGAGGCTGGCAGCAGATGAGGGACTGATCGGCAAATGAAAAGAGAAATGTGTCCCCTACCAAGCACACTCCCATTGGGTAGGAAGGAGCTGGGGTCATTATATTTCTTCCCAGATCTTTTCTTTACTCACTTAAGCCTGGAAAACATCTCCCTCCCTCCAAGTTTTACCCACCAGGAACCAGTCAATGGTCAAATCCCACTCAAAAGAGAAAACACAGGGAGCTGGCCCCATGGCCTATTGGTTAAGTTCAGTGTGCTCTGTTTTGGTGGCCTGGGTTCGGTTCCCTGGCACAGACCTATACCACTTGTTGGTGGCCATACAAAATAGAGGAAGACTGGTACAGGTGTTAGCTCAGAGAGAGTCTTCCGAAGCAAAAAAAGAAAAAAAGAGAGAGAGAGAACACTAAAATATTGCATGTACTGAATATTTTTAAGGCAGGGTTAAGAGTTCCTGGGTATGTTTCCATTGGGGAGGTAAGGGGGAGGTAATGGGGTAGTTAAATGATTTACAGCAGGATTTTAAAATGTCTTCATTCAAGTAATCTCTTGCTTATAGATAAAGCAAATGAGATGTAAAGAAGCAAATGCTTTTTTGAAAGTAATCTGGCTAGTCAACAGTAGAGCCAAAAACCAGAGTCCAAGTGGAAAAATCTAGTTATTTTAATGAAACTCTCCCCTTAGCACTATGAGACCCTGAATTCTGAGCCCAGGACATCTGATGATCCTGAAAGGTGGCCCCAAATACAGCCATGCCGTTCTGCATATATTCTCTTGGCACCTGGAAACACTCTTCCTTGGCTCTTCTACCATCTGTAATTAATTAATTCTATAACTCTTGTTGATGACTTTCTCCTCCGCAGAAATAGAAGTTCTCTTTTATGCTCAGGATAGACATAGTAAGTGCTTAAAATTATTTGTAGAATGAAGGAATGCACGTGTGTTTCTGATGAAGAACACTCATGCATTCCCCAAACATGGGCTGACCATCTGCCCCATGATAGGCCCTTGCCTTCTTCACCCTGGGAAACCACCCAGTGTTGCTAACATGCCCATAGTGTCCTCACAAGGTCATGTCACACATGTAGGGGATTCAACAAGGTAAGACACAACCCTGACGCAAGGGCACCAGGCAAGCTGGAGCTCTCTGGTCCAGTTTCCTGTCCCCATTCAATGACTACATGGCTTTGGACAAATAACTTCTCTAGGACTTGACTGCTTCATATGCAAAAACAAGCTAAACAAGAAGAAGAAAGGCATCCCAGGATGGGGAACATCCAGGGCTGGAAGGACTCCTGAGGATCATAACCTCCTTGAGTTTCTCTTTCTTCCATATCCCACCCTCCACCCTTCTTTGTGCCAGGCTCTGCCCCTCCCTCTCCTCTCCTGTTCCCTCCCTGCAAGATTCACCCACCCCTATGAAAGCGTCACTCTTCCAGCCACTGACCTTCAAAGATCCCTCTGATCAGCATCAACTAGGTTTTCCCAAACTCTGACAAAGGAGGGAAAATTGCCGCTGCTTAGGCTTTGGCTGTGAGAGAGAATCATCTGTCACTTATTGACAACTTATAGCAGAAATGTGAGAGGGACATGTTATGGGGTGGTTCCAAATGTGTGGCTATTCCTTCCAACCCTGGGCCTACCTCTACTGGCTCTCTAATGCAAATCTCTGATAGGCATCCATTTTCCTTAGCTCTGTGCCTGAATACCCTACTACTGTCTAAAGGAGAGAGAACCTTCCCCTCTATTGATCCATCTACCCAAGGGCTAGCCCACTGTACTCCCCAGTGCTGGCCTCCTGACCAGCAGCCCCTGCCAAGGGCACACTTGAGCCAGGCAGCCATGTAACCCCAGGCCAGGCTTCCCCATCAAAGAGTAACCAGGCCTTCCCCAGCCTCTCCTAGGTGTGGCAACACCCAGCCCCACACTCCCCCTGGAAACCTAAAGATATCATTAAGAAAAGTTTTAGCACAAAGATGATTGCTGTTATCTTAGCTATAAAGCCAAACAGTATAAACAGCCTAAACATCCCACACTAGACAAAGTCTGAAAAAGGGTGGTACAGCCACACCGAGAAGCAAGCAGTCATTAAAAACGTTTACAGACTTACAGCAGCACAGGGAATGTTAGAGCAACTGGGGATGGGGGAAAGGCAGCATACAAAATTGGATAAAGAGTACTATCATAGCTAAGGAAAAGGAAATAATTTAAACATCTGTACAGAATAAAAAGGCTTGAAGGAAATGCATCAAAAGGTAACCAATGGGTGTCTCTATGTAGAGAGACCAGAGATAAGGTCCCTCTTCTACCCACATTTATGTATATTTATAACAGCAAAATATAAACATTACCTTTGAAATACATCTCATTTCTCATGGAGAAACATATACTCAGAAAGATCAAGGATGTTTGCATCAAAAGATCTGAGTTTTAGGTCCGGGTCTGTCTACTCCCAAAGCTATGTGACCTTGAGATGTGAAAGGCCTCTTGCTTCTATTTCTCAGCTACAATCTATACCTACAACCCACATCTACAACCTATAACCTACCAACTACACCCACACCTACAATCTACAAATACAACCTAAATCTATAACCTATGCCTCTACCTACAACCTAAATCTACAAGCTAGAGAGTTCTTATAAGGGTGTGGGGATCACCCCGGGGGCCAATCTTTACATGAAGATGTTATGTGAAGGTGAGGCAGGAAATTACTATGATTTCTTGAGATCTACACACACATACACACTCCAATACCAAAAACATCAGTTTACTCCGTGGATCTTGATTCCAGAAGGAAAAGCTAACCTTCTAGAAGGTCCCTACCAGGGTTCAAAAGTCAAAATGGCCACCATGTGAGTCCTCTTCATCTACTGACAGTTCCCAGGACCTCTCAGGTTTGGTTCAAGAAGTTTATCACTCTTCTTTTGAAAAATACAGATACAAGACTTAAGTTAGTTTTTTTTTTTTAAAAAAGACAAAGAAAAGGAAAACACATGATGGCAGGCGCTTTGTGTGTGATTATTCAAATTGGCAACTACTCTTTCTCTAGAGATTAGGGTTTAGAATTTGCCCTCAGGTGAGGGCATGGTGGCGGGCATCTCGGAGCAGAAGGAAGCCAGCACACCTTCTTGTTAAAATCAGCAAGCAAGGGCTTTCCCAGAGGGCTTACATCCCGCCATGGTCTTTCCAGCGTTGTTCCAATAGCACTGAAGGAGTTGCCACTGAGACTCAGAGTCCCCGAAGACAAAAAGCTTCTCCTTTCTCTAACAGAAAACACTGCAAAAGCCAAGGTTGGGGTGTGGCTTCCCTCTGAAGGAGGATTTGAAATCCACCTCTACCAGGTGTTGGTAAATGACCATGGGCCAGTTACCTCACCTCACCAAGCTTAAATCTCCTCATTGATAACAGTAATATCAATATTTTTTAGCACTTAGAATGTGCTAAATACTAAAGCTAAGGCTCTTACATTCAAGAACTCATCTATTCCTCTCAACAACCCGATTATGAGAATAGCAACAGTACTGCTGTTATCACCCCCATTTTAGAGATGAGGAAGTAGAGGCACAGGAGGTGAGGAACTCCGCCAGGGTCCTCCGGCTAACTGGCAGTAGGCTGGGACTGAACAAGGCAGTCTGTCTCCCATGCTCTTACCATTACACTCTAACACATCTGTCAGCTGGAGGGTAAAAAAGCCCATTGGACAGGGTCATCATCTGGACTTCAAAAGCCAACTATCTAAAATGCCCCAGTAGGTCCTCAATAAACAGTAGTAGTATTACTAGTTTCCTCCCAACAGAAGCCAAACTCTGTACATTTCTTTCAACAGCCATCTTGACAATATTTTCTGTTGGATACAAGGAGGATGCATAATTCACCATAGCCAATGACTGGGAAAACAAACAAAAACCAGACTTTACTGTACAGAGCCTGAGGTCCTAGAGGCAAATGCCATGTCTGATTCTTTTCTGAGCAATTTGCTTGACCTGGTATCATGCCTGGCATAGAAGAGGAAATCATAGCTTATTGACCCTCACTTATTTCCTTCAAAGGGGCCCCTTGTTATTTTGTGTTCATGTTTATTTCCCAGAAACAGCCCTAAACACTGGGTATCACTAATTCTAAAATCTCCAAGGGAACACAGAGCCCCAGAGTTGAGGGAACCGTGTCACCTAACCCTCAACTCCCAAGATCTTTGAATTCTCTCTACATCCAAGCTTGTCTTCTCCATCCTTTCCTTTCACTTTCAATTTCAGTGACAAGAAATGCCTTCCTTTTGCTCCATCGTATGCCATGCCTCACCAGGACCACTCACTCAACAGAATCAAATTGAGTCTGCAATGCCCAAGCCTTGTTACAGGAGAAATCTCATCCTCACCAGTTCCCCATTGGCTCACCTTCCCCAAACCACAAACACACCAGAATGAGGGCTGAGAAGGGCTCTGCCACAGTCAAAGACATGTGACTTTGCTTAGAAAGTATATTCCATATCGAAACCCTCCCATGACTGCAAAAACAAATAAAAATCGCCCAGAATTCTCTTTCTTCTGACTTAGAGCCTCAGAATTTACTCGATGATGTCTGAAATCTCTCAGTCTCTCTTGCTCTCTGTCTCCCACTCTTCCTCCTTCTGTTCTGCCTTTAAAAGAAGAAATAATATTTTAAAAAACCTATTTAGCACTGAGAAACTGAGAACATTCTGTTATTTAGAATATAACAGCTCCTAAGGAGTCATTAAGACTCTTGGTGGCAATGCAGGCCCCACTGTCACCCAAATCATCACAATGGGTCATTCAGACCATAAACTGCTGCCTGCTCCTCGGTAGGCATGCACATTCTTTACGCCTCTCCCTCACTCTAATTTTTTGGCAGGGTTCAGCGGGAAGGGAATGGGCTTCGGTTATGATGATGGATGAGCACGCTGCTGGCAGAGTGGAGCCTCTGAGGAGCACTCTATACACACACACACACACACACACACACTCACACAGACACAATCCCCACCCTACACACACACTCACACACACACAATCCCCACCCTACACACACACTTGCACACACACACAATCCCCACCCTACACACACACTCAAGCAGACACAATCCTCACCCTACACACACACTCACACACTCTACACACTCACACACTCTACACCCTACATACACAATCCCCACCCTACACACATACTCCCACAGACACAATCCCCACCCTATACACACACAGAATCTCCACCCTACACACACATTCTGTACACAAGTTACACCCTACAGCCTCCTCACACACACTCACACATACTCACACTCTCACTCTTGGCCATCAGCACCCAAGAATGCCAACTGTGGTCTTGTGGGCCAGGATTCCCCACCGGGCTCTTTGGCCACTGAAGCACCCCTGTCGCTACTTTTCTCTGACCTCTTCCAACTCTGGAGCCATTATTGGTATCAGTATCCCCACATACACTCCTTAGTTAGCCAGATTTGAGTTCAAATCCCAGCTCCACTGCTTATTAGCCGTGTGGCCTTGGCAAAGTCACTTAAGCTCTCTGAACATCAATTTCCTCATGTGTGTCTTGGAGGATGCCAGTACCAAAGTCCAGGGCTAATCTGAAGCCAGTCCTCATTGGCCCAGCTAGACCATGAAGTCCTGAGTCTATGAATCCCCAAACACCCCCCTACCCTGGTCCTTCCTCTGTGGACCCCCTGGATCTTCCCACAACCTATGACCAAAGTATTAAGCCTGACTTAACAGGGGGCCTGTAGGATCCTGTTCCAGCTCCACAAAAAGCATCTAATCTGATTGACCCATGCCTGTGAGGGGCTGGTTGTTAAGATACTGATCTAGTGGGATGCTGCATGGGAACTGGTTAGCACAGGGCCTGGCATAGAGCCCCGCTTAGTACAAGTCACCTCTAAGGCTGGGCTGCTTTCTGAGCACGTCCCTCCTCCCTCTGAGCAGTGACCTGTCTCCTTTGTGCTACCAGTCATGGCCCTGCATCTATCCATGGAGCTGAAGAGATGCCAGTACAGACTGGTTGGTCCAGGAGAACCTCTGGGAAGAGGCTGGGGACTCTGAGACCTACACCACCCATCTACCAGCTCCCCCCACGGTAGCTAAGAAGCAGATGTCCCTGAGGAACTCTCTTATCTCTAATTCTCTTTCAGCTCCAGAACCTACAAGGTCATTCTCTCACTTGCCCTTCTCAGTTTCCCTGGGAGGGAGCAAGGGCAGGTGTTGTTATTTTGCATTTTACAGATACTGAAGCACCCGAGTCAGGAGGCTTGTCCAAGAACATGCAGTGATGGAGGTGGAATTAAAGCCTAGATCTCGTCTCCTGACCCCTAATCCACTAAATTACCTGCAATTCTCATTATACAGGTTAGGGAATAGACACCCAGATGGGATAAGTGAGTGGCCTAGGACTTCCCAGACAATGTATTGTGGAGGTGAGGCAGAACTGAGACTTGGGGACCAGAACTCTGTCCTCTCAAGGGTAGATCTGGGAGACAACTACAAGGAGAGGACCCAGGTCTGGCAGGGTCCCTCGTCCCCAGACATTCAGGCTCACCCTACTGCTAGCCCCTTCTATTTTCAGGGTCCATCAGAGATGGGTAACCCAGGCACTAGGGAGCCATGGGTTGGATCCCCAGCCATACTTCTCTGTTCTGAGCTCAGTCTGTGGGCACCAGGCATGGCAACACCCCATCTCAGAGTATCTGCACCACCTACCTCTGGGAACACTATAGCCACCGAGGGAAAACAGAGCAAAGCTCACTGCCAGCCCAGCCCTACTTAGTAATCTGCCCTTTGCATTGCCGGGGGAGCAGTGGGAATACAGCTGCAGTACCTGATGGTACATCTAAAAAAAGATAGCTGAGGGGGCCCACAGACTCCCACCTGTCCTCTCCCACCCACCACTCCAGGAGAGGGGTGAGGAGCTGCTGCTTCTTTTTTCTCCCACCCCAAGAAGATCAATATGCTATGCAAAAACAACTTCATCTAGCAAAGTTCTGCTTTACACCTACCTCCATCTGGGCCATCCATCGTAGCATTCCGCTAATTCACCAATAATTCCTCCTAGAATCATCGTGATTGATTTCACAGCACTGGGTTGCCTCCCACCCGGCTGTGCCCCAGCCAAGTGAAGCTGAGTGGTCGCAGCCATGCTTAGCCCACAGGAGCTTTGAGTCAGGGGCCAGAGCCAGAGGGACACACACTAAGAACTGCCTTTTAGGGGAACAGGGGAAGGTAATGAGTTAAGTCTGTGATCTTTGAAAAGGGAAGTTCAGCTTGGTATCAATAAAACAGCTACCAATTATGGAACACCTACTATGTGCTAAGCACTTTGCAACATTTATCTCATTGATTACTCAGTGTAACATTTTACAAATGAGAAGACTCATGTGAAAAGATGTTGTCATAAGTCCAGGGACAAAATTCACCAGGACACAGAGCTATCTTTCCTAACAGGCCCTCCTTTGGGAAAAACTGTCACTATTCAGACTGAAATTCCTTCTGAATTATTTTCATAATGTTCAGCTTCTTGATAATGTACTCATGGATAAAAATAATGCTTAGCAGCTCTTTGGGTAAAATGATGATACTAATGTTAATTGTAGTGTTGGCAGTAGTAAGGCAGCACTAGTAACTGGAAATTATTATGCATTTTAATGGCTTTTGGGCACTGTTCTGGATCCTTTATATACAGTATTTTATTAATAATACTGTATCACTTTCAATATTTCTAAAAAGATTTTTGGCTAAGTATGCATATTAAAAATTTAAGAGTAATCACCAAGAGAATAGAAAATGATCTATAGTTTTTGAATCAGCAAAGGAAAAAAGGAGGGGATGTCCTCACGTCCCATCAACATGAGACAAGAAAGAAAAGAAGAGCAAAGGAAAGGACTGGTAAACAGAAACGCAAAATAAAACAGTAGGAAAAACTCAGAAATTATATCAGTAATTATAATAAACATAAATGGATTAAATTTACCTATTAAAAGATAGAGATTATCAGACTGGATTACAAAGTTAACAAAATTCAATTAAGTGATGACTACAAAAGACATATCTAAAGCAAAATCTTATTGAAAGGCTGAGAATAAAGAGACAGAAAAGAATACACCAGGAAAACACTAACCAAAATAAGACTAGTATAATATGTAATGATTGTCATTCAAAACTAATTTGAGTCCTTAAAACTAATTTGGGTCCTCAAAACAGTGCCAGGTAGATCTGAAATCCCTATTTTACATAAAGAGGCTAAAGAATCTAACACAGGTTAGGCTACTTGCCAAGGTCACACAGGCAGCAGGGGCGAAAAGAGGATCCACACTCAGCTTTCTCTTACTCCAAAGCCCTTGTTCTCAACCACAACACTCTATTGTTCTAAGTAACATTACCCTGGGAGATATTTAGTGGGTGGAAAATACATGTGCCATAACCAAGGCCTGGAGTATGAGTAGGGGAAATGGAGAAAGGGTCATGAGTCACTAAAGAAATAAGAAAGAACAATCTACTGATTCTCAATCCTGGAAGAAGATTAGTTAGAACACCTAGGGGAGCTCTAAGAAAAGGTCAGTGATTTGGGCCCCAGACCAATGAACACAGCATCTCTAGGGGTAAGGCCCAGGCAACAGTATTTTTAGAGCCCCAAAGTGATCCTAACATACATGCAGGGTGGAGAACAATTTATCAGTACACAAACTCAAGGGCAAGTCTGCTAAAAGATACAGGGTACTTTTAGGTCGCTGTGGAAAGCAGGAATTAGATGACCCTCCAACCTCTGCCCTCCTACCTACAGCTGGAAAAAGAAATAATTAGAATGAGGGGAGATATGTCACGCCTCTCCCACACAGCAAGAAGAAACCAAGGGAACATCTGGGAGAAGAGCTGGCAGGAACCCTGTGCTAACACCCCCTCCCTGCTTCTTCAAGAGAACAGAATGAATGGCAGAATCCTGGTGGTGCAGAGAATCTTACAGGAAACTTACAATGGACACTAGACTTGGTTGAGTTAGAACTACCTCGGAAACTGTAAAAATATTCATTCCTGTACCCTTGCCCAGGAGGGGAATCTGATTCTATGTATCGGGCCCAAGCCTGGGAAATGGCATTTTTTTAAAAGGTACTCAGAGAGGCTTTTGGAGAAAGATGGCAGGGTGTAGCCAGATCACAGTAACTCCATGCCCCAATACATAATTAAACAAAAAAAAAAAGGACGAGAAAAACCAGCAGCGATCAAACAAAGAATGCTATCAACATTCATCCAGCAGGGAGGAGAACTGGGGTGAGGGTAGGGGAACAGGATTTGGCATGACTTTCGAGCTTGCTGTCCCCACCCCACCCCCAGAAGCATTACTGCTGAGACCAAAATCCTGAGATACTTCACTAGTTGTAACATTTGGAAAAAAGCAGACTTTGGCTGTATGCAAGCAGGATGATCGTATCATTTTTTTTCCCTTTTCTGACTTGATAGGGAGAGAGATGAAGAGAGAAATTGGAAACAACTGTAAAACAGTGTGAAGAATTAGGGGTCTCTCTCTGTCACAGAAGCATGGGCTCCAGGGTTCAATGTTTAATTAAGGAGATCATGTAAATGTTAAAGGCATCCCCTCATGGAAGACGGTACATCCTCCATGAGTGAAACGAACCTTGGAACAGGACATCTAACAAAATCTCGGGAAAGCAGCGTGCAGTCCTACCCAAAAGAACACAGAGCTCTGAGCTCTTACCCTCCCTCGTCTCCAGGTTCCCCTACCGTGCTCTCGGGCATCAGAAATCATCTCAAACTTCAGCTCAGACACCAAGGCAGAGAGTTTAGATCAATTACAAAAGGAGTCATAAAGCACCTGCCCAGAGTATCAGAGCTATTGGAAGGACTAGACACAGCTACAGAAGTTCAGCATAAGCAAGGTAAAAACAATATGGCATTTGTATACACATACTACAGGGGAAAAACAAGGAACATAGCACCAAGAAGATGAAGAACCCCATTTAGAAGAAAACAGAAAAAGAAATAGAAGAAATTTCCTACGAATGCTTAACGCATAGAAGAAATTAATCAGAATATATATTCAATAAAACAAGAAAAGTTAGACTACAGATCAAAGAAAACAAACTGAAGGCGAAAATAACACCATTTCAGATTGCTGGATAAATTAGAGACAGAGAGAATACAAGTGAAAATTGAATGCCTGCATTAGGGAAAGGCTTGACACTAAACAACTCTGGGATTTATTAAATATTATCAACTTTAACAATGTAAAAACAATGCTATTACCAAAATAAGGCAGAGGCAGGAGCAGGAGAAGGTATGTGAATGCTAATCTCTTTTTTGTCTTTTATAGTATGGACTCAAAAGACTAAAATTGAAAGTAGTTGATAATGGAAAGTAATAACTCCAACTTCTTAATATTTTTCATAACCTTAGTGAGATCTTTTAAAAAACAACTGTTTCAATGAAGAAATATTTATACAGAGTTCAGCACTTCCTTCAGATGTTCCACCTCAGAAACTTAAGCAAAGTAAGTTAATACTCTGTTAAAATTAGGAAGTAGAGTGTGATCCTATTATTCTAAAATTATTTCTGTCAATCTATGATTTATGTATCCTTCCAGCTGTATATATCCATAGAAAGATTCTTCAGTGACTTTCTCTTGCTGTTCAAGATGGTTATTTCTAGGTGGTGAGATTCTGAATTATTTTAAAAATTTCTCTCTGAACATTGCTGTTGCTTGAATTATTTGTAGCGAATATTTTCTAAAACAATTGTTATTATTTTTAAGAGGAAAAAACTCCCCAGAGGTTGAGATAGTCACAGCCAAGTTTGAAGATCACTAAATCCAGTCCAAGAATTTGATTTCTGAATCTCCTCCAGAAATCTCCATGCAGCACCGCTGCGAAGAAGCCAGCCAGCTGTTGCCAAAATCTCCAGGGACAAAGAAGCATTCACTGTCAGCCAATCGTCCCATCTCACTGCAAGGCAACTTTAAATATATAGTATACCTAATTTTCTTACTACTGCTAGCAACGCTATATCTTCCATCAACAATGCCTACTTTTATTGAATTGGCCTAACTATGAGTTAATTGTATTCTTCTACATTCTCCTTTAATCCTCAGAGCAATCCTACGAGTTTACGAGGTTTCATTACCATTTTATCCACCTTCCTGTTGAAGAAACTGAGACCCAGAGAAGTGAATTTCCCCAAGGCCTCACAGCTAGTAAGTGGTAGATCTGGACGTCAAACCACATTCCAGTTGACTCTCAAATCCATGTTTTTAACCAAAATGCTTTGCTGGAAAGAGATCCCTTGTATTGATCCAAGATCCACCTTTCTATAACCTCTAACCAATGGCACTTAATCTGCTCTCTGGGGACACACCAAAAAAGTCTACTCTCTTTCCATACGGAATTGCCTTCCAGCATAGAAAGACAAGCATCCCATGATCCTCACTGCCAGACTCCTTCCTCCTCCTGTGCCACACCAGGTGCAAAAGGTGCCAAAAAGAGATTGCATTTTTTTCTGATCCATGATGAAGTCATTGAAAGACAAATTTAAATGGAATCATGAGGGTTCCAAGATGCTCTAATCTATGTGCTATCATTTAAGTTCTGCTTTTAAGGAGTTCCTAGGAGCTGGGTTCCCTGGGAAAATCTCCCAAGAGAGTTTCATGCCGCAGACAACTCCCAAGTCTCCAGGTTAATGGGTGGGTGTAGTGGTGTAGATAAAAGTAATTTATATCTGGCATGTAAGCATATTATATGCATTTTTCAATTTATCTCCCTAATTATATTATTTCATAAACTCATATTGAAATGAGTTTCTACTCCCCTAACACACTGACTGGCAGTGACGGGAGGGAGAGCAGGCTGAAAATGTTGAGCAGATTTTCCAGCAAGTGTGAATCCTCCCTACAGCATCACTGAGCGCTCTCTGGGGAAGGTAGGGCCTCAGGGTTGGGCTGGGGGAGTCTGTCTGGTTTATAATCTCCCCAAGTTTGATTTTCACACACACACGCAACAGCCTGTCCAGCCAGCTGTGCATATGGCCTGGCATCTCCCGTGCCAGGAGCCACAAGGCAGCTGGGCACAGGGGTGCCCCAGGCCTTGCCTGGAACACATTCTCCCAGGACTGCATACTTCCCAGCCGGGTATTAGTCCAAGGAAAGATTCCACTGCCTGGTTTTGTACAGAGGTCGGCAGGCCTCCACCAAAATGTACACCTGTGTTGGCAGTGGGGCCAGGGAACAGGGCCTGGAAAACATGGCTTCGTGCCTCGGCGTAGGAACAGAGACCCAATATAGCTCAGCCCAGACTGAGTCAGGCTGATGACCCCACTACCTTGTCCCTAAATCCTCTGCAATATCCTTGATGTTACCTCCACGTCCCCAAATCCAAGCCCCCCAGGCCTCCTGGGCACATGCATTACTCTCCACTTCCTCCTCAGGCTGTTCCCCAGGAGACATCCAAACTCACTTATCCTGGCTGGACGGCTGGCCGCTGCAGGGGAAGGACGATACCCAACACCACAGCCCAGAAGGAACCTCTGCAGGGAATCAGACAAAAAAGCCAGACACTAAAATTACATTTTCTCATTCCTTTCTCATTTGGAGAAAAGTCTGCACGGGGCTGGCTGAGATCACATTCTCTGCGGTGAGCGAGCGCCATCTCAGCTGCCTCCTTCTCCTCCTTTGTCTTCTCCTCGTCCTGTCCTGTCCCCTCTCCATGCCTTCAAGGCCTCCGTCCTACACTCATTCCCAGCTTACTGCCTCCCACTGGCTCACTGTGTGCTAGGGGCACCCAGCTCGATGGAGAACCTGCAGAAAGCTCTGGTCCACCTGCCAGGAAAAGGGTGAGCAGGACCACCGCCTGCACAGATATATGGGACACAGGAAGCAGGGGAAGTAGGTTGTGTTTGGACAAAAGGTGCCTCATGTAGGGCAACAATAAAAGAACATTTCGGCCTCCAAGAATCTACAAAAGCACCCGTTCTAGAAGAGGGGCAAGACAAGATCTTCAAAGCAGGTATCCTGAAATATCCAGAGCCCCAGGCCACTCCCGTCCCCTTCTTCTGGAAAAGTGCACACAAAAAGGTTATTTCCCAAGATTCTCAGACTAGACCCCTTCCCCTGATGCTTCTGGCTCCCATCCTAGCTGAATGTTTCCAATGGGGAAAGGAAGGAACAGGCCGACTCTCAAAAATGCCTGTTCCTCACATAGTGGCCACTTCTTTCAGGCCTCCTTCACATCTTAAAACATTACTGCTGGGGGGTTACTTGTTAGGGAAGCATATAGACAACCTCAAAGATGTTGAGCCAGACCTGGATATTACACTTGAATTTTTCTTTTCTTTTGCAGGGTACCTACTATGTGTCAGGCACTCTGCTCAGTGCTTCGTATATCAACTTTCATTCAGTCCTCTCCAGAAACAGTAGGGACAGTGCCACCAGCCCCTCATGCAGGTGAAGTCTGAAGCTCAGAGAGGTTAAGGAACTTGCCTGAGGCCATTACAAGTAATGGCACATGGCCAAGACATAAATCTCATCCCAGAAACCATGATCTTCCTACCACACCAAATGCTTCCCCTAAAGACTGCCCGTAACTCCACACAGGAACCCAGCCCAGCCTGGATAATCCATCAGAGCAGAGGAAGAAAACTCCTCTGTCAAAAGGAAAGATGCTAATAGCAAGGGTGTTTAGTTGGGAGTGGTCAAATTTCCATAAAAATCTCCTTGTGCAAAGATGAGCTGCAAAATAGTACCAAATCTGCTCTCAGAAGGCAGTAGCTCCTGAGATCCAGACATCTATCCCAAGCCTGCTGAGGCTCCCCACTGGCTCCCCACCAATCTGCAATCCCCACCATGAATGTCTCAGGAATCAGGCGGGCTTGGCTGAAGGAGCAGACTGGTCACTTATATTTCATCCTACCCACTAAACCTTAAATATTTTGCCCAAGTTCAGACAGCCCTTGCCTTTCATTTTTCTTGGCTTTAGGAAGGCTGGGAGGGGCTATGGAGCCAGGAACTCACGGGTCTGAGCATTTACAGTAATCCGGCCCCACCCAAGACTAGACACCCCATCCAGGCCCATCTCTGTGTGGCTTTTCCAGATCAACTGGAATTTGGAGAGACAGCCAGCCTTTCCACACACAGCAAGCCTTCTGCATTGAGGCACATGTTTCCAGAACATCTCAGGCCCTCTCCTGAACAGGTATTCTCTGAGAAGGGTTTTGAAGCAGAGGCTGAAAATTCGACATGGAACTGCCTTCCCCTTGGATGATCTGACTCCAGCAGTACCCAGGACCAGCAAGACCAAAGGAAAGGAGCTGACCCCAAAGATGATCATCTAGAATAAGGGTTGGCAAACAAACAGAACCTGAGCCAAATCTGGCCCCATGTTTGTTTCTGTAAATAAAGTTTTATTGGAACACACCCATGCTCATCCCTTATGGATGGTCTATAGCTGATTCCATGCTACACATGCGCAGTTGAGTAGTTGCAACAGCATGATCCACAAGGCCTAAAAAATTTACCATCTGGCTCTTTACAGAAAAAAAAATTTGCAACCTTCAATTTAGAAAAATTTTCAGAAGTGGTTGGGCCTATTTCTTGCACCTTTTAAAGGACAACTAATATCTCTAAACTATATCTGGTACAATCTTGCATGGAGGGAAAAAAGATTTAAAAAATGGCCCTGGAGGACCCTTCCAGCCCCACAGGAAGCTGAAAAAGGGACAAGGGGTGCCTGGTACCCAGTACCTCAGGTAACAGATATCCTATTCACAGAAGGGCAATCTGTGCACCACCATCAGGAAACCAAACCAACCTGCCTGGTGCACCCTCACCTTGCACCCACATCCAGACCTGGAAGCCTAATGCAGGCAATGCCTGCTTCAGGAGGGCATGCAGCAATCTGCTCCACCCCACTCAGCAAGGGGGTGGAAGAAGCCTGGCCCGAAGCTGTCCCCTGGGAGGATTTCATGCAGCAGACACCACTGGTTGACAAGCTCCAGAGCCTCCAACTCGCAGCATACACACGTAAGTGCACACAGAGAGACCCAGGGCAGCAGGGTGGATGGGGTGCAGGAAGCTGACCTGAGAGCAGCCCACCTTTTATCTAGGCCCTGCTACAGCCTACCCAAGGGCAAGACTCTTGATAGAGAAAACAGCACATTGGGGCAGGAGCACTGGACCAGGTCTCCTGAGTCCTCCTCCTGAGCGAGACCCCAGGTCTCCTCCGGCTCTGTTGCTGACTCCTCATGCAACCTTAGGAGAGTCACTTCATGTCTCTGGACCTCAGCTTTTTCTTCTGTCACATGGGTTAATACTACCTGCTATACCTAACCCACAGAGCTCAGTCATTCAACAAGTAATTATTGAGCATCTACTACTAGTCAGACATTGTTCCAAGCACTTGAGATACAGTGGCCAACAAGATGGGCAAAAGTCCCACCTCACAGAGCTTACATGCTAGGGTTGGATGGAACCTAATAAGGAACACACGCAGGAACACTCTGAGAAACCAGGCTGTGCTACATTGCATCATGGTGGTAACTTCCCACTCTGGGCCCTTTATGGGCTGGACTCACACACAGAGCAGACTTGCTGGGAATAAATCACCAACAATAGTCATTGACCAGGAACTGTTCTAAATGCCTTGTGTGTATTAACCCCACAATCACAAGCTGCCCTCAACACTGAGGGAGACACTATAATACACACACTTGACAAACAAGCAAGCTGGGGCCCAGAGCAGCAAAGCCATTTTCCCAAGATAATACAACTAGTCAAAGGCAGAGACAGGATTACGACCCCAGCAGTGACAGTAGGGCACATGTTTCTAACCACTACGTTATCCTGCTTCTACTAAGAAGGAAATGTAAGTGCCGCACCCCTTTTGATATCTCCTATGCTGGCCAGAGGTGTTGAACTTACCGTGTTGAAATCGTCTCATCATGATCTTGAGGAGTAAGGTCACACCCCTCCAGACTGGGAGGAAGTCTCCCAGAATGAGGAAAGGCAGCTCTCATTCCCTGTTTCAGGCATTGCAGAAGAGGATGGCTTCCAACAGGAGAGCTGTACCCAGGAGACAGGCCTAAAACTGCCCAGGAGATGGTCCTTGCATCTCCCTCTCTGGGCTGCACTCTCTTGGTGGGGATTTCTGGAGGGCTGACATCTAGTTGTGGGCTGCAGAGACACCAGTGACCCCAGCCCATGGAGACAGGCCAAAAACTAGGACGCTGACAGGGGGCTTGTGAGCTAAGAGGGATATGTTATGCCCTGTAAGCCAGTTATCTGCCTCTGTTACCCTCTGTTTATTTCCCTTTTGCTATCCCCAAGTTTTCAGTAAAGTCCTATTTAAATGCTAGGCCAGATTCTCAACACAACAGAAGGGATAAGGAAAAGGTTGGAAAGCCATGCACCCAAGCTTGGGCCACCATGGTTAGAGGAAAATGGCACCCCCTTAAAACTAGTATCTTGGTGGTAGTACTAATAAGTAAGAAATTCCCCAAGACATAAGTAAAATCAGAGAGAGTCAGGGACATTCAGCTACCTTTGCCCACATAGAGTATTTTTCTCCATTGCCAATGTTGAAGGATGAAAGTGCTAGTTTATTTAGGGAGATAACAGCTTCCTTTTCAGAAGAGGAGGATGTTAAGAGGGAGGGAGAATGGAGCGCAGAGAAGTGTAAGATTCAGGGGCTTTGCAGGTACCCCACCCTAGCCATCCAAAAGACTCTCTGGAGCCAGGCAATGATGCTCATGCCTGGTATGCTCACCACCAAAGCCAGTGCAGAGCAAAGGAGAAAGGAAAAGAAGGCAGAGATGGAACTTGCCTCCTGGGAAGTCCTGGTGCATCCGGTTACAAGGGTGGAGTGTCAGAGAAGACAGAGGACTGGCCCTGCTCCCAGACCACATCGGATCATCGCTCCCCGGAGGGTCCCATCTGATATTGGTTCTGGCTGGGGCTGCCTCTCTCTCAATGCCTGCAGTGTAGACTTGAGCATGTTTGGTCCCCAGAGGTGCCACGGCATCCAGAGTTGTCTTCGTTCTGTTGCTGGAAGCAATGGGAAGTCTCTGGGGCCTCGAGCTCCCTCTGGGATTTCACACTGTTCTCTCTTGCTTTGCTTTCTCTTTTATCTCTTGGATTAACATATTGCTGTGCCATCTACACAGTTGTCAGCGTGCCTGTCTTAGCTGTGACCTCACGTAGACCCACAGAAAGAAGAGCTGGAAGGGGCCTTGGAAAATATTCCTGAGCAAACATCTCAGATCTGGGCATGCCTCTCCCCAGGGAACCAGGCTGTGTCTAGGCAGAAGCAAGCAAGGCTGGGGAGTGGCAAGGGCTGGATGTGCTCCTTCTGAGCACATTTCAAGAGTGAAGCATTCTTAAGATAAGATGTTGACATAATCGTTAAGTCTGTGAAGGAAAGATGCTAGAGCAGTGTTAGAATAAGACCCTGAAACAAGCAGAAAAGGAGAAAAGCACGAGTCCACGTGGGTTATTTTTTGTATGCTGCCCCCGAAACCCAAGCATGGCACAGGCCCTGCTCCCTAACCTTTGTCTCCCAAAGGTAAGGCCTCAACCAAGATTCTGGGTGTCAGTGGTATGCAAAGCCACTCAGAGAACATACTCATGGAGAATAAAATTGATTCAAAGATGTAGGGAAAATACTGTTTTTATACTGAATAAAACACAAACATCATGCAGTGACAGGAACAACCTGCACAAGTTTATTAAGTAAATGTTGTACACACAGTGGGTGATTTTGGATTTTGCTCCTATATTTTGAGGGAAGAGATGGAGGAATGGGATCATTCACTTTATTCTTCTCTCTCCTTTAAGAACTTCTGTAGAAAATTCTCAAAAGCACCAAGTTTCTTTTTTTCTCCAGCTTTATTGAGATGTAATTGACAGATAACATCGTGTAAGTTTAAGATGTCATGTTGTGCACTGTTTCTCATTTTACAGATGAGAAAACTGAGATCAGAGAAAGAGAAGAGCAGATGCAGACTGGATTCCACGCCCCTGAGTTCCATGATCAATGCTCTTTCCAGGAAACTATCACTCAGCCTTAGGGAGCCCCCCAAGAGGCCAGGAACTGTTTCCAATTTAACTTGTCCTGCCCAGTGCCTGGGACAATGCGCTACTAAGATGCATTCCTAGTTAAATAATTCTGATGAGCACAGTGATGCTTTGAGATTTCGGCCAGGGTTTAGCTGATGCTGCAGTCTTGATCGTGCAAGGAAGACCCTCTCTTCCCCAAGCATGATGTGTGTGAAGCACCGACAGAGGACCAGAACCCTACCGTCCAGCCTGGCCAGCACGTCTACTCCAGCCATCACTCAGATGGCAGATGTGCACCTAGAAGTCACACTCTCCTTCCCAGGATGACTCTGGGAAGTCAATTTCCACAAAGAGGACACAACACTTCTAAGCATAGAGATGCCTGCACAGTCCAGCCCCAGTGAAAGGCCAGAAGTGGCAAGGAGGAGGTCAATGTCAGCAACAGAGGCACAGACCTTCCTGAGCCGCGGTGGGAAAACACTCCCTGGACAAATCTGCAATTTCCAGACATTTCTGAAACCTAGAGGGTTAAGGAAAGGGTTTGGATGCAGAAGGCTAGGAAGACTATATGCAAAGAGACGGGGAGATGCCTAGGAGCAGAGATCCCTGCCAGTACAAAGGGTGGCAGGAAAGCAGAAGGTGTCATACGGGGTGGGACTGCCCTGAACCAGGCTATCCTCTGCTTCATGAAACACAGTGCTGCGCAGCAGCTAAACCCAAGGCCTCCAGTGGTTCAAATCCCTGACCAGGTTTAAAACCTAACTCCTCCATTTACCAGCTGTGTGACCTTAAGAAGGGTATTTAATTCTCTGCATCTGTTTCCTCATCTGAAAGCAGGGATGGTAACTGCGTACATACATCGTTGGGGTGTGGGGAGGACTACAAGTGTTAAGACAGGTCAAGCACTTAGCACTTCCTAGGTGGTAGCTATCATAAACACCCAAGGAGGCACTTGTCTACCAGGTGGGTAGGCAGCCCATATATGCATGTTCTACCTTTGGAATTTCAAGTATTGGGGATTTGTTTTTAGAAATATACACATATATTTATGAACTATGAAATCTAAATCTGTTTTCACTTTTTGCCCCCTTGGGTCTCCATAAAATTACTTTAGTTATGAATTTTTGAAAATGCGGCCCAAAGATCTTTTCAATGTTCCTGAATTGGCCTTCATGAATAAATGGTGCTTCACCATCGCCCAAGCCTCCCTCTCCCCCTGCAACACAGAAAGGGGCACTTGGGAGATGAGAGGACAGAGGGCAGGGGCAGGCGGCACTCCTTGGGTGAGATGTAAGCTCCCCACCACTGGGCCCACAGTGAGCACTAGTCCAGAAGAATGCCAGTCTCCCACTGGGCAGTCACCCAGCACCCCTGCACCATGAACCAAGCTGCTCGTCCATGATGCAACCTAGCCAGGACCTGGGCGCCTCTGTGGGCCAGGAGGACCCGCTGAATTGCTCAGCAGTGAGCCCATCTGCAATGCGTCAGGAGCATCCCACTCACAGAAAGCTGCTTCTATCTCAGGGCTGTGCCCAGAGAAATGCGCCTACCGGAGCCTAGAGTATTCTACTGACCCCCCAACCTCCCAGGCTCAATGTCAACAGCAGGCTATTTCTAGTGCCATGAAGGTGAACAGCCAGAAGCTGAGCTCCAGGAGACCAAAAGGACACAAGGACCCACCTGAGTGTCATCTCACCCCTCTTCCTGCCTTCTCCCACTGCCTAGTCGATGAGTAAAGAGTCCAAGGGTTCTCAGGCCTGGAAAAGCAACAGAATCCCCTGTAGAGTAGGTTTAAATGGTACAGATTTCACATTCCTCTCCTGGATATTCCAATTCAGTCGGTCTGGGGTGGAAGTTGATTTCTTTTTTCCAGGTTCCAACAACAGGTGACTCTTGTGGCCGTGACTGGGAAGCACTGGCCTAGGCCACTTGCTACAGATAATGGAAGGAGAAGCCACAGGCCCCTCAGCAGGGCAATACAAGCTCTTCAAAGCAGGCTGAGCAATTACGTTGGTGCGAGGTCAGAGCCAGATTTTCCACATCTGAGGCAAGCCTGCTGTTTCTTGAACCCTCTGACAGCCCAGTTTATGCCATAGGGCCCAGCAGAGAAACTCTCAAAGGCTCCCTGAAGACATTCCCTGAGAACAAAGTCCTCTCTGATGAGGTGAGGAAGATTCTGCGGAAATTGCTTTTACAATTTGGAAATGACGAAGACCAAGAAAGCATCCAAAAGAACCTTTGCCTCTAGCTAATGAGCTCAAATACTTTCCAAGGCCTTCCTGTTCCTGGAAACGTTGCCATCTGCAAAGACTCCTTGCACTTGGAAGGCCCTGACTTCATGGTCATGGCAAAAAGCCTATGGAGTCAATCATCACTGTGCATCCTCTTGGACTAGGCAATTCCTGAGGGAGTCGGAGAAGATGGGAAACAAGGAAGATGCAGGAACAATCAGTCACAAAGGGAGTGTGGTGGGGTTGGCGTAGACATCTTACTAACTTCTCCCTTCATGTGAAAGTGTCTCTTCTGCAAAAAAACCATTCCCCAATGAGAACTCTACCTACAATACCTCTTCCCTCACCATCTCTTCCCTCTGACACACATATTTGCACACATACATGTGCACATGGGTGTGTACCACAGAAACATGTATCAGACAAAGAATTCCCCCTGACTGAGAAGAGGAGGGCATTCATCCTAGGGGAGTGAGCTGGATGGCTGGGGAAACAGAGAGATGGGGAGATGTGGCTGATGGACTCCACAGGGCCCTTCCTCACAGGCCACAGTCACTATTGACAACGTCACAAGGCCTTTGGTGCCTCTTAAGACTTGATTTGAACCCAAATAAAACTCTATGGATCAAGGGTCATTTCAGACTATTACAAGTAATGAGTATCCAGGACTGAAGACCCTATGGGTCAGGAAAAAAAACCAGAAATGTGGATCTTGGAGAAATAACCTGAAAATTAGAATCAAAGAATAACCAACCTCCCTTCTAACAGGAAAAAAAATCATTCACTAAAATACACTTCAGCGTCACCTGTTTTTTCAAGCTTGTCTTTCTGAACCGAACACAAAAAACAATTGTAAAACTGTAAGTTCTGCTAGTTCAGCTAACTTCACAACCAAAAAAAAATCCAAAAACTTCTCATAGCTTTAAGCAGAGTCCTGTGCTAAGTATCTTGAAGTGTTCCAAGATCCCAGCCCCCAAGCAGGAGTTAAAAATGATGTATGAAGCAATATAAAAACATCATTTTCCATTTGGCACAGAAAACGTGGTATAAGACTTTGGAGGTTAAACTAAACAGATGAAAAGGGAACAGAGCAGAGATCCAAACTTAGCTTCCCCACGCCCCTTGCACACACACTCCTCAAGAGGACAGCATCTACGGAGGGACTTAATGCCAGAGAAGCCAGGCATCTTGGTGTTTTGGGCCTCTGGCTCTGTGCTAGAATCAACTAGGTAAATCCCAATGAACTATTATATTCTTGATCATCACTACCTAAGAACTAACTTGGGCAAACACTGACATTCTATAAAGGAGCAATAGCAAAATTCATGTTTTCAAAAGCATTCTGAGCTCTTCTCAAAGAGGACTGGACAAGAATCCAGAGTGGATACACAGTGTGGCCAGAGAGAAAGAGCTTAGGCTTCAAGATTGAGGTTCAAAGCCACTTTCCACCACCTACCATCTGGGGGACTTTCGGCAAGTCACTTAACCTCACTGAACCTGTTTCCTCACCTTTAAGAATGGGATTCCAGTCTTCAAAGTGATTGGGAGGAATGGAAAGTCATATTTCAGGGGACAGATCGCTGTCACCTCTAAAGTGCTCCTATGGAAGTGTCCGTGTTGTTGATGACGATGAAGACAGTGAAAAAATAAGGCCACTCCTCACTCGTCTTGAAGCTATGATCATGCTGCCTCAGGTGGAGCCCAGGACCTTGGAGACATGGATCAGATCCATCCAGAACTGAGGATCAAGACGAGCATGGATCCCTGGGTCATGAACACACCCAGCCAAGTGCCTCATACCCAACACCAAGGAACCATCTTCCATCAACACCCAATGGTCATGCCACAACAATGTACACCTGTGAGCCAAAAACACCTGTAAGTCTAAGAAAATATAACCATTGGGGCATTTCCCCAGCTCCAGCCTCTGACCCACTGATCATATGCACAACCATACCCCAATCCCTCAACCCATCTCCTGTGGGCCCTGCAAGGGCCCAGACTGAAAGTCACTAAGGCAATTGAGCATGTGTTCTATTTGACGGGTCTCTAGTTGCAATAGTTGGCTGGTTGTAGACTAATATAAATAACTCACTCAGATAATTCTGGCAATTAAGTCTGGCAAAAGAGTAGGAGATGGACATGAACAGAATGAGCGAAGAGAAGCACAAGAAGCAGTTTTTCAAAAGGTAGAGAGAGCCATGCAAGGAGATTGACCCCAGAGTGGTTTGCGGGGAATCAGGGCCTCTGGGCTCATTATTTCAATCTTGGCAGCTGTCAATAACTGCCAAAAGGAAGTTTAGTCTTGCCCCAGAGCTTTCAGGAACACTATGAATCAAGGCCCACAATTAGCACTTCAACATAGAGTTCCTGAGTTACAGGCAATCTCTAGCTGGGAGGACACAAGCTTCACCTATACAGTGTGTGCCCTGGGCATAAAGGATGTGTGGATAAATACAAACACCCAGCCAGCCAGAGGTGACAGAAACAGGTCTATAATGTTAGCCCAACTGGATTTATGAGAAACAAGTGTGCAGCTCAGTACTGTTTATATGGTTCTTGGGCAGTGACATAGAATATAATTCTCATCCTTTTTAAGATTTCCGGAGATGAACAGGAGATGGAGAAAACACAGTAATAATGTGCTGGTAGAAGAGGGGCTGGATGATTCTGGACCCCTCTCCCCCATGTTTACAAAAACATTTAAGCCATCTGGCCAAGTTAAGAAATCGAGATTGTTCGGAAAGTGATTTTTTTCTCTTTATACTATTCTGTAAGCAAGTAAGCCAACATCCCAGCCCGGAATCACAGAAAGATTGCACCAAATAAGGCATTTGGATATGCAAATTATAAGAAATGCTAAATAAGGGCAATACTAATGAATGACAGTAAACTCCTTTCTTTCACCTAGAGCTGAATCATTTGCCGAGCTTTTTCATGTTCTCTGTCTTGTTTGATCTTCAAACTGTGAAATGGGTATTCTTATCCCCACTGTATGGATAAGGAAAAAGGCTCAGAAAGTGGGCTCTCACTTCTCCAGATTCCAGTTGACTCCTGGAATGTTTGTAACTCTGGTCTTACAAAAATAAGAACACAAATGACAGGACATGCCTCTTGAGTCAAGTGCTACCCAGTGGCACCTCCCTCAGAGCAGAGACTTGCAGAGGGATGTGCTGAGCACCACTCCTCGCCAAGCCGTGAGGAGAGAGCAAGTTCATCAGATCCATTTGATCACGATTCTGCTGGAACAGGGGGACAATCAAGGCCCTGGAAGGGAGTAACCGAGAACTCAGACCCATGGTTCACCAGCTTAAAGACAGTGCCAGAAAGTGCCTTAGATGGCAGGTGACCTAAGGAAGAAGAGGCTCGGCTTCCAACCAGGTCCAAGGATTCCTACAATAAAGTAGACCTGCCCCTGCCAGTCAGGGACATTGCTTCGTCTCAAGAGAGGCCTCAACAGCAGTCCTGGAATTCCAAATAAGATCTCTGCCCGTCCAGATGGAAGACGACAGAAGGCACAAAATAAACCCAAGAAACAGAGGCTCGGAAGTAAGCCAGGTGTCTAGACATAGAAGTCCTGGCACAGTCCCCATCTGCTGGGCCTCGGGGCCTCCCCAAGCAATACACTTTCTAATGAGTCTTTCTTTAAAGTGGTTGCAGCCTATAAGCCTTAGGTGGAGAGCTGCTGAAACAACTTCATCATAATACAGCGGTGTATGTTTAGGCTCCAACGCTGCCCTGAGAGTGTGAGTGACTGACTTCTGGACACACACTTGAAAAGACCTATTGGGTTATTCTGCCTGAGGGCTTCAGCTCCAAAAGTCTAGTCACTCTCCATGCCCTTGGTCAGCACAGCCTTTGTCACCTGACAACACTCAGTACATGCTCAGACCACCCTCAGCTGGTCCACACTAGGTGAGGTCTAATGGTGGCCTCTTTGGGACAATCTAAGGCAACAGGGCATAGCCCAGGGCTGAGAATGGGATGTACACCGTGATGCAGCTCTACCAGTGTTAAAATAATGAAATACTTTGTACATGTTAATAAGTAGCTGCTGCACTCAACTCCTGCGTCCCTGCCACCATCACCCTGGCCCCTAACCTGCAACCCCAGACCTCCTCAGGATCATGCAACTCAAGAGTTAGCAGCTGGTGCAGTAGGTGGACCTGATCCAGGACTGCATCAGTACCTGGGCTGCGCAATTGTCAAACAATCTGAATATCCTCCCTGCATGCACTCAGTCCATGGGGCTGCAGCTTGACCCACAGCGCCACACTGATGGGAAGGCTGAAGGGCCCAGCCACGCTGGGGACCAGTTGAGATCACACTATCTATTGTTCCCCACAGGGTGAGAGGGGCTCACCCCAGGTCTCCTCTTCGGCTGGGGATCCCCCCCTTCATTCCCACTGTAACTGGGGAATACTGGAGGAGGAGCTCGAGCTCCACACGATTGTATCCAGACCTTTGAGTCTATGCAGCTCTGTAAAGACCCTTTTGTTTTTGAGGCAAAAAAGGAAAGCAGCATCAGCAGCTCCTGGCTCCACCCCCAGAATTAAAAACCTGCTTGGTATAAAACACTAGACATTTCATCCAGTCTCTGGCCCAAAAGAGAGAAGCCACTGCTCCCTCCACTGCTGTCCTGGCAGAATCACAGCATAACGGTGCTCAAGGGCCCCCAACTATTATTCAGCCTGGTGTTTTTAAACTGCAGGTTATGATCCACTAGCGGGTCACAGAATCAATTTAATAGTTTAGCATTTTTCAACTGAAATGAAAATCACAGAACAGCATAGAAAATGCAAAGTACTGCATATAGGAAGGTGCTGCTCTGTGACACTTTCGTTTAATTATATACATGGTTGTGTGTGCTGGGTGGAGGAAAAAAGTGTATCTCTTGTTGTGGGTCTCAAGGAAAATAATAAACTTTAAAAGCCCCTAATCTAGCTAATTCCACCCTATCCCTGATGAGGAAACTGAGCCTCAGAGAAGCAGCCTGACCTGTGCGTGGCCACTAGAGAGAGGGTGGAGCAGGGTTTACGATCCATGTGGCCTGGGGCCTTCACCTCTCTTCTAAGCGGCTCTGGCTCTGGACACAGGTATTGGGCTTCCTGGATGCTAAGTAGCTGACTCTTCAGCCCCCAAGAGCTGCACTCAAATGGTCTGTAGTGTGGTTGGTCTTACCGCACCAGCAGACTAAACCTTAGCACCTGACCTCCTGACCCTGGCCAGGGGGCCGCGAGAGAGACACGCTTGTTGGGGCCTCCATTCCCACAGCCAGGCTGAGGATAGCACAGTTTGGGCCAGGCCTCCACCTCGAGTACCCTCCTCTGCCACTTCCAAAGTCCCTACAGACACCAGCAAACCATGAGGCCACTGGGCCCAAGGGGGACTTCCTCAAGCTGAGATGTAGCAAGGAACTAGAGCTTTAGCCAGCCTTCCTGTTTCCACAGATGGCCCACCCCTGGGGCCACTGGAAAAATGAGGATAGTGTGTGCTTTGTGAGAGCCTGGGACAGGTGAAATCTCCTTCCGATAACGTTATCTCACTTGCTATCTAACAAAGCCCTATGACACAGGTGCTATATTAACACCATGCACACACAGAGCTATCATTTCTACCATGCTTATCTAGTCGAAGCATTTCACATGCATTATTCAATCTCATCATCAGCTCGATAAACTAAGTGCTAGTATAATCCCCATTTTGCAGGCAATAAATTGGGGTAAGAAAGGCTACATGACTTGCCCAAGATCACTCAGCTAATAGGTGGCAGAGCCAAGACTTGAACTTCGGCAGTCCGGCTTCAGAGCCCACCCTCCTAACGACTTCCACTCTACTGCTTATGATCAGCTCCATTTTCAGGTGCAGAAACAGAGACTCAAAAATGTTACATCATCTATGTCAACTCCACCCAGAGACAGTACTCGTAAGTCAGGGGGATGGTCAACATATTTAACAATGGGAAAGGCAGAGCCATGACCATCAGGATAGACAGGGGCCTAGGCTGAAGACCCCTGCAGTGCCAGACCGTGAGCCTTCAGTATCTGCCTCACAGGAGGTCCAGAGGCTTTCAGGGAAGGAGTCAGAATGATGAGATCCTCACAGAGCTTAGGGCAATGGCTATTTTAACCAGAGGGGAAGTTTTTCACTATGTTATCAATTTTGACCACTACAAACAGCCCAGATAAGAGACAGCTAAAGTTCCTACTTGAATCTTTGAATTCTGGTTTGTTAATTACAGAGTTGGGGATCTGGAAAGGACCCTTGAGCATATATGACTCAACACCCTCATTTTGCAGATGAAGAAACCAAGGCTGCAACTGGAAGCCTCAAGCCCAAGGTCACACAGCCAGTATATGACAGAGTAAGATGAAAACTCAGGGCGCCTGGATTGGTGCAAACTGGAGGGTTTGTTCATGGTGGTTCGTCTTTTCTCCATCCATGCTGATTCTGCTCAATAAGTATTTGTTGATGCACATGTCTAAAGCCTGTCCACAGCTGGTATGCCACACCCTCACAATCCTGGGATCCTAAGAGAGAAGCTCAGCTGCTTAAATTTTCATCAGTGACTGTGCCAGCCTCATGGGTATCCAGACTTTTTCAGTAAGCACCTGAATGTTGTGTAACTGATTTTGGCATCCATTGGCAGCTTCTAAATTTAGAATTAACATCCGAGGCAATCTGTTGCACAAATGTATACTTTCTCAGAAGATGTTGTCAGAAACAGTAAAATTAACATACATAAAACAGTTTCTTCACATCTTAACAATATTAAACTATAAAAAGAAAGTACACTAAAACCCCCCCTTATCCACGGGGGATATTCCACGACCCCCAGCAGATGCCTGAATCCATGGATAGTACCAAAACCTACAGTAGTCCCTGCTTATCTGCGGTTTTGCTCTCCTCCTTACCCGCGGTTTCGAGTTCCGAGATTTCCGTCACCCGCAGAAACCTTTGTTTCCCAGGAAACTGCAGAAAAGGAAACCATGGCTAAGAGGGTGCATACAATATCTCAAACAAACAAAGCTTTAACCATAATATCCTTCAAAATTAACTACAGTAGTCAAGGACTGTCCAGATTTTTGTTTAATGAAAACTCAAGTGTCCCCATCCTTATTCTCACTTGCCAGTGCAATTCCTTAGGCCTGGCAGTTACCTCTAGACATTGGTCACTAACTAATCTAGAGCTTTGGTAATTGATCCTTTGGGATACTAACCTGCACTTTATGTTATGAAACTGCCTTTGTAGGAGCTGAAGCTTCCATTAATTTTAATCATCTCCTCCTTTGCCCATCCAGCTGGCTGCTTACACTCAGTCGCAGTCTCCCTGAGCTCCGCGCGTCCAGTTGTGCCAGGCGGAGGGAGGGGCCTCTCAGCGAGGGCACCTTAACCAAGCAGGCACTGCACGCCAGTGACGGACTGGGACACACACCCACCATTTACACACAACCTCCCATCAAAACGTCTTATCGTCCCTTGCCAGGACAGATGGAAAAAAATTACTCTTGTGCCCTAAAATTTTCCATTCTTGGTCTCAGCCCAAAGGTGACCTTTTTATTTTTAAACTTGAGCAAAAAAAAAAGTTCAACTATTTTTGATTCACAGCCAGGCTAAAGAAACACATTTTGTTCTTGTTAAAGTAAGGTAAGATTTTTTTTTTTTTTCTTAACACATAGATAGCTCAAACAGCTGAGCTTCAAAAGCCCAACCGTTCCAGCTAGCTAGTATTCACCATGGCCGGCAGCACCTCCGCTGTAAATGCACAGCCAAACCTCAACAGCAGGGCAGAGAGGGAGCTGGGTTCCACTTTCTGCATACCTTATCCCCAGTTCCACTGAACACTTTAAAGAACCCCGAAGAATTCTGAAATTCTTAAACTGGGTGGGCCTGAAGCTTTTCCTCCTCTCTTGGTGATAAGGAAACCCGAGGGCCCATCCCAGTACAGGGAGAAGTAACAGGTCACCTGACTGCCTCTGGCCCTAGGCGTTGTTCGCTGGCTCTCTGCTCATCCATCCTATCCCACTCCTGCCCCGCCTCCACCCCTTTATCCCTTCAACTCGCTGCATGCAGCCATTCCCAGTCTCCACAGAGGAAGAGAAGGAGTGGAGTGCCTAGATAAGAATAATTAGGGGTACAAATCACGCATTACCTAACCAGCCCCGACCCCGCTGTGTACCTCTCTGCTCCGTAATGAACCCCCTGTATTTCAGCCACGAGATTCTGCTCTCCACTCTCTCATCCCACCCTTAGCAAACGCCCTGCAGGCCCAGGGTAGAGTCCACAGTGACAGGACTGCCTCCATCCACCTCTCTGTGGGGCTGTGTGGCACACACATGCAAGACCCCAGGCCCTAGTCCTGGCTCTACCACATATGAACTGTGTGACTAGGAGCAAGTCACTAATCGCTCTGCATACTGGGGCCGATCACATCTGTCCTGCCTGTCCCACAGTGTTGTTATGAGAATCACGGAGAATCACAGATATGAACATATGTGCTTTGTAATAAGACCTCAATAGAAACTCGTATTCCTATTAATAAGCACGTGGTGCAGTGCAGTATGATATGTTCCTTTAGGATTAAGTCCAAGAGAAACTGGCAATAAATGAAAGTGAATAACACCAGGCAGAAAACAAGGCACTAAAAGAGAACAGGGACTGGGATCTATCTGTGGGGCTCCAGCAAAGGGCAAGTTCACAGTGACAGAGCAATCAGTGACGGCTTCCTGTAAGTGGAGGCTTTGTACACGACCTGGAGTGGCTCTCACTATGTTGATCAAAGGTGCTTTCACACATGCCCCTACTCTACACGGAGAGCTCTTCAAGGGCAAGAGACCTGTCTTTACATCTAGGCTCTCCCGGCCTCTTTCTGGCACCAAGTCACCTCATGAGAGATGAGTATTGAGTGAATGAAAGAATGAACTAAGCCCTGAATGAACAGGGAACTTGGACACGTTGCAGAGGAGGAGAGAATCCCAGATAAGAACAAGTATGTCAGTCGTGAGGGCTTGTTGAGGACGCACTGCAGACCAGTCTGGGTCGGGTGGGGTTCATGGAGGGCAGACGAAGAAGGGGAGGTCGGAAAGGCAAGCCAGGGTCTCAGGGCAGAGGCCTGGACTTCAGGGTAGAGGAGTTCAGGCTTCTGGCACAGAGCAGAGTAAAGGGAGTTCAGAGTGACATCACGACATCGGTATTTGAGGAGATGAATCTGGCAGCTGCATGCAGGACAGCCTGGAGAAGGGAGTGAAGCAAACCTGGCAGAGCAGTCAGGAGGCAGCCGCAATAGCTCAGGCAGGTGGTGAGAAGGCCAGGATGCCATCACCTCCCCGGCCGAATCACGCTTCTGGCAGCACCCATCTCTACGACGGTGGGAGCGCCATCAAGGGCCACACCGGGAACTGTCCTCATTAGACTGGACCCCAAGTGTCCTCTAGTCTCCCGCACTACACTCAGCAGTGGCTTCCTGCACGTGGTCACCTCCCCCTCCTGAATCCATCTCGAGCTGAGCTGGTCCATTTTTAGATGACAACTGCCATAGTACGCGCTCCCTGAAAGGAGACGAACAGTGACAAGGCAGAGGAGGAGGGACAGAGCTTTCACTGGGAAGCACATTTTCCCAAAGTGGTATCTTCTCAGCAGTTTTATAAGGTAATATGTTAACATGACAGTTAAGACTACGGTAAAAAGAAGTAGAGAAGAAAGCGTGAAAAGAAGGACCAGTGGGTTGAACCCACATTAAAAGAACATGGGGCAGTAAGTCCTGGTGGTTAAGAGCTGGGAGGAGGGGGGCACTGATGTCAGCCTGCCTCAGTCCCAGTTCAGCCCCTGCCACTTACTAGCCTGTGACCTTGGGCAACCGGACTCTTTGTGAGTCAACCTCCCCCATCTGTAATATGAAGTTAATGAGAGCTCCCACCCAACAGGGCAGTCATGAGATTAAATAAGGTGATCAGTACAGCCCTTAGCACTAAAGTGGCCAGTAACTGATGTCTATTCGAGGCACCATGCTGGCGGCTATCTCCGAAAGCATAAAGGGTCTCTAACACTTGAGGCTCATGAGCAAACCCCCTACACCGTGGCTGTCCCACAGTAGGTGCAAGATGTGAGCTCCCCACCCCGACTGGAATTCCAAGACGAAATGTGCCTCCCCACAGCCTGAATTCCCTTATCAGGGGACACACAGAATCAGCTAATGCCTCTTTCCCATTACAGACCTTCAGACACAGGAAGGCAGCTGCTGCATCTCCACAAAACTCGCTTCTCTAAAATCCTTCTTTGTGTTTCTCTCTCCTTTCACTTCTGTTATGTTCACCTGCTGCACAGAGAAGATTAGGCAGCAGAGATAGGTAAATAAAAAGAAAATATTTTTTAAATGGAATAACCAAAAAGGGCCTTGAAAATTATTGCCTAGGAATGATCCCATGGCTCTGGAGGCCTATTCAAATGGAATCCCACTGACATGAAGCTGCGGCCCTCCGGGCAGTGTCCACGCGTCCCGCCCCACAGGAGCCCTGCTCCGGGAAGGACGGAGGTTGCCTTCAGGGACCCTGGTCTCCCAGGTGCCCTGCTCAGGGCAGCCACCTGAGAAGTCCCACAGCAGAGGCACTTCTCTACACATCAATGCTGTGGGAAGCATGTGAAAATAAAGTTTCCAATTACTGCTGGCGTTTCTGGAGTGTCCGGGTGCTGGCTGCAGCTGTCCCAGGAAGGTCAGTGACGTCATCTGCAGGCCTGACCATGGTGAGTTCCAAGACTGGGCCGTGCCCGTGTCACTGGGGAGTGGGAACCTGCCATTTCCTCCTGGAGGCCGGCGCTGCTCAGGTTTGCTGCTTCTCTTCCTGGGTAGAATTCTACTGTCATGACTTAGACACACACCAGGAAGATCCAGAAGCTATTCCAAGGTCCAGGACAACCCCAGTGTATAGAAGTAAAGCTTCTAAAACTTTACTATGTGCCAAGCATTGTCCTGGGTCCAGGCAAGCCCAGATGAGACCCACCCCTCAAGTTCTCATTGTACTCCTTTCCCGGAATGAAAAACAAATGCTCTGGCATTCCTCTGCTAAGAGAGAGAGAAAGTAAGGGAGATAAAAGAGGAAAGAGAAAAAGGAGAGAAAGTAAAAGAGGAATGGCTGGAAAGAAAGTGAAAAGAGGAAAAAGCGGGGAAGGGGGAAGGAAGGAGGGAGAAAGTGGGGAAGAAAATCTGGACACAAGGCTGTTTTTGCCACTAAGCACCCCTACTCAGGGACCTCCCATCCTCCGTCCTCACCGTTCAGGGCCTGGGCCCTGGGACGTCCTCTGCCAGAGCTGACCAAGAGGCCAGGGGACAGGATGCCTGCAGGGCCATGTAACAGATTGGGCCTGAGCCCTAAAGTAGAGTTCAAGCTCAATGCGCAGTTCAGATTCCCCAAGAGTTGGGATTAGATTAATTGGGGATAGGATTTGCAGGCTGTGTCTGACCAAGACCCGTTATCTGTCACCATATTAACCACATTCAGGCCCCTTTCAAAGTCAGAACCCTGCCGTCCATCACCACCCCAGGATGGGAGGCCTGGCCAGAGCCACGCTCCCCGGGCCTGGCTTCTCTGGCCAGCAGTTGACCTTTCAGGCCTCCTGGCGCTCTCCTCATAGAGCCACCAGGCTCCCCTACTAGCTTCCAGATGAAAATGTGTAACTCTTGAGCATATACAAGGCCCTGGAGGAACTAACGGCAATTACGAATAGAGTCCCTTTATTTGTCTGAGGAGCTAATTTAATTAAACAAGAAATTGCAGGACCCTTCCCAAGGGAGAAGGAGGTGGAAACTATGTAGTCTCCAGAATCAAGGGAAGTGAAGGGAAAAGTGAAATCAAGACTCTTTCAAAAACTATCTAATTGAACCTTCAGAGCAAACTTGTGGGGTCAGACTACACAAGCGGAAGTTGAGAATCAGAGAGGTTAAGAAGTAACCCCAGGTTATACAGACATTAAATGAAAGCCTGCCTGGATCCCACAACTGGTTTCTTTCTAACACATTATAATGCATCCTGCAAAACTGTGCAAATTGATATTTTTCATGTTGTTTTTGAGGTATCCTTATTTAGAATTGCTATCTTAATGTTTCTAATAAAAAGAACCTATAAAAGTGCATGCTTGATGCTGAAGAAGGTATTTTCAAATTCAATTTCAGTCATTATACTTTTCATTTCTGGAAGTTCTATTTGTTTTTCTTCAAACATCCATAGATTTTTTAAATTAGTATAGTGTTTCTTGCTCATTTTTTACAACTTACTTTATTCTATTAACATTTTAAATACATTATACAGGCATACCTTGTTTTATTCCGTTTCACTTTACTGTGTTTCACAGATATTACATTTTTTACACCCTGCACCAGCAAAAAGATTATGACTTGCTGAAGGCTTAAATGATGGTTAGCATTTTTTTTTAACGATTGGCCCTTGAGCAGTGTCAATCTTCTTTTTTTTTCTCCTCCCCAAAGCCCCCAGTACATAGTTGTATATTTTACTTGTGGGTCCTTCTAGTTGTGGCATGTGGGACAGGGCCTCAGTGTGGCTTGATGAGTGGTGCCATGTCCGCGCCCAGGATCCAAACCGGCGAAACCCTGGACACCAAAGCAGAGCACATGAACTTAACCACAGGGCCGGCCCCGTGCTTGGCATTTTTTAGCAATAAAGTATCTTTTAATTAAGGTATGTACATTGTTTTCTTAGACATAATGCTATTGGACACTTACTAAACTACAGCATAGTGTAAATATAACTTTTATATGTACTGGGAAACAAAAAGTTCGTGTGACTCGCTTTATCGCAATATTCACTTTATAGTGATGGTCTGGAACCGAACCCGCACTATCTCTGTATAGCCAATTAGTCTTATGTCTGAAACACTTGGGGGTCTGATTCTTCTATTTGCTGTTTCTGCTGACTTTCACTTATGGTGACTTGTTTGCTCGTCTGTTTTGTAATTTGAAAGAAAAAGCTCATGTTTGAATGGCTAGGTTTTACCTACAGGAAACTTTCAAAGCTTGAGCGATGAGTATATCCCTCCAGAGAGGATTTTCATTCGATTCTGAGAGACACTATGGGGTACTACCAACCCAAACTTACATCAGATTAATTTCACAGCTTGGGGCTCCTGGGTCACGCAGGTAGTATACATGAACCTGTAATCAGGCAGATCTGACTACAAATTCTCACAGGAGACACTGTTCCATCCTCCCACCACCAAGCCAAAGTCAAAACAGGTAAGTTCCTGTCTGCTCCCTTTGCCCTCTGGTGGATGTATCCCTGAGGATACAGCCCCCTGGACAGGCTGGCTTTATGCAGGAATCTCACATCCAGCTTCCCACCTGGCAAGGGCCCCAGGTCTGGTCTCCAGGGCCTTCATAAAGGCCACACTTTCAATCCTGGCTTCAAATCTGATGCTCCCTTAGCCTGATTTCCTGGATCTGTGCTCTTTCCTGTACCTGACTGAAAGCTGGATATGCACTTCTTTAGTCTCAGGAGCCCAGAGTTCCCAGGACCTTCTAAGGCAGAAGCTTTAAAAACTTTGAAATTTCAAAGCCTTTATTGGGAACAAAAAAACCCAGCAAGAGTGCGGTTTTAATGACCTACAAGGCTAATAGTAATGAAGAAAAGCACATTCCAGTGTGTAGTCAGCAGTTTCTATTAAGGGGTCTCTGAAATATTATAAAGAAGAAAGAACAAAGAGGAAGAAGGAAATATTAGAGCAGAGTAGATGTGAACAGAATCTACAAAGAATGCAGAGACATTCCTCTCTGTCTTTTTGTTCAGCTTAGTTATTCCTCATCTGTGACACAGCAAAATAAAAGTGACACCTTTTCAGCACACACACACTCACACACGACACATACTCACACACACGACGCAGGCCTTTGTTAAAGTTGGAAAAGAGTGCATCATTAGAGACTACAGTTCAGTTTTCCAAAAAAACCAGACCACACCAAACACCTGCTATAGGTACAGACTGTTACAGTTTGCGAAGTGCTTTCACAGGCATCACCCGCTCCATCCTCACAGAGCCCAGCAGCGTTCATTTTATAGCCGTAACAGTTGACCTTCTGATTACTGGTCCTCTACCATCTACCAATCTTTCCTCTCAAAAAACATTCATTGAGGGCCGGCCCGGTGGCGCAGCGGTTAAGTGCACACGTTCTGCTTTGGCAGCCCAGGGTTCTCCAGTTCGGATCCTGGGTGCGGACATGGCACCACTTGGCAAGCCATCCTGTGGTAGGTGTCCCACATATAAAGTAGAGGAAGGTGGACACAGATGTTAGCTCAGGGCCAGTCTTCCCCAGCAACAAGAGGAGGATTGGCAGCAGATGTTAGCTCAGGGCTAATCATCCTCAAAAAAAAAATTTTTTTTTAATTCATTGATTAATCAATAACACACTGACACACACTTCAAATATATCTACAGGTCCACAATTCCTTACTCAAAACCCTGGGGCCAGATGTGTTTTAGAATTCCAACGATTTCCGATTTTAGAAAATTAATCAGTGGGGTTTGGGCTACTCACCACAGTCACACACACCACCATTTCTGCATGAGATGTACGACCATTCGGACTTAGCTGGATGAATAAAGACCAGCAACAGCCTCACATCAGTTCAGGGCAGGTTTGCACCCACGTGAATTACATAAAAACCCTCACTTTTCAGAGCTTTAAGGATGTCAGAATTGTGAACAAGGGGTTGTGGACTTGGATAAATGAGTTCTCTCTCAGAATACCTCACACTTAAATCCACCAACCCAAAACTCCTCGGGACTCAGTCTCAAAATCCACGCTCTGATTCTTAAAAGGGGAGCCAAGGAACAGTGGCCAGGAGAGGAGCGAAGCACTGGGATGGGCGATGCCAGACAGGGCCTGGCCAGGCTACTGCAGTGCACTCGTAAGAGGAGAAAAGCGTGGGCACAAAAGCACAGAGCATGTTAGCAAGTGGCCCCAAAATGTTCTTAGCGAAGTCTCAGGCGCAATGGCGGGGTTGGCAAGGGTGGTAATGGCGATCAGTGAAGCTGGATCCTAGTCTCTGATTTGTGACTGAGAAATATGTAATGTGAGGCAAAGCTTCAGCTCCCTCTTACGCAATGGGAGAGAGCTGGGCCACGCCAGTAATTTGCAAATGGCAGGATTTAGCCTATTGGGTGAACATGAAATCTACTTACTGGATTATGAGCAATATTTTTCTTAATAAAAAAGAATAGAACAGAAACATCAAGTTGGCCCATGTGGTAAGAACAGCTACTATTTCATTAACTTTTGTTTCTGTGAGATATACATATGTAGATAGGTAGAGATACAGATATATACATACACACACTACATATAATCCAAAATAGTACATACAAATATATGTATACATATGCATGTGTGTACATATATACATGCATATATAATATACACATATAAACACATATACACACAACGTACAATATGTTTCTTACTGTGAGACATGGTCTAAAAAGTTTCAACTTTACTGGCTAGATGATTTCTTGTGAATCTTTTCAGGACAAATATCCTGCGAACTATTTTTTCTGGTGTTACATAATCCAGGCACTGTGTATTAAAGTCATCCCAGACTGAAAACCAAGAAGAGGTTTCGCTAAACCCTTTGGTTTTCAAGACGTGCTTTAAGGATTGGGACTTGACTTCTAATTACGTCTCTGCTGCTTGCTCACTATGACTCCTAGGGCACGTACCGCACCTCTGTGCCTCAGTCTCCTCATTTGTGAAATGCAGAGGGCTGACCATCACAGACTCCCCAGAAGCAACTGCTCCTGTAAAATGGGGGAAAGGATGACACATGGCTCATGGGGTGGTTGTGAGGATCATGTGAGGTGATACTTAGAACAGTGCCTCTGGGTAAGTACCATGTAACGTCGTTTCTAAGATTAAATTATGGTTACTTTCCACATCTGGTATTTCATGACGCTTTTGAATCCAGCATTTATGATGCCCATGCAGCTTGCCCCTTGTCGTCGGAGCTAACGGCTACTTTCAGGAGCCCCCAGACCCTGGCCACTGCAGGGCCTGGGCCTGGAGACCATAACCACCGCCTTTCTTCCTGCCTTGTCCCAGCCCTTGGAAGGCTCAGCCCATCGCCTCAATAAATTACGAGCAGAACCCTGTGTTTGTTATCTAGCTTCCTGGGAGACCAGCAGTGGCATAGCAGAGGGATTACTTTGGGTAAATATTTCTCTAAACCTCATTCTTGCCACCACCAGTACTCAGAGTGAGGGGGCCCAGCTCCCCCAACAGCCACACCATTCTAATCCAAGGGAGCGTGGGAGGGCGCAGAATTCATCATCTCCCCAACATAAAGGCAAGCCCCAGAATTAGGCCCTGGTGGCAGAGGGTGGGCAGCACAGGAGAAGGAAGCCTGCGCTGGGCTCTCAAGGAACTAGCGAGCTCCTTCTCTGGAGCAGAGCACTGCATCAAGCAGGGTATCACCTGTATAGCATTTAGTACAGCCAGCCACCACATGACAATCCCCCCCGAGGAGGGAGCAGTATCCAGTCCAGCCTCCCCCAGCACAGGAATCTTGGCTGCACCTTTCCTGACAGAGGGAAGCCCACCTCCCTGTGTGATTTTCCAGGTCCCAGGGTTCTAAATGAAAGGCTCCCAAGGCACTGTCACTATGCTGCCAGGCACAGGGGTCATTCCACTCAACTCTACCCAATTTACAGCTGAGGAAACTGAGGCTTATTTCATGGGCCTAAAGCATTGGTTCTCAAGCCTAGCTGCGCATTAGAATCACCTAGGTAGCTTCTGACATTCCTGGTGCCCCTGCCACACTAGATGCTCTTTGGTGACCCATGCACTTCCTTTGTTCATCTTCCCAAGTGATTCCAGCACACAGCGGGCAGAGGAGCAGTGCTCTCGCTCCCGCTCCCGGGTATCAAGCTCACTCATGCTTTAGAGCCACCTGGAGCACTGGTTGCAACAGCCCCACCCCACCCTAGAGGTTCTGACTCACTGGCTCTGGGGTGGGGCCTGAGAATTTCCATTTCTAACAAGCTCCCAGGTGCGGCTGATGCTGCTACTCGAGGAAAACAGTCGATGCTCCCTGGCGGCCCAGGGACAGAAACAGAACTTTGAGCACCAGTGCTCACGGCCCATGTAACAGCCTCAGTTTTCTCAGCTGTGGGTTGGGCAGAATGACTCCTGGCTTCAGAAGCACTGGTCTAGAGTAGTGTTCCTCGGACTTCCGTGTGCACATCTGGGCATCTTAAAATTCAGAGTGGGGCTCAGCAGGTCTGGGGAGGGACTCATGCTACTGGTCCTCTCTCCATGCTTGGAGTTGGAAGGCCTGGACTAGCTAGGTACCTAATCCCAGAGAACTCGCCCTTTCCCTGACAGATTGCTTCGTTGACACTCCACTCTGACCTCCTTGCTCGAGGGCGCAGGATAAAGTGAATGTGTCCTTCTTCCAGGAGAGCTCCCAGGTATCTTGTCCCTTCCTCCACCCCTTGGCCTCTCTCCATACAGAACAAATGATTCCCACTCCTTTAATTCTTCTTCCTTTGTCACAACAAACACAACTGTCCACTGCGGACGCATCTCCCAGGTGGCTGCCACATGCTGTGTCCGGGACAAGGCACTCAGAACCCAGCTTGGACGCAAGGACAGAGAAACGGCATTGGAAGAGAAGGTTCCATGGGGCCTAAGAGGAGGGACACTAACAGCTAAAAGCTGGAACAGCGGACTGGAAAGGAAGGAGACTCGGCCTCCCATCATCAGGCCCAGGCGTCTCAAGACTGCTGCCCTCTGCCATCTAAGGTACTGGCCCCTTTCTCCAGGTGACATAACTCCATCAGACTGGAGATGCCGCCTGACCTACCAAAGTGAGATGAGAAGAGGAGTATTAACAATGACTACATCATTTAGCAGTTACTACGTGCTAGGCACTATGTTAAGTGTTCTACAAATATTGTCTCATTCACTCCTACCAAAACCCCATGATTGCTCATTACCGTGGCGCCCCATTTCAATGACAAAGAATGGACACTTACAGATGGCAAGTTATATGCCCAAAAGGAAGTAACAGAGCTAAAACTTAACCCCAGGTTGAAAAACCTACACTCTTAACTGCAACACAGTACTGTCTCCTCAAAGGCTGCGAGGGGCCTCAACTCAGTGCTCTTCCAAGATCAAGGTTTCCAAGCAAGACGGTCACTCCTGGACAGGTTACACCTGGAGCTGTACTTAGGCCATTTCATACAATAATAAATTAACAAACAATTTCATTACCCTTAAGATACCAGGCTATTCTAAATAATATACACATATTTATATATAAATATATAATTATATTACAGAATGGAATAATTACATATAATAATAATTATATAACTATACCATATAAATGAATATATAAAATATAATTTACATATATATACATTCATGTAATCTTACAACATCCTTGTTATGTAGATGTTAAGACCTGCATTTTGCATGAGAAAATTGAAGGACAGAGAGTTTGAGTAACTTTCCCAAGGTCTCAAAGCTGTGAAAAGCCAGGGTTTGAACTCTGACAGCCTGGTTCCCAAGTCATGGTCTTGACCTCCTACTCCACTATTCACATTGACTTCTCCGACTAAACTATAAATTAAGAGCACAGTTTATGGCTTCCAGATGCCTACTGTGCCCACACAATGCTTAGCCCAGTGGCTGAACCCTTTGTAGGTACCTTGATAAATGCCTACTAATGACCAAACAGGTGCCTCCCCCCACTACTTACAGCTCCAAGCATGGTCAGCCGGCTATAATTAGCACAGCCTCCCTCAGGACTGGAGCTAAATTAAACCAGTGGGATTAGAGGCCATTAGCTTTGGACAGTGCCCCTGGACACTTCCATCAAAGAGCGCTGGTGACACTTAGGAGGAGTCTCAGCCAGTGGGCCTTCTTCTCTTGGGTGGTGCATTGATCCAAAGGGTTTCTCAATGGCCTCTAATGGCCTTATCTCAATCCTGGCATCCCCCAATAAAATCAAAAAATGAGTGATCTGTTTCTCTGAGGGCCAGGAGACCAGGATCTGGTCCTGGCTCTGCCACCGATTAGCCCAATGACCAAGGCACTCAACTTCTGTGGGCTTCAGTTTGCCTCTTGAAATAAAGAGTCAGACAGGTCCATTGCTTGAAGTCCCTCCAAGCCATTTCACAGGTCTCAAAAGGGGGCTGCTGTTTAAATACTGTGTTTGGGACAAAATGCCAGGAGGCTCTAGAGAAGAGCCTGAGAGAAGGTACAGCCCACCCATGAGGGAAGGCTCTGACTTGAGAGCCTGGTGTGACCTCTCAGGCTGCTGGTGCTGTGGGCCTGGGGAGAAGAGAAAGAAGAGAAGGACTGCCTCTCACCATCCCCTCAGGGCTGAGGAGGAAATGGGAAGAGACAGCTTTAAGAGAGCTCAACTTTCCCTCTAGCTCCAGAGCTTTCGGCTCTCTGGTGCTCTACCTTCCTGGCCTCCTTAACTAGACAACACACCCTCCCATCACCCCCACCTCCTTTCCAGAGCACTTGCAAGGACTGGCAGCTCTTTCTCACACATTTGTTAACGTATGTGTTAATCATCTGTCTTCCTGAGAGACAAGGCCCAAGTCTGTGGTCTCCACCTCTAGACTACGGGACATGTACCAGCCTCTCCATCCACATCTGCTGACTGGGTGAGCCATTTCTGCCCCAGGCCCTGGTTCCCCTGTGCTGAGCACTCAGAGCATCTGGCCTTCTCTCTCTTTTTCCTATCCAAACAGTGAGTCCCAGAGCAGGGAGCTGGAAAAGACCCGAGCAAAGGAAATGAGACATAGAGACTCCTCCTGGAAGTGGTTGTCATTCTAACCCACTGGGGCAATTAGGCAGGTGTCCAGGGATCTTTCTTACCAAAATTATGAGCCACTGCCTTCTATGGATAGCAACTAAATTAAATATAAACAAGCTTACAGAGTTTGAATTTGCATAACAGCCCTTCACCCTAGCAAATCTACACTAATCACTTTACCTCCCCACGTACACCCAGCTAAACTTTCCATGAAATGCTGTTTAAAAGAAAAGAAAACCTTGATGTCTACAATAATGTTATTGTGCATATATAAGAAAATATCCTTATTTTTCAGAAAGGCGGAGTCAAATCTTTAAGGTTGAAATGCTGTGACGTTAGTAATTGACTTTAACATACTTCAGCAAATAAAAAATGAATGCAGCAACAACAGCAGCCATCTCTGCTGACCCTCCTCCAGTCCTCGGCAGGGGACAGCAGGGCCCAGCCTGTGTACATGTAGGAAGCCTCTTGCTCCCTCAGAGGAAGCACCCATGCTTTGCAAAGAAGGTGAAAGTCCCAAGTCACAGCAGACAAGGGCAGAGAACAAAGCCCAGAACTGTTCCTTACACTGAGTCATTCCTGAGGGTCCCTTCACTCTACCAGTCCTTTACCAATGGTGCAAAAAGAGGCTGTAAATCTCTGACATTGTGCTCATAAGAGCTAACATTTATCAAGCCCTTACCACGTGGCCTAAGGCTTTGTGTGCATTATCGTCTTTTGTAAACCTCACAACAAGCCCATGAGGGATATATTACTATTAGCTGCATTTTGCAGATGAGAAACTGAGGCTTCAAGTACAACCTATACAGTCATACAGGTCCCCACACTCAGAAAGGCCCCACTGTCACCATCTTCAAATACTTAATAATTTTTGAACAAGGAGCTTCGCATTTTCACTTTGCCCCGGCCCCTGCAAGTTAGGTAGCTGTCTGCTTAGAGTAAAGAGGCTCAGGTCACATGGCTCACTAGTGAACTCAGGCCATCGGACCCCAGCACACGCCTGCCTGACCACGACACAGCTAGAAATCACAATTGTGAAGTGCCTCCTTGATTCTAGGCTCCTAAGAGGCAAAGCCAGGACAGGCACTAGGATCTGTCTGACACCCACATCTGGACTTTTAACCCAGGCAAGACAAAGACTTGGTGGCCGGGGCTAATCAGTCCCTGAGCCCAATTGCCTCCTCCTACCACTCTCTCCCTCCCTGGGGAATGGCCCACGTGGCCGTCCCCATGTACTCCACAGCAGCCTGGGCTGGTGACTGGAAACCTGCCCAGGGGCCGGCCTTGGAAGGACTGCCCACCCTGCCGTGTCCAGCCCTGCTCTCTGGCTCTCACTACAGAGGTACACACCTCTTGACAGGTAAAGGGAGGCCTTCAAAGAGCATTTGAGTTTTAGGAGGGGTGGAAGAGAGCCAGGACAGAGGCCAGTTCTGTAAGCCATCATAGGTCTCCCATATCCTGGCAAGAAGGGCTGCCATAAAAAGGAAAGTAAAATCTCTTTTTTAAAAATTCAGCAAACCAAGAGACGTACCCTCGGGATACAGCTCTGAGGTTCCACTTCCCAAATTGCCACGAGCTAAGATTGTCAATTTCTCCAGCAAGATCAAATGCATCTCAACCCAGCCCCACCGAGGCACAAGTGGAGTCCATCCCCAAGGTCGTGGACGCCGTCACTGACACTGAGCCCAGCACGCGGCTCTGGAGCTGCTCAGGCCTGGGGTTGAATCCCTGGCCCTGACACTCACTGGCTAATTGGCCTTGGCAAGTCACTTAACCTCCTTGTACCTCGGCTTCTGCCTCTGTAAAACAGAAAAAACAATGCCTGCCATACAGGGTTGTTATGAGGAGTAAATGTGTTAATACGTGTGGAATAAGCTTAACAAGTGCTAGCAATTAGTATTAATATCATCTTCAAGCTGGAATTTAGGAACCTGAAGAAATGCTCACTCACCAGGAAGCAGCCTCTGCTTTGCCATGCCCTGAATCTCTCCCCTTTGGGTTCCCTAAGACAAGCAAGTCATTTGCCCTCTCTTGACCAACTGCAAGGGAGCGCCTGCCCCCGCCAGGACACCCACAAGAGCAGCAAACAGAGCCGTGCCCATCTAGAGGCCTTCTTGACCTGAGTGGTGGAGACCTTGGCAGACACCCAGGTGTTTGGTTCCATATTAGCTTCCAGATGAGACTTTCAGATGAGTTTATTTAATAGACATGTGGCTGCTTAGCCATGGGCATGGCCCCAAAGCATGGGGCAAGCAGCCAGCCAGGGAGGCCCCATTTTCTGTGCAATTTGTCTGCACCCATGACTGGCTACCAGCCACATCTGCCAATTTGCGGGGCAAAGCTGACTCTCCGAGGTGAGTTAATCCTAGCGTCTCCATCCCTTCCTGCTCTAGTCAGCAGCATTGTGGGCCTCCAGCCTTCTTCTGGCTACAAATATCACTCACAGGTCCAGGACTGTCATGGCTAATGGGCACCTCTGTGCCAAACTCACAAGCAGGGCTGCTCTTGCCAACCTCTGACCACTCAGCCTGACCCCCATGGTTCTGCCCATTCCTCCTTGACCCTGACTCTGCTTCTGATCCCTGGACTCCCAGGCTGGGCTTCTTCCTGGTCAGCCCTATCCTGGCCTGACCACAGTGAATTCTACTCTGAGAAGCTGAAGATCATCAGAAATCAGGTCAATGTATCACTGGCCCAGTTTGACAGAAAGAAGGATGGGGACACAAATGGCTACTCGAATCCAGATCCTGGCAAACACAGGCTTAACAAAGCCTGAGTGGGTATCATTTCTCACACAGGGACACCAGTTCAGAAGGCAGTGTCTCCAGGGACTAGTCCTAACACCTGGAGAATCTAATCCCAAAAAAGAAATGATTATAAAATATTTGGTCTTTGGAGCCTGTGGTGCTATAATTTTCTAAAATCTGAAAATTTTAGAGAGCAATACAATAATCAGCTTTATGACAAAAAGCCCATCCTCGAGGGAGACTGGTCCATCCTTCTCTGATGAATGACTTAACTCTCCACACAAGCAGAGCAGGATCGAGGTTAGTCCTGGCTTTGAGGCAGAAGAGATACGGAGAAGATGGGGTGTTGACTCTTTACGGCTTTGGGACTCTCCCAGAGACAGCCCATCCTTGTCAGCCTCAGCGCTGGCTTCCAAGTTCAGCCTCAGTGCTGGCTCAACAGGAGAGGCAACCACATCCAACTCCACTTCCTGAAGACCTGGTCTCCCACCCCAAGTCATGACCATAAGGAGACACTAAGGAGGTATAACCCTGTGTCAATTTAACAGGAGCTTCCCATTTCTGAAGAGTAAAGTCTCATTCATAAATGACACAGATTGCAGAGGGCTTGATTTATGGGGTAGGATAATCAACTTGCATCCTTTTTCATATGTTATCCTTTATCATACTTTACTAAGGACCTGATTTAGTGACAATTTGTTGATTTCTTCAATTGCTTAGCTCAGTTACAAAGACCCAGAAAGCAGGACATGGGTATTCCACCAATCAGCAACTCGGGTCAGAGAACAGCGTCCATGTACAGTGCTGGTTCTTTCTAAGCCCAGGCTGTCTTGGGCTGGACCTTGGGCCTCACCACCCAGATAGTCTTCTCCCAGCAACAAGCACCAACAAGCCAACATACAGATAAGAGCATTAGGCTGTGAGCAACCCTTATTTGTCTCTCCAGCCACAGATTGTGGTACATTTAAGTTGTTCAATAAATGTTTCTAACCAAGGAAATGCTCCCTGGAATCCAGTCCATGGGTCATTCAGTCCCAAACTCTATCTCTGGTACATACACAAAGCATGATTGGGAGAAGGCCTGGCCATCTGATATCAACTCAGAGGTCGGAGGTTTGACCCAATCCTTCAGACCCTGAGAAGCCAGCACTCCCGAGCATTTCAGCATGACCCACCACAGCATGGCCTCCACCTCCCTCCCCAGCATCATCTCCAGCTCCCTATGTGCACCCCACACTCCTGCCCAAGGGACACCAGGATCCTTCATTCTCTTCACAGCCCTCTCACTTACCCACTTGGGCTCTTTGCTTATGTTCTTCTCTTACCCTGAAATGCCCTCCCTAACCTTCTCCAAGCTGTCCCTCAAAACCCAGAAGATGTCATCACTCCCTCCTTAAAATCTCCATAGCAAATCTTTTGTACTTGACGTACGCTTACTGAACTCAGACCACGTGCTGGACAGTGTGCTGGATGATAGGGACCCGAGAAGAGTGAACGAGTTCCTGCTCTCAAGCTGCTCACACTCTGCTAGGGAGGTGAGCAGAGCAAGACACACTGCAGCTCAGGGTGAGAAGTGGCAGTGCACGGTGCCACAGCCGACAGCACAAGCTCCAGGGTGGGACTAGCAGGACCGAGTCTCTTCTTAGCAGACTAGCTGCATGACCTCAAGCAAGTCACTTAACTACAAGCATCTCAGTTTGCTCTTCTATAACATGAGAACAATTACAGTGCTTACTTCCTCATGTTGTTGTCACAACTAAACTAACTGATACAGTTAAAGATATTATTATAGTCAATAATTTCCTAAGGAGTGAAGATAAGTGCAAGGTATATTGCTCAGGTTTGAATCAAGTACTTTTCTGATCTCTTTCAATGGATTGGAGCTCCACGCTCAGAATAGGCTCCCAAAAAATATTCCTTAACCTCCCTTGAAAATGTTCTGCACATTATCACCTTTTTCTCTTCCCTTTACCTATTCCATCTGTTCCTTATTCCTCAAGGATAAGCTCAAAGGCCACCTCCTGTAGGAAAGCTCACATGCCTGTGAGCCCCCAGATGCACAGCTTTCCTGCCTTATTGGTGGATTTCCTCGGCATCCAAGAGCACAGGTCCTCACCACCTTTAGTCACACACAGCACAGGTGTCCTGTACGCCCTATCAGACTGCACGCTCCTTGAGGACAAAGACTGATCCTACTCCTGCTTTTCTTCTTCAGTGTCAAGCCTCTATGAATGATTATAGCCATGCTACTTCTGCGAGGGAATACACCAAAACTCCTTTCTAAAAACTCTTTCTCCTAAGTGCATAAGCCAGAATGGCCTTCTGGGATCTCATTTTTACCAAAAATAGAAGCCAATTTGACCAAGCACAATTTATACCACAATGAAATTGAATGTCCAAGTCAAACAATGTGTTTATCTAAACACACATTTTTCTATCCCCTCTACATAATAAAGGGCCTCAATTTTCAATGGACATTTTCCTGAAATCAGGATGTCACACCCTCCACTTTGACTGAACTCAGTCAGCTTCAGAGTTATCACTAGAGAGTCTCTAGGGCAGATTTTGTCTCCGTTTGTCACACAAGACCACACAGGCACTCCGCTGAGCTATTCCCACCCATGTTCTTGATTCTGGGGATGGTGGAATAAGACTGATTCTAGCATTCAGACACAGATTGCATTGTCTCATGTTGGATGGTCTCTTCTCGTGCTCCATGTGAAATGTGTCCTGGATCCTGCACAGGCCACCCTCCACTATCCACATACATAGAAGCACAGGCAACAAGTCCAGTTTCTGGTAGGTAATGTTCCACTTTGTTTGTTCCATTTCAGAAACAACACAGAGATATAGTAATAAATTAAATGATTTGAGGCCTCATCAGTAGATAGTAAATGCTATTGTTTATTAAAAAGCTAATAATCCATTCCGTTTTTTAAATTAAGCAATAAGCCTCTAACATAATAAATCAGAATAATTAAGCCCAGTATTAATGGAGTGAAATCATGAGGGAGGAGGAAAGGAAGTTCTAGAACTTACTTTTTTTCCCACACAGAAAACGCACTGATAATGAAACAATAGCAGAAAGAAGTTTTCCTCTGTATGATTTGCCAAAGCTAAGGCTCACATACATGCTCAGACGGCTGTACCCTTCTCAGGAAGTACACAGAATTCTAACTCAGCCCTCACTCCGGCTCCTAGCCCTATTTTTATTTTATCTGTTTTTATTGTTTTATCTCTTTCCAATAAAGACAAAGAATTTCCAGTCCCGTTACAGAGAGCTCTGACTCCGGCCCAGGTTCACAACCTTGATGGGTGGTCCCCGCAAGGCTCTCTTCTCCCCGCTCATGTTCTACATAACCTTGAGCAATGACTACAAACAAAGCGCTGTTTGAAATTATTTTTTCTGCAATATAACCTTCCTGCCACGTAACTGGAAAGAAGACGTGAGGCCTGAGCGCCATGTCTGCTTGGAGACTCCACACAAAGTTGTGCTGTCACACCCTGAGGAAGGCGAGGAACCCTTGCTGAGGCCGCAGAGCACAGGCCTGTGTAAACACACAGTATAACTCTCGAGGCAGAGATGAAACATTTGCACTTCTCTCCGGGCATTTTAAGTGGGAAAGCAAAACTCATTACACAAGCTAAACCCTCTTCTACATTCTTAAGTGTCCAAACAAAGTTTTCCCGGCAGCATGCACTTCTATGGCTTTGCATTATTGGGATAAGCCCAAAGGAGAGGGAAAAAAGGAGCCTTTTGCATAAGCCTAGGGAGATCAAAGTAAAGAGAACAGAGCTACAGAGGCCCACGGGATTCTGCTTGGTGAGCATTTCTCAGGGGCTGCCTCTCTGTGTTGGGGCTGCAGAGTCCCCGGAGATCTGAGGATGTCCTCAGCAGCATCCATAGAAGGCACACATAGGCCTGCGCCGATAACAAACCCCTGCTTTGCAGAGCCTGTTTTGCTTTCCCGAGCACTTTCATATCTTGTATCGATCAAGAAGCAAATTTACTGAGCGCCTACCAGATGCAGGCCCGATGTAGGGGATAATCTCACGGACAAATCATCCCACAGCCCTCATCTTCACACATGTATGTGCTCCTCTGGATAAGGTGAGACCCAGGTCTGGCCTTAGACATTTCTAGTCTATTTGAAGAGACAAGAAAGAGTCCCATGAGAGGATAAATACTACTGTAAAGCACTCTATTTTCATGTAGCACTCCTCAAACTGTGGTCAGAATCAGAACCACATGAGGTGGTTGTTAAAAACAAATAAGCGGGCTGAGTCCCCCGTGGAGATTCTACTTCCCCGGGTCTGGGGTCTGGGCTCCTGTTTTTTTAACAAGCATCCACAAGAATTAAAATATAACAACAGAAACACTACACTGAGTGGCAAATGAGACAGTCACTCACGCTGGCCAAAGTCAAAGGACTCTAGCAAGGTCAGCACAAGGGGGACCTGCAAGCACAGACAGCAGAGAAGCAAGAAGAGGGAAGGTCGGGTGGGAGGTAGGGTCCCAGGCAAAGGTGCAATAAATATATAGGGGACACCATGCAGAAGATTCTGGATGCAGCAGAAGGTTACACTGGAGAAGTGAAAAATCAAGACAGACAAGTCGATTGGGCCAAAGTAAGGAGGGTCATGAATGACAGGCCCAATGAGTACTCTAGCCTGTAGGCAAAAGGGAGCTTCTGAGAGGGTGGTAGCAGGAGAGCAAGACAGTCTGAGAAAGAGAAATCCAGTGCCAATCTGAGCTAGAATGGTCAGGAAGATCCGAAGCCAGGCCTGCGGCTCTAATTAGATATTTTAATATCCTGTTCTATACTCACCACACACCAATGAACTCAGCAGGGCAGACAATATTATCTTTTTTATCTAGAGGGAAAACTGGGGCACACAGTGGGATGAAAGCTGGGGAAGCCAGGACAGCCAAGTGGTGGCTCTAGCCCTGCACACTCAATCTTTGACAAATCAATCCACTGCATTTCAAGCCTAGTCAACACACATTTATTGAGCACCTACTATGAGCAAGGAATGGAAGATGAAAAGATAAATGAAACTCCATTCCTGCCCTCAGGATGCTCACCTTCTAGTGCAAGGGCCAGCAAACTTCTTCTGTAAAGGGTCAGATAATCAATATTTTAAGCTGCGCAGGTCATTGGGTCTCTGCAGCAAATACTCACCTCTGCCACTGTAGTGCAAAAGCAGCCATGTCCAGTACATAAACAAATGAGCACAGCTGCGTTCTAATAAAACTTTATCTAAAAAAACAGGCAGTGAATCAGGGCTAGAATGCTATTGTCTTCATGTGCTTTTAAATGCCAAGCGTTTTAGAAAGTTAGATACACTTGGGCTTGAACTGTGCAATATTCAATTATGCTGTTAGTGGTGTCTACCATTGGATTCTCTATATTAGGGAAAGTTTAACACCCGAGGCACAATTGTATCAAATGTGTTTTTGACAATTTTTGATGATTTAATTGAACAAACATTTACTGACCACCAACTGTCTGTTAGGTGCTTATGTGTAATTATAAATGTTATGTAACATTGCATATTGGTAGAAATAAAAAGAATTTGGCCTAGCTTTTTTTTTTAAAAAAAAAAAAAAAAAAACAGGCAATGGGCCAGATTGGACTGGCAGCCTGTAATTTGCTGACCCCTGCTTTAGTGGGTAAAACAAACCTGTACGTGACTACTTATAAAACAAAAGAGGTCTGTTATAAATAAAACAACTTTGGAGCACAGAGGAAAGAGAGAACAATTTGGTCTGGCCTGGGAGAGTTGAGGGGGGTACATTTGAGCAGGGCAAGTCACTTAGCCTTTCAAGGTCTCAGTTAAAATGATGGGGTTGAACCAGAAGCACACCGATGACCCTCTTATTCCAACATTGTGTGATCTGGATGACACACCGCCTTCCTGTCCAGAGTCTTCCAACCACACAAACAACATGACCTCTCCCAAGCTTCCTGATGCCTCCCTTCACCTCTAACGTCAATTTTTGAATGTCACTTAAAGGAACAAAAATTCCCAAATGATTCTGGAAGTTTAAACACACACGCACACATGTGAACACTCCTATCATCAGTGTGTCTAGTCCAAACATAATTTCATTATTTATCTCCCTAAAGGCTTTCTCCCTCCTTCACAAAATTTCTCTCTCCTGAAAAGAACCCATTTGCTTCCATGGCAGATACTCTGGTGAGACGCAAATGCTCTATTTTACTAAGTGCCGGCCTCCAAAAGAACATGGAGCCAGGAAGAAAGGAACGGTGGCCACACACCTTGTCTGTCTCCGCCAAGCTGGTGCCAGACAGGAAAACAGAAACAGAGCCCCAAAGCCCGGCAGCAACACCTCCAACAGCGCCAACAGGTAGCAAGGGAGGCCAGGCAAATAAACACATTTTGAAAGCCTGTGCCATACGGGTCACGTCCCGGCCTCAGAATGACTTCATGCAAGCCAGCCAAGGTCAACTCCCATCAAAAGGTCAGTCAGCCTCCTCCTCTGGGGCTCGGACTCCCCTGGCCAAGACTGCTCATTGGTACCAAGAAGGTTGGACAGGGCCACAGTGAGACCAGAGGCCAACAGGACAAAGGCAGGCAAAAGAAACCCACAGACTGCACGTGGTGGCAGCAAGACAGCTGTGTGTGATTCAAGTCCCACCCCAACCTGTGTAAATCCTATCCCACTCAAGCCTGACCTCCTCCTCCATGAAGCCTTCCTGGCTTTGCTAACTGACAGGGGCATGTTTCTCCTTCTAACATCTAGAACAGTGGTTCTCAAAGCAGGGTCACCGGACCTGCAGCGTCATCACCTGGGAACTTGGAAATGCAAATTCTCGGGCCCTACCCCAGACAAAGTGAATCAGAAACTCTGTGGGTAAGAGCCAGCAAACTGTTATAACAAGTCAGCTGGGTGATTCCGAAGCAAGCTGGAACTTTGGAACCACTGATCTAGAGTCGAGATTCTAGACCAGTAAGTCTGCAGCATGCCCACTGGCCCTTCCCATGCATTTCCCTGGGCTCTTGGCACACAGGGAATATAAATCCACTCCAGAGCGCAGCTCCCAGATGCCCATGAGTGCCCCACCTTGCCCAGCACAGGCTCTACAGCAAGCACATGTTCAGCTAACACCTGTGGAATTTCATGAACTTGAGCTCATATACCACCACTGGGTTATAAAACCACAGAATCTGAATGTTGGAAGAGACTTCAGGGCCCGTCCAGCGCAGCTGCCTGCCGAGGCTCTGCCAGGCCCCAGCTGCTCTGGTTTCTCTCACTCCAGCTCAGAGGCTCTGCTGACACCATGGAGCTCACCCCCTCGTCTTTTCACCAGGCCAATATTGACTGAGCACAGGTGCCAGGCACTCCAGTAGAGGCTGGGGTACATCAGTAAACCAGACAGGCAAGTCTGCTTGCTCTGAGGGAGCCCACAATCCAGTTCAGGAAGAGACCCAACAAACAGTAAAGAAAATCAATGCATACTAACTATAAGAAGACATCAGACAAACCCAAATTGAGGGCCATTCTGCAAAAAAACTAAACAGTGCTCTTCACAAATGTCAGTCATGAAAGATGAAGTCATGTCACAGATTGGAGAAGACTAAGGAGACATGACAGAAAAATGTAATGTGGGCTCCTGTTTATTGGATCCTGCAAAAGAAAAAGGACATTAGTGGAAAAACTGGTGACGTTCTAAGAAGGTCTATGAATGACGTTCAGTGAATGGTATTATACCAATGTTAAATGTGTGGGCTCCAGTAGTGCTCTGTCTGTGGTCATCTAAGATGTGAGCATTAGGGGAAGCTGGGAGAAGGCTAGACAGGATATCTCTGTGCCAATGTGCAACTTTTCTGTATATTTTGGATGGTGAACCCAGTCCAGAAAGAGACCCAAGTGTGGGGGCGTGAGTCACATGTTTAAATAGAGGGGATCCTGTAGGCCTCTAGAAGGTGACATGTGAACAAGACCTGAAGACAGTAAAGGGATCTATCGGGGTGGTTGTGAATGAATAGGAAGCCAAAATCAGTCTAGTCAGGACTTCCACCCAGTGGTCTTTATTCCTCTGTCTAGACTCAGCCTGACTGCTCTCTGAACACTTCAAGCATCACTGGTGCCTCCCCAGTCTTCTCTCCAGGGGGGCCTCGCAATCTGACAGCTGCACTTCCTGCGTGTGCCCTGGTAGCCAGCACCCCCTGAAGAGGCAATTAGAGACCACAGAAGGAGGAGCGAGGCCTGACAAGGACTAAGGTCAGAAGCAGGGGCACCTCTGTCTTCCTTGTTCTGGAACTGCCCTGGTCTTCTTTTCTTGCTGGCAAACCACTTCAGTTCCTACTCCCCTCTCTTTTGGACCCTGTGCCCAACTCTCCCAGCATCTGAGCTTCTCCTGTGAGCACTGTCCAAATTTGCCCAGAGCTTCGAACAATGGAGCTCGGAGTGGGGTCAGTGTGAGCAAGCAGACATGAGTCAGAGGTGCAACTCCACCTAATGATTAAGGAAAAATGCCCCACCCAAAGCTCCCAGTTTCCAGCCTCTTCAGAAAGCACAAGGTATCAGAACCCAAAAAGCAAAACACCCCCTCTGCAGAACTGAGAGTCTGAAGGCCCGGGTTCCAGAGACCACAGATAAGTCTCTTCCCTCCAGGTCAATTTCACCATCTACAAAGTGATAGAGTTGGATTAGTTAATCTCCAAGATTCTCTCCAGTACTAACATTCCATGATCATTAAGAATCAAATTAAATTGCACATGATAATTGCAGCTTTGAAGCACAATGAGGAGTAATAATTTGAAGCACAATGAGGGGTAATAACAGTAGCAGTGGTAAGATCCATGGTCTCCTACCCCAGATGAATCACCAGGATTGCAAATGACAGTTGTTGCTATTAATATAATAATTTATATTGCAAAGGGGTTTTCATTTTACAAGGCACTTTTATACATATTATCTTGTGTGATCCTCATAAGAACCCAGTGAGAGTAGTTGGAAAGATCTAATTTCTTTTGTACAGATGAGAAAACCAAGCCCAGTGGCCATTCAATTAAGACTAACAGTGCTGAGCCCTGACCATCAGTATTTTGATGGCTCCTCTTCTTTCTGTTGCTTGGTGCTGTCTTTGCTACCATGACCATCCACGCAACCACCTGTGATTCTGTTTCTACAGGCTTTGACCAGGTTAGTTCAAGGTGTTCACACTACAAGGAAACCCAGGCATCCACTCTGGAGGTGAAAGCATCCAAAGTGTACCCAGAGCTGCCTTGGCTCAGTCCATCCAATGGGCTCTTGGAGACACAGTCCATACTCAGAAGGGAGGCCACAGCATCCCACATTTGTTTCCCTGCTGCTAGAAATAGAACAGATGAGCTAGCGCAGCTCACATGTTGATCGCACTGCAGCATCAGATGTTTTAAAATAACTAATTAAAAGGAAATGGGAGTGTGAAGAAGAAAGCCCTAATTTCAATGCTCATGTCCCATGGAAATGATGAGAAAGAGATCATGGCCAAAGTCAAGATGAAGGAAAGCTCCCCTGGAGGCACCAGGTTTGCAGTGATTCTGTCCTACATGGGACACCTCGGCCAAGCCTTCCTACCAGAAGAAGTACTGTCACACCTCGCCATTTGGCTGCTATTTTACAAAGGGTGAAAGACATCTTCCACTCTTGCCACACACCAGGGTAGAGGATGTGCTCCGGCCAACCTCCCCTGTCCCCTAACCAAAAAGCCCTGTTCTCCCATGCACAGAGGTTGGCCCAGCCATGCCCAGAGTGGATGATTGCTCTTGTGTCATGTTAGTAAGGGCCAGCCAGGTGAGAGCTTTGTTCTCCAGCCTAGTCTACATGCACCTTGTGTCCATACTTAAGTGCCTCGCCTTGAGCAGGATACTTACCTCCCTGGGCCTTCTTGGCTCCAAACAGAGGTTATAAGCACCCATCTTGCCCCCATCACAGAGCTGTTGAAGGACGGAGATCACACTTGAGAAAACACTTTGAAAACTTACAAGTCCCACACAGTGCTAAGATATCATGGCACATGAAGCACCTGGGCTCAGGACTGACCACCTCGGGCACGGCCTCCACTGCCCAGCCTCCCTCTGGTTAGATGGGACACAAGACTGATTTCTGGCCAGTGGAGTGTAGGCAGAGCGTCTGGCCCACAAAACCCTCCCACTCATGATCGTCTTCTCCCTTTTCCCCTCTGCCAGCTGAGGACACAGAGGAGCCCGCTGGGGACCTAGATAGAGCTGAGCCACAGACAGAAGGAGCCTGGATCCTTGACCAGACCCTGGGGTGGGGGGGCTGCCCCATCAGGAACACCCACGTTGGTGTTATAACACATATCTTGAAGGCGGGCGATCCCCTTTTATTGTGTTACTGAAGTTGGGAGTTGTTTGCAGTAGCAGTTAGGCCACCTGGACTAGCAGAATGACCCAGTGGAGTCGTTGACTCGACAGCTCCCACAATGGGGTTGTAAATTTGAGCAAATGGAGAAAAAAGCCACAGTAGCAAACAGCCACATTTCCTCATATTTCCTCAAACCAGTGACAGGATAAAAATGAGACCATATAAAAGATGTTCCCAGGCTGACGGGCTCTGGAGTCCCAACAGCTCTCCATGACATCTGCATTTAACCTGTCTGAGGAACAGTCAGTACAACACACTTGTCAGAAGACAGCCATGATCTACAGCTCGTTGCTGAGACGTGCTTCCTCTTCTCCAACACCTAGATTTTCACTCCTGACAATAAAGCATGGACCGACCTCTAATTAGTCACACAGGTTAGGTTATCTGATCGCAGTGTCAAATGTCCTTATAATGTGGACAGACCATGCTGGAAGGGGCCAGAGAAGGAACTAATAATCCACCAGAAAAATACAACAGGGCAAAGGATTTGAAAGGCAGTTCACCAACACAAAACAGAAATAGCTCTTGAACATCTGAAGAGGTGTTCGCCCTTACGAGAAATAAACATAAAATGAAACGGCAACGAGATACGACATCTCACCCATCAGACTGGCAAAAATAAAAATGTGTGACAAGACCCTATGCTGCAGAGGGTTTGAGGAGAAAGCACTCTTTTGCACTGCCTGTGGATGAGGACACTAGTCCCTCTTGGAGGAAAGTCAATTTTGCAATATCTATCAACATGTAAGTGGCAAATTTCTTTTGCTTCAGTGGCTCCACTCCTAGAAATCTACCCGACAGACACCCTCACACATGTGTGAAAAGACTCATCACAAGATTATTCCTTGTTTGAACTGTGACAGATGGGAAACAGCCTGAATGTCCAACAGTACAAATCGCACAAGTACATATGGCTATTAAACAGATAAGTCGGCTTCAAACTTTATAAGCTCCCGCTCCAGAATGTCCCGGGGAGCGGAAGGGGTCAAGCAAGCGCACGCCCATCGCCGCTCCACCAGCATTCACATGCTCACAGACAGAACGGGGCGCAATGAGGAAGCTCATCCTTAAGATGCTACAGGAACACAGTCCAGCATTGGACAAGGTGTGAATCGGTGTCCGTGCAGCTCCTCCCTGTTGTGCTTATTTTAAGCATATGGAAAATTAGCCATAAAGCAAACAACACAGCAACAGCTGTGTTTTCATCTTCTTGGCTATCTTGACGTCACAACCATCAAACACAAGCTCCAAAAAAGAAGCAAATGATATTGTTACCATCAGTACACTTCAAAAGGCCACGCACCTTCCCACCAGATGGAGGGTTCCAGAGCTGTTCTTTTCTGAGGTGTGAGCTCCCCTCTCTGCAGATGAGCTATTTAGCAACTTGGGGACAAAGCTAGTCATCTAAAACACAAGAACAGTTCCATCAGAAAAAGCGGCTACAACCTTTCTAGAGAGAAATCTAACAACATCTATTAAAAATAAATACACACACACCCCTTGATCTGGAAATCCTACACTCTAACATATAAAAAGCACCAGAATGGAAGGTAACATATACAAGGATATTTATTACAGCACTGCCATAGTGGAGAAAGAAAGAACCTCAAAATAACCTGAAAGTCCATCAAAAGAGAATAGCTGAATCAATTATGGTACATGAATATTTAGTAATTATTTTTAAAAATGAGATCTCTATCTATGGACCTAGAGGGGTGGCCATAATGTACTATTAAATGAGAAAATTAAGCTGCAAGGAAAAAGAGTATAATAAGATTCCCTTTTCATTACACAATGAGACAGCCCTACACAAAGCCCACAAGGCCCTACACCATCTTCCCTCCTCCAATTCCTTCCCCCTCCCTCTATGACTTCATTTCCTTCCTCTCTTCCCGTCACATGTTCTGCTCCACTTGACAGAATGCACTACCAGGCACAATCCCGCCCCAGGGCCTTTGCACTCACCCTCAATGCTCCTCCCCAGAGATCTGCATGGCTTTCTCCCACGTCTTCTAGGTCTCTGTACAAACTTCACCTTCTCAGTAAATTCTACCCTGACCGCCTCATTCAAAATTACAAAGGGGGAGGGGAGTTCCTCCTGTATTTTTTCCATAGCCCTTATCACTGGCTGGCACTTTAGACACCTCACTATCAGATATTTCACCCCCAGACTGTAAGTTCCACAAGAGCAGGGATTTTTCTCTCTTGTTCACTGCAGTAACCCCAGCATCTAGACAGTGCCCGTCAACCCTCCCAGCATGAATGGGAAACCTGTCTGCACGTTTTGACGTGCACCTGGAGACAAGAATGGAAGTGTCTGTATTAGGCTCCTACCACTGGTGAGTGAAGCTGAGAGCTGTCAAAGAAGGAATAAAGAAGACTACCTTTTCTTTATATTATTATTCCACCAGTTACAGTGAACACATGCTATTGTTATAAGTGTTGAAGAGGAGTTTAATAAAACAAAAAAGCAAAGATGTAAATCAGACTAAGAGGAAGCAGAGTGGAGGGCACACAAGCCAAAATTAAAAGAGGGAACCCAGACCATGCCCCAAAACTGCTTGACCTGTCTTCCTCCTCCCATCTCAGGCTGGGCATCCTCAGAAGAAAGCCACCCCTCCCAGCATCACACACACAAGCATACTAGGAAGGACAAGCTGTTGCTTATAAAAGAAATCATAGAGCACATTCTAACCCAAATATAAAGGCTTCTGGACCATGCCTCCCATCGAGTTCTGCCACTACTGGAGATGAATAACAAAGAATTGACAGGACAAGACCAACTGCTGGGGACAGTAAGATCTGAAGCAGGAGTGGAGAGCAGCAAAGAGGAAGGTGTGCTGAGCTGGGAGGCTAGGTCCCAGCTCTGCCTCCTATTCACAGAGGGATCTTGAGCAAGGTCACTTTAACCTCTCTGAGCCACAGGTTCCTCCTCTGTAAAAATCAAAACAAAGATATCTGTCTTGCCCCAGTGGGCTGGCTGTGCGTGACAGTGCTTTACTGCACTGTATAAATATAAGTTAGGAGACAATCACCACCACGGATGCCACATGGGATAATGTCAATGTCTCGCACTACACAGAACCTTGGTTTCCTTGACCTGGTTTTCCAATTAGTTGCTATTGGTGTATTAGAAAGCCATGCATTTTTGTACTTGGCCTTTGGCCACCTGGCTAAACTCCATTGATTCTAATAATTTATAAATTCAGAGTCTAGGATTTCCTCTGGCCAGACAATCAGATTACCGACAAATAATGACACTTTTATCTCTTTCTGTCTGCTGCTTATGTCTCTCTTGCCCTTTTCTTGTCTTATTGCATTGGCTAGGACCTACAGTTCAATGTCAAATAAGAGAGGTGACAGTGGGTATTCCTGTTGTATCCTGAACTTGAAGGGAATGCATCTCACATTTATCTATTAAGAATAATAACATTTGCTATAGATTCTAGTAACTATCCATCATCAAATTAAGAAAATTCCTTTCTATGCCAAGTTTGCCACGTTCTCTCACAAAGTGCCCACTGGATTATATTAAATGCTTCTTCCGCAATTAGAGAGATCATCACACAGTTGTCCCCCCTTAATCTGTTTTAAGAGAGGACTGCACAGCACTGGACACCCCTAACCCAATGCTGACTTTAGAGGTCAGGCACAACAAGGGCTGTGACCCTGGACATAATGATGTCATGCTACCTCAGCTGCCAGAGCTCTCCTGATGGCAACCTCCCCTCTTCAACCCTATCATTCCCTGGGCAAATCTCCACCTTTATCCTGAATGCTCAGTAGTCCCTAAAATGCCACGGGCCTTCGTCTATATGCAGGGGACATCAAGTCAAGATAGAGTTCACTGCCAACCCATCTCCATGTGATGAAAAATCATCCCAAGCCTGTACTGTGGGAAGTGGGCTGAGCATATCACTTTTTCAAGATGAACAGCTCATTACTGTGATGTAAATACATCACCATCCACCTCAGCATACTGGAAGATTTCTGTGAAGCTACGCCAAAATGAACAGGATGCCTCAGAGTGTAGTAAGCTCCCTCTCCCCCAGGGGTATTCAAACAGAGGTGGGAATGACCCCCACCCCCAATATTGTTACAGAAGGTATTCCTAACTAGATAAAGAGTGACCCAGGTCTCCTCATCTGTAAAATGAGGGTCGCAGACCAACCAAAAGGAGGAGGAGAAGGAGGAGGCCTGGAGGGTGGAGCAAGCAGTAGGATTTATTGATCATGTCCAAGCACTTCACACGTAGTTCTCACTGAGCCCTCACAATCGTTCTTTTAGGTATTAGGACACATAGAGAAGTTACTATGAAATACACAAGGTATAGTGTAACAGGTAACACAGTCACAAGGTAACAGAATCAGTAGGTTACAGAGCCTAGGTATGCACCAATGGCCTCTGCTCCAGTCCTCGGGTCCCCTCCACTATGCCACTCTGCCTCCCACTACAGGGCATGAAATTGCTTGTTAAACTGCCTAACACAGTGACAGCCACATGATGATTCTCCCCATATGGAGATGGTCAAAGGTTCCTCCCACTGAACAAAGGCCATTTTCTCATCTGTGAAGCAAAGGAAAGACTGCATCCTGGCCCTTCACGCACAGGAAGATCTGACTGTGTGGTATGGCTAGCTCCTTTCACCTTTTCAAAATACATTCAGAAACATGATCTCATCTGAGCTTTACACCCCTGGGAGTCAGAGACTTGACAGAGAAGGTTACTGAGGCTCACAAGTGAAGATTCTGCCCAAGGTCCCACAGCTGGACCAGCACACTCGTGTCCAGGGACACAAGGGCCCATTGTGATCTCCATCCCAACCAAAGCCTCACAGGTGGAAAGAAAGTACAACCTCAAAAATTTCATTAAAAAGCAGAGCTACAAGGAAACCTATATTCAAACCCAAACTTGTGATGTTGATTAGTGTGTGTTGGTGATATGAATGAGGAGGGAGTCAATCCATGATTTGGTCAATCAAGCACAAATAGTGCCATTGCCTTAGACTCGGACCATATGACCTTTATACCCATGGCGTGTGCATTTGCTCCCCTTTCATAATCTAGGAACCAAAATATCTATTGGCAGCTCACTCCCACCAGTCGCAGGACGATTAGATCCTGTGTTTGGTTCCAACACAGAAGGCTCAGGCTTTTGGAGGCCACAGTCTTGTTCTAATGGTCAGATGAACCTATCATCAGAGGTCAGATGCTCAACCCTTGCTCCTTTGTTTACAAGAGGATCCATGCCACCTAAGAAACTAACTTTGCTTCTCACCAAAAGTATACTGTACTAAAGGGCACTGAGAATGAGGCAGCCCTTTATACATTTCACCATGCCCGTTGGCAGGAGGGGCCTTCTGAATTTACTCCACCTGGAAAGGCACACAAAATTTACCAATGCTTGACAGTAAAATTTGATAGTAGACATGCCAGGTGTCCCATCTCCACCCAGACACTGAAGCCTGAGTTGGGAGAGAGAGAGAGATGCCCTCATGGTGGTACCTTGTCCAGTTCTGATGACTCCTGTGTCTACTGCAGACAAAAGTGCTTAGAGAAAGGATAGAGGCTCACTCGTGTGGCGTGACCTGGAGACCAGAGAAGCCAAATATCGTGTGATCTGAATTATAGGACAGTCTGACCAGAAGAGGCAAATCGTAGAGGCTGAGCGCAGTCTAGTGGCTGCCAGGGCTGCGGGCTGAAGGGAATGGGGAGTGACTGCTCAGGGGCAAAGTGTTTCTTTCTGGGGTGATGAAAATGTTCTGGAATTAGACTATGGTGACGGTGGCACAATTTCGTGAATATACTAAAAACCATTTTAAAAGGGTAAACTTTATGGTATGTGAGTGATATCTCAATAAAACTGCTATTTTTTAAAAAACTTTGATGATGGAGAGAAAGAATAAGAGTTAGGAGATGCCTCCCTGCCCCACATCTTACCATCTGTCACCCCTGCCCACGTACTCACATCCTTGGTGCTCCTAGCAGTCCTACAGTGGTGGGACTAGCACCCAACACATTGTCCTCTAATTGTCCAGCCCTCAGCAGACCCCTCCTTTGAAGCAGCTGTCCTCATCCCTCCCACAGACTCGAGACTTCTAAGCAATAAGGGCAGGCGTGGGAACATTCTCAGAACATTCCCAGGAAACATCTCTGGGAATATTCATTCATCTGACGGAGAAGCTGACTGCTTTTACCCAAGCCCAGGATGGGGAAGCATACGAAACCAGAGACAGCTACTTTCTTTCTTGGAGAAGCTGGAGCTGGTAGGAAGGGAGTCTGTGAGCCCAACAGTTGACGCCATCATCATCATCTGTGTTCCTCCAAGCTGTGTCTAAGGAAAAGCACAATTTGGGGCTGCAGGTACGACAGACTTCAGAGGAAAACAAACAAGGCATAAAAGCTGCTGGAGGTTCCATTAGCAAGACAGAGCAAAAAATAGGATTCCCACATCCCCCTGTTGCCCTCAGGGCCCCTCATACTGCTAAAAATAAAGCAACAGGCCCTGGCATCTGCGATGCTGGAGTTCTCAGGAGTCTCTGCAGGGCCAGCCTCACTCTGGGCTTCCTTCGATTTTTCTTGCCTCCCCTTCCCCATCACTTAGGCATGGATTTCTGTAGCACAAGGTGGGGCAGCAAGGAGTGCAGGACTGAGAGAAATGTTTCTACGGACCACGGGGCTGGGATAGACTGCCTTCTGATGTCCCACTTCAAGGACGTAGTTCGGGGCTTGAGAAAAAAACATGCAGACAAGTGCTCTGTCCCTTCAGAACAGTGTCTAAGCATCTGTGTTGGCGGGGGTCGGGGTAGGGAGCAGTACAGATCCATTCAGTGATGGGACACCCCACCCTCAACTCTCTGGGGTCCTGGTCAGTGTTTAGGGAAAGGAGTCAAAATGTGGGGGTGGGGGTGAGGCAGAACAGCTCGGGCAATATGTCAGCCTGAGTTCACACCCATCACCTCCCATTACACAGCAGGAAGTGCCACCTCCTGCTCCTTCCACAGACCCCCACCCCTAGGCCTACCCAATACTCATGCAGAACCATGGTCTTTTGGAGAAAGAACAGCTTCAGGAGCAATATAGCTTGATGATCATGAGTCTAGACCTGGCGTCAGCTGCCTGGGTTCTAATTCTGGCTCTACCACTTACCAGCGGTGTGAACTCAGACAAGTTACTCAAGCTCAGTTCTCCCCCTCTAAAATGAGGATAATAATGTTTCCTACCTCACAGGGTTAATCCGAAGCTCTTACAACAGTGCCTGACACAAGAAGGGAATGCAATAAATGCCAGGTATTGTTGGGGACCTGCTAATAACGTCTCTCCAGGGAAGCGACTGGCACTGGGGGCCAGGCAACTCCTGACTGTCCAGGGCTGCCCCATACACAGCGGATGCTGACTCTCCCAGGCCTCTGGGAAGTACATGCTTGCAGTGCTCCCCTAGTCCAGTGACAGTCCAAACAATCGAGCAGTGAGGACAGGATTCAAACCAAGATTTGTCTGACCTGAACCCCGTGCCTCTCACTAGTATACCAAACTGCCTCCTATAACACCCACAGTGAGCACAAAAAGGCTTTCTTATCAGGGACAGCAAGGAAGAGGGAAATAGGAACCAAACAAGAAAATAAAATAAGCCTCTTCAAAAAAAAAATCAGCAGGCATGGCATTTATTAGTTTTTAAAAGTTACCAAATTCTCCTCTTCAGGTCCTTTGAGATTAACTTAGGTCAGAGTACAGAGAGCAGATTGTCATTCCCTTCCCAAAGATTAGCAAATGGCTCTCATCAGAGGGGGGCTCCTGGAAATGCAACACTTTTCTGTGAGGGCCTTGGGGTCACTGGAAACCCTAGGTCCTCGTCTGGTGACCTCGCTCCCCCCACTGGCCCCTTCCTTTCACGGGCGGCTGGCTGTGGCTACCATATGCCACTGTAGCCCATAGAGGCTCTGGGACATCTCAAAGGCCTGGCTCCATCTGAGGTGTGGCTCCAAGAACACAGAGACCCATAAAACAGCCTGGAGGCTGAGCACAAGGGAACAGCCATAAAACCCACAGTTCTAACAGCAAACACTCCAGCGGCTGGAGCAAAGAAGCCAGCTGCTGGGCTCCCCATGAACTGCAGAGGGATGTTCCTCCCTAGAACCCCACCCGATCCTGCAGCCACAGGATTGCGAGGTCCTCAGAGGCCACCTGTAAGAAGAGGGGCTTCGGGCTGGCCGGGTGGTGCAGCAGTTAAGTGTACACATTCAGCTTCGGTGGCCCGGGGTTCACTGGTTCAGATCCCAGGTGCGGACATAGCACCGCCTGGCAAGCCATACTGTGGTAGGCGTCCCACATATAAAGTAGAGAAAGTTGGGCACGGATATTAGCTCAGGGCCAGTCTTCCTCAGCAAAAAGAGGAGGAATGGCAGCAGTTAGCTCAGGGCTAATCTTCCTCAAAAAAAGAAAAAAGAAGAGGCGCTTCACTGAGTCCTCGCTAGCACTCACACCAGGGACTGCCTCAGATGCCTGCCTTGAAGGAGGTCAAGTAGAAAGAGTTGGCATTGTGCCTGGAGCCAGGAAGGACTCCACGAATGGTACCCTCCATCTTTCCTAAGCCTAAAAGCACCCCAACAAGTTGGGCATGATTCTTATCTTTCAGATGGAGAAACTGAGGTTCTGAGAAGTTGCACAACTAGGAAGTGACTGCACTGAGCTTCAAGCCAGGTCTGTCTGTCTCCAAACATGAGCTTTGCCCACTTCCCTCCTTCTCAATTGCTCTCGGAGAGGCCAGGTGGCAGGCCATCAGGGATGCTAGACGGGGCTTGGCAGCCTCTCAGCCCTCTGCTAAGTGCCCTCCCGACCCAGGGCATGTCAGCTTCCAGGGCAGCCTCCTGAATCTGCCGGGACAGTCCCCAGTGGTGTCCCGGGGGAGCGAGCCCCAGGAAGCCTCCCCACACTCTCCCATGGCTGGGGGAGGGGCGGCCTCCATCGCTTACTCCCCTTTCTAGAAAGGTTTTCCATGTTCCAGGCCATACCCTGCAGGCCTTCCAGCCAGCTGACACTTGGTAATGACAACAGAAGTGGCTCACATTTAGTGCTTCCTAAATACCCCGTACTTTACCACTACTAACTCACTGCATCGCCACAAACTCTCTATGAGGGAGGTGCCCATTTTCCAGAAAACTGAGATTTATGAAGAATATGCAATTTGCCCAAGACCCCACAGCTACAAATGGCAGAGCTGGGACTGAATCCGCCCCTGCTGCCACACCATTCTAACCCCTGGGGCCACACCCATAGACAGGCCCACTGGGCCGCCATCATCTCAGCCATGTGAAAAACTGCAGCCCGGGCAGTCTCCTCAGGCTCTGCCTTCCACCTCTCACTCAGACGCCCTGCCTGCCTGGGCCCCTCTGTGTTAGTCCCTTTGCAGGCAAAGCTGCTGAAAGTCTAGGCTGGCTCCAAGTTTAGGGTCACCCAGCCCTGCCCCAAGTCTGGAAGGAAGGAGATGGAACAGTCAGGTACAAGCACCTATTCCAGAGAAACATCCAGACCCAGAGCAGCAAGTGTCAAGAACCCATGGAAAGGCATTTCTCCCTAGAGGCAAGAAAGATATGCCAGATTGCATCTGGCACTTCCCTTCTTCCTAAGCCCTTTCTTGGGGCCCCGAGCCGAGCAGGCAGCGTCACTCCATCACGAGGCCTCCCTTGGTGCGTGGAGCACTCCCTTCCTGAAGCAGGCAGAGCCATCAGGGGTTGACGGTGTTCAGCCAACAATCTCTTGCAAAAAGCTGTGTTAGTCACCCCGTGCCACCTTGGGCACCTTGACCAGCGACAAGCCATCTGGGAAGCTGACCTGCCCAGAGACTCCCCCACTGGCAGCAGGCCCTTGGCAGTGGCCTTGCTGGATTTTCCCTTCCCAGGACTGTCTGCCTCCAATAAATCACACTGGCCTGGCCCCAAATTCTGACTCCCCTAACCCAACAGGGCAGGGGTGAGGTGAGTCACGCCAGACTTGGGGCGCCTCTAGGGCAAGATCTTTAGGCAACCTTTTGGCAAATACAGGGATTTATCAGCTAGAAAGGGAAACAAGACAGGAAGAAGAACCACGGGGCAGGAAAGGAGCTGAACGTCAGGAAAGGATGTGAGTGGGATGCTTCTGAGACTGAGGACACCAGCTCGCCTCACTCAGTGGTAAGAGGGGATCAGGAGCAGCCGCAGACGAAGGGCAGCACGGCAGAGTCGGGCCAGTCAAGCCAAGTGCAGGACTGGTCCTCATCACCTCTTTTCAAGGGGCTGCTCCCCTGCTGAGCGTGCTTCTTAGACTCCCTACCCTCCCTCTCCCTGAAATACATTACCCATTGCACACTGTGGTGGGCTGAAGCAGGCCCCCAACGAAGTCCATGTCCTAATCCCCAGAACGTGCAAATGTTCCTTATATGGCAAAGGGGGCTCTGCAGATGTGACTAAGTGAAGGATCTGGAGATGGGGAAAGAATCCTGGATTATCCCTAAATGTAGTCACAAGGGTCCTGCTAAGAGGGAGGCAGTGGGAGCTCTGACTACAGAAGAGAACGTAAGAGATGTGATGGTGGAAATAGACTGCACGGATGTGCTGTGAAAATGGAATAAGGGGCGCAAGACAGGAAACACAGGCAGCCACTGGACACTGCAAAAGGCAAGCACAGGATTCTCCCCTCAGAGGCCCCAGAAGGAGCCAGCCCTGTGGACACCTTGACTTAAGCCCAGTGAAACAGATTACAAACTTTTGACCTTCAGAACTGTAGGAGAATAATTTATGGTGTCTTAAGCCACTAAGTTTGGGGTCATTTGTCACAGCAGCAGTAAGAAACTAAGACACACTCAGTCCCCCTGAGAAGTTCAGTGCCTTCTCCACACTCAGCACTGTGCCAGCCACTAGAGGTTGAGCGAGGAGCAAAAGAGACCTATCTCTCCCCTCCTAGAGGTTAGAGTTATTCTCTCTCCCTCCGTCTTCTTGCCGAGGGTCTCTGTGGCCTGGAATATGCTGCCATCCGCCCCTCTAAGTCCTCTCTGTCTCTCCAGCTTGCAGCCCACTCCCTCCAAGAAGCTTCACTGGAGCCATGGAGACTTCAAACGTGCTGATCCTTCTGCATATTCTTCGCCCACCTGGGCCTGGCTAGCACCTCCTCTCCTTTAGGTCCTGCTTCTGCAGAGGCGCCTCCCCTGAGCCCCGCAGCAGATGAGGATGGACCCTGCCATGCTCCATGGTCTTTCATCAGTCTCTAGACTTCTGTGTGTGCATGTGTGTAAGAAGGAGATTATCTGGTCAACTCAGGCCCTGACAAACTGACCACTTGGCCCTGAAGGCAGGGATTGTGGACATCTTGTTCACTCCTGAATCCATTCCCACTGTGGTGGGCATTTTCAGTGATGCCCTCTGCCTGGAACTGCTTCATTAGCACCCCCACCAAAACAAGCCATTCCATTGCTGCTGTGGTGTGGGTTGTATGGTGTGTGCTAGGTCTTTCCTCTCCACTACAGAACATCCCTGAAGGCAAGAACCTCATCTTCTTGCCCATCTCCACTCCCTGACACGGTGGACTCAGCAAACACTAGCCTCCGTAGCTCCCATCGGAGCGCCTGGACCAGGCCCTAAAGTCCCTGAAATCTGGCTGACCCAACGCTGAAAGAGAAAGAGCATGAAGGCCTTTGAATAACCAAACTTTTCTTTAAAAAAAAACAAAAACGAAAAGACAGCTAATCAGCACCCTCAGGCCTGAGTCAGAAACAGGAGGAAGTCTGGGCTTAAGTTTCAAAAAAAAAACAGGACATAAAGCCCCAAGCAGCCTCCTAAGCCTTCAGGGATGAACCTCACCACAACCTTTGGGCAGCGGCCAATGCCTCTGGGGCAGAGGCTGCTGTAAAAGAAGGTCCTGATGAAGGCGGAGCCATTTGGGAAAAGCAGAAACAAGGTGGCAGTCACCATCATCTCTGATTAGCTGGAACACCGCCCAGTTCCCACTCTCAGGCCCCACACTGGCAGTTCCTCGGTCCCGGCCCAGGGCCCTGCCCGGAATCCTCAACCGCCATTCTCCTCAGGCAGGTCTCAGCCCCAAGACCACTTCCTCAGAAAAGCCCTTCCTGACCATCCACTGAGGTGGCCCCCTCAAACACCATCAAGCCCATCACCCTCTTCATTTTGCTCCATTGTGCCACTAGAAAGTATCCCATTCAGTTATTGATTATGGATTATCTGCCCCATCCACCCCTACTCCCAACCAGCCCTCTTCCTTGTTGTTCTCCCAAGGCTTCAAACAGCACCTGGCCCATGCAGATGCCAGAGAATGCAGAATAAACCCTTGCCATGCATATCTGGACGACACAGGGGTACAGAGACAAAGGTTCCGCCCCACCCTCACAGAACCCCAGCCTGGTGGCTCCCCAGAAAGTAAAGAGAGAGCCTGTCCACGGAGCATCTCTCTCTCAATAGCAGAGAATCTCTTTCTTCCCCAGCCCACCAGCAGCACTGTCCTTTTCATGATGGGAAAGACTGGAATGGAGAATCCTTGGGGTCAAGCATAGCAAATCCCAGTCACAAACAACTCACTGGCTAAGTGAAAGAAGCCAGACACAAAGGCCACATGCTATGTGATCCCATTTACATGAAATGTCCAGATTAGGCACATGTGCAGAGAAAGAAAGTAGATTATTCAGGGGCTGGGACAAGGGGAAATGGGGAGTGACAACTTAATGGGTACAAGGCTTCCTTTTGGAGTGACGAAAATGTTCGAAAATTAGTGGTGATCATTGCACAACTTTGTAAATATACTAAAAACTACTGAGCTATACATTTTAAAAGGATAAATTGTATCTCAATTTAAAAAAAAGACAAGACTCATTGAAACATGCCGTGGAGTAGTCAGAATTGCAGGCTCTGGAGTCAGACTGTCTAGCCTCAACTCCTGGCTCGAGTCATGAGCTGCAGGAACTCAGAAAAATTACAACTTGGCCTCTCGGTACCTCAGTCTCCCTATCTGTAAATGGTGGTAATAGTCATGCCAACCTCGCAAAGGTGTTGGGAGGATTAAATGCAGCCATCCATGTGTAGAGGACTTTGGTTGACTGGTTTCCAAACATTCATCTTCCCACATCCTTGCAAACTCTGTTTTCCATTTGGGGATCTTTAAGGTTCTGGGGACACTGACCACACCCCCTGACCTCAGCCTGTCCAATTACTGTGACCCTCAGGACCTGTGCAAGGAATGCTGGAACAAAGGTGTTTTATTTCCTGCCAAGTATAAACATAACAGCAAGTGCCCTCCGGAGCTGTAGCAGCCATCCTGGAACCCAGAGGCAAAGCAGCCTCAGCATGAGGCCACCTGTAAGGAAACTAGATTGGAGAGACAGAAAGAAACTGGGTCCTTGGAGACATCATTGAGCCACTGGATCAAGCCTCACCTGAAATCACACACCTTTTCAATTATATGAGCCAATGAAGTCCTTTTAATGTTTAAGCCAATTAAAGTCAGCACTTATGCTACTTGCCACCAAAAAGCACCATAAGTGATTCAGCTACATAAAGTCCTTCACTCTGGGCCTGGCATATAGTGAGTTCTCAATAAGTGTGAGCTATTGCAATTTGTGTGGGGGTGTGTGTGAGGAAGATTGGCCCTGGGCTAACATCTGTTGCCCAATCTTCCTCTTTTCGCTTAAGGAAGATTGTCACTGAGCTAACATCTGTGCCAATCTTCCTCTATTTTACGTAGGATGCCGCCAGAGCATGGCCCAAGGAGCCATGCTAGGTCTGCACCCAGGGTCTGAACCCAGGAACCCCGGGCCACTGAAGTGGAGCATGCGAATTCAACCACTATGCCACTGGGCTGGCCCCGTGACATTGTGATTTTTTTTCCAAATTCCTCCTATGCTATTCACCGCGGTCAATGTTCACCCAGATGTCTAGAAATGAGCACTGTTGGCTTACAATCAGATATTGGCTTATAACCTGATAATCCAGTTCCATATCCCTGTGATGGCAAGGCAGGGACAACTTCACCAAAGACCCCAACAGAGCACACAACAAGGTGGGTGATCTACTGGGTGTGCTCAGACAAGACGAGGCAAGGCAGGGGAAAGGCTGTATGGGAAGAACATGGCACTGTGATTATGAACTGAGAGAGGAGTTTATGATCCAACCTGCAAGGCAAGACGACCAAGGTCCACCAAATAGTAAAGCATACATTTGCTCGTTACATAATGGAAGCAATTCGACAGCAAAAGCTAAGAGCCCGAGGAAGAAAGAGCTGGGAGTTCTGGTGGCTGTCTGGTTTCTCCTGGCTCTCTGCTCCCAAACATGGGCCTACCCAGATCCAAATACACTTCCCCCACAAAGCCCAAAGAAAATGTACACATTCCAGGGACCAGAGACCCAGACACGTTCCAGAGCACTCACACAAAGCTGGCTAAACTATTCAGGGAATCCAGGCATTTTTCTCTTTCCCTCAGTTTCTTTTCTTCTCCCCTCTTTTCCTCCCAATGCAGTAGGAATATGATGCGTGAAACAATTATTTTTCAGAACCCATTGGCAGGTGGGGAACTTCAAATCCAGAGAAAGCAAAATGTAAACGATGCAAAAAGAGATCAAGATACATGAATATTCATCGTCTTTTCCCTTATGATGGAAAGCAGATTTGGGGAGGGTCGCTGAGCTCTGTTTCCTCTTGGTTCCTCCGAGCACGCCCAGTCCGCAGCTCATCATTCTGCCTGAACACACAACACAAGACAGGATTCTTGCCTCCAAGAACTGGCAGTTACACAGGGGCACACCTCTGTAAAAATTCACCAACCTGGATATTTAAGATGCATGCCCAGTATGTATTTAGACCTCAATTTACAAAATGAAAGTCAAAAGATTGGCAGATTCCTTCTCATCATTCAAAGCATGTGACTTCATCGAGGGAGCTGCTTCTCTTCACCGACAAAAATGAGTCCCTACTTTCTCATCTTGTCATACATCCTTGACACCGCTCCTGACCCCAAAACAAAGCAATGAAGGTGAAGAGTCCCCTCGAGGCTATTTGCTCCCAGGAAGACAAAGCTAGGGCTGATTCATTTCTGGATCACTTGCACTGTGCAGAGGCATACAACAGGTGCCCAATAATTGTTTATTGTGGGAATATACTACAAAGGTCTGGAATTTGTGCCCACACAATAAGGTTGTAAGTTCTCAAGGTCTGCGTCTTCCACCTCTTGGGATGTCTGTGTGACCCTAGGGCAATTACTTAACCTCTCTGAGTCTCAGCTCCTGAAGAACACCTGCCCTTCAAGCTTGCTATGAGAATTTCACCAGTTAAGGTGCAAAGTGGCCAGTTCATAATATAACACACTGTAAGCTCTCAGTAAATGGCAGCTCCCCTGCCCTAACCTTCCCCCAGTCACAGCACTGGGTTTAAAACTCCCCAGGAGCCAAATAAACCCTGGTTGACTGGAATTGACCAGCCCCACCCCTAGCTGCTGTGTACCTCTCTCCAGCACACTCTGTGCCTCGTTAAGGAACTTAATGCCATCTGGCCCCAAAACAATGCTTTTGTCTCAAATCAGACCCAGTAGGGGTAACAAGTAAAGCAAGAAGCCCATGGGGGCATCTGGGCCAACTGAGTTTGGCTTCCAAGGGTCCTTCCTTAGAGAAGGCGGTTCAGGCTGCAGGCCGGCTCACACCGCAATGCGAGTGTGCACTGTGGGGTTAATTAGCATGAAGCAGATGCCAAGATTCACCTCTGTGCTGATATCCCCCGTGTGCAGCAAAAACCATCATCACTCTGTTCTCTGACAGGATGTTTGCTTTCAAGCTAAGATTGCCTCCTCCGTCCCACTTGCAGCAATTCGGCTGAGCAGTGTGACGAGAAACTTGGCTCCTCTCACAATGGCTGGTGGCTGGCCTGACAGAGGCCCCTTCACATGGGGATGAAAAAAGGAGACAGGGTGAGGTGGGGAAGAAAAGAGCAAATTCGTCACTTTATCAAACACAGCCAAAGACTGTCTGTAGGCAGGAAGCTGCTGTCCCACACACACAGAGCATATAAATACCCTTTCTTCTGGGGAAGCTGGGCGTGAGGCGCTTCAGGACCCCGTGCCAAACCACGGGCACAGGGAATGGGGAGAGGTTACCTTTGCAGGCCCACCCCCAGGCATCCACACCCTGCCACTGCCCAGGCCTGGATGGACATCTCATCTCCTTGGAGCCCAAAACTTGGTGAAGGTGACCTGAAAGGCTCAACCTCAGCCTCCAGAGATAATTAAATACTCTCAGAGCTCAAGAAACCACAGACAAGAAAGAGATTCAGTGCCCAAAATATAAACTTACCCAGTGTGGAATATGAGTCAACCCATCAGCAAGAGTTTGTTGAATGCCCATCTGTTCATTCATTCACCAGTGTCTTCCAAGTGCTTACCCTGTGTCATACTGCATGCTTGGTTCTGGGGATACAGAGGAAGAGGAAGCCCACAGCCCAGAGTGTGTGGAATCCTGAAGGACCAGAGTTAGGAGCTCACAATCTAGCTGGAGAGCTGGGCAAGTGAAGCAATACGGACTTCTCCAGGGTTCGTCTCCACCACAACTAACACAGCACTTTGTGTAAGGCAGGCTTAACTGGGGGCTTGAAGATATCTACTTCTGCTAAATGGCATCATTCCACCTGGATCCATAATAAAAACGGTGGCCACTATCTTATTGAGTATGTCTCATGGGCTAGGTAGAATCTTCTCTGTGATCTGCTACAACGGGCAAAGGCAGCTAAGGCTTGGGGAAGATAGACAACTTGCCCAAGACCACACAGCCCATCTGCAGGGAAGGCACAAGCTGAGCCCAGGTCCTTGAGCCCCAAATCCCATGCCCCTTCCACCTCACTGCACCAGCAGAGGAAGGAGCCCCCATGTCTATCCCTCACCCAGCCCGAGCTCCACTGTGGGCTCCCCCAAGGAAGCACCACCATGACTGAAGCCCTGGGACCTCTTCACAGCCTAATCTGGTTTGAGACAAGTTGCTGATGAGCAAAATATTTGCTTAACTAATGACTGTGGCAGAATAAACTTGAGATAAGAGGAAGTAGGAGGTGGGAAAGAAAGATGATCCAGAAGTCTTTCTGGAGTTCAGTGTATAGAAAGATGTTTTTGGTGCCTCAGAACACATAATCCCCAGTAGAGGAAAAAGTCTGAGGACAAATAACACATATTATGTAAACCTTAAAACAGGCACCTGGCCTACCTCCAGTATCCGAGAAACACTTTTTCCTAAATGGGAGAAATTGTCAAATAAGAAACGAGCCACACAGGTGGGGAGGCTGAGGTTCGAGAAGCCCTTTCCTCTTCACCCTTACAGCCCCAAAGGTCCTCTGGTCCATTCACAGCTCAGTAGGCCCCTGCGGGCATTCACAGGACAGGAAGGCTGCCCAAGACAGAAGACAGACGGGCCCACCTGACTCAAAAGCCTCTTCACAGACCCTGGAAGCAGCGCTTTCCAGGCCCTCCATAACTTGCCATCCCTTTTGTCTCCATCTGCCTGAGGTTGTGGAAGGTGAGTGGCACAGGGCAGAAGACTTAGGAACAAACTTAAAATTCTTACAAAAACAGAGGGGTTGCAAGAGACCCTTGGAATTGCCTCATCCAAGCCTCATTTTGCAGGTGGGCCAACTGAGGCCCCCTCACTTTTAAAGTGAAGTCTCTCATCCTCCAAACTTCTTCTGTTCCCCTCCCCTCATTTTCCCCCTTCCTCCTCTTTCCTATAGTGGGCTGGGGATGGAGGGTGATGTTGAGGCAGAAGGTAGGAAGCATTTCTGGCTCCACTTTTCTCTTGCTCTAAGCTCTGCCTCCACCTGGAGTGTCCCAAGGAAAAGTCACCTCCTCACTATTGGCCCATCTTGGTACTCACTGCTGATCCCACTACCATGTTCCCTCCAGCAGCCTCCTCTTCCTCATCCTGGCACCCTCACCATGGCCACTGAAGGAGGAGAGTGGTCTAAAATAAGTCAACCTCATCAGAACAGGAGCCATCTATTGAGCCCCCAAGAGATGTTAAGTGCTCAGGGTGACCACCTCATTTAATCTGCACACAGACCCTATGTGGCAGGTATTTTTAGTATTCACGTTTTACTGATGAAGAACGTAAGTTTGGCAAGATGAAGTAAATTGTCCAAAGCTATTGAGCTAGTACAAGATGGAGCTGGATTCCAGCCCACATTTATCCAACTCTAAGGCTATGCTATTAAGTTCACAAGCTTGAATTTAAGAGACTGAAGTTAACATTAAAATGAGTGCTGCCCCTCTGCAGTGGGGAGGAGGGAGAAGAAATTACACATTTATTCCAATGCTGCTAAAACTCAAAGCACCTCTGGAACCTTTCTTTGGAAATCGCCTACAGAGGTAATCTATACGCCACCCAGAACCTTCAGATTCGATACATCATAATTACACATTTGGGGGACCAGAAATACCTTACCCATGTTGGTTTCTTCTCTCATTCCTTATACTTGCCTGCGAACTACCCCAGATGGTTCCCTAAAATCAAACTGACTCTCAAATGCTGAGAGATGTCACCCCAGCAACATTCTAAAGACCACACCAATGCTATCACAAACCTGTTCCCAAGGAGAGATCCTCATTTTCCAAGTATGGATGAAACCATTCATTCTTTCAGTCCTGCATTTATTCAAAAAGCATTTTGTGAGGCTGGACCCTGTTTTAGGTTGCTAAGGAAACAGAGATAAACATAACAAGGTCCCCGTCCTCTTGGACCCCTTAACATGGGGACGATACTTCAACTTCTGCAAAGGACCTCAACAGCCCCAAGCACTGCAGATGTAAAGGAGGATACCCATAGTCCCAGACTTCAGGAATGCTACATTCCAGCAGGGGCACAGGCATGCCAGCCATCCCTCTGGAGCTGGGGGGACTAGAGTGGAGAGTTCTGGACAATAAAGCAACCACCTAGGATATTACTGTCATGTTCCATGTCAGGCAAAAGTCAGTCTCCCAACGACGACCAAAGTGAATTAACAAGAATACCTGACACTTACATAGCCCTTAATACGTATCAGGTGCTACTCTATGCAATTAACACATATTATCCCCCCCAACAACCCCCGGAAGTGGTTACTATTATTAATCCCACTTTCCAGGTGAGTAAACTGAGGCCTGGAGAGGTGAAGCAACTTGCCAAAGGTCTAAAAGTCAGCAAAGTAGCAGAACTATGATTTGAACCCAAGCAGTCTAGCTCCAGAGGACACGCTCTTGGGAACTACACTGAACCAACTAGAATGAGAGATGTTGCTCATTTGGACATATACGTTCTCCACTGGGCTTCAGAAAAGCAGCCACGTTACTCACGTTATTACTCACCTTCAATCCCCTATTGTCTCAGCAGTGAACTCTTGAAGTCGCTCAGCTAGCATGTGAAATTTGAACTGGGTGGAACAGGCTAAAGTGAAGTGACATTTCCCAGGGGGAAGCACTTCACCACAGGGAGGAAGAGGAGAGGGATCCGGGACCCAGCCTGTGCCATCCTTCTCCCTTATGCTCTCCATGTTCCAGGCAAAGAGCCACTTACGGTAATATTCAAAGCGGGAGAGAGCTGAGGGGCAGAGGATGCTTTCAAACCATAGGGACTAGCACAGGCAACCACCGTCAATTCACCACCGCTCACCAGGACGAATCAGGGGCAATGCCATCCGGCCACAGCTGAGACACCTTTGTTCTCTTTGGAATGTGGAGAGAGGAGGCAGTTAAGCCCCTTGGTCCCTTTGTTCCTGAAGGTGTTTAAGAAGCAGAGTAGCTTATAAGCTGAAAGCAGGGACAAGAAGGGGGAGAGTTGAGGAACACCAGAGCATCACAGGAAGCAGCTAAGAGTTAACACTCTGGAGCTAGAAAACCCTGGGTTCAGATGGAGTCCCCTGTCACTATTAACTGACACCCTTTGGGCAAGTGCTATCACCACTGCAAGCCTCAGTTTTTGCTCAACTGTAAAATGGGGATGACGATAACAATGCCTACATCATAGGCTTATTGAGAGGATTAAGTCAGATGAAACGTGTAGAGTGCTTACCACCACATCTGACACCTAGCAGCACCCAGTAAACAGTCAGTATTATTATTGCATCACCGTAATCGTTAATTATGGCAGAGCCAGCTACTGACAGCAGAAGCCCTCACTGCAGTTCTCTCCCAGCATGGCATTCTGGAGCCCCTTCTGCAGTCTGGGTGTTCTCCAAATCCATTTACTACTCCTCCTGGGCACACTACTACATTTCCCAGGATCCCTTGCAGTTAAGGTACCACGTGACTGAGTTCTGGCCAATGAACTGTGTGGCGGAAGTGATGGGAATGATTCCAGGACTACTCCCACAAAAACCACACCTCATGATCCCTACTTCTCATTCCCCATCTGTCAGATGGATGCAGAGGACCCAGCAGAGACCTTCAGGGCCCCCTAGAAGATGGCAAGTCCACAGGTGTAAGAAGCCAAGTTCCCTGAATGACTGCATGAACAAGTCCCCACACCTCCCCATACACACACACCCCATCAATGGTACCTTATATGAGTAATACATAAACTCCTACTGTATTAAATCCCTGGCATATCTGGGTTTCTTGTTACAGCAGCTGGCCTACCCTGACTGATACACACAGTTAATCAAGCCTCAAAATGGACTCACGGGTCCCTGTTGGCTCCCTGCTTTCCATAACCACTACCTGAACCAGAGTCTAGATAACATAATATGGCTCCAAGAGAGAAACGAGCCGCTGTGACTGGTTAGGTAGGTAAGTGTGAAGAAGATGCAGCAGCAACTCAAGAGAAGCAATGGAAGGACCACTACTCTAGAAGTAGGACAATCCAACATTACTACACAGCAATATTTCCTGTGCTCAGGGTCAGCTGCCGGTTCTTCATGAGAACAGCACAGTACAGGGGAATGAGCATGGTCTTCGCAGACCAGAATCCATATCTGTTTGTGATCTACCTAGGAAAGTAAGTGAACCTCTCTGAGCTTCAGTTCCCACATCTGAAAAATGCGGAAAATAATACCTCCCTCCGTGTTCCGTGACATCATGTTGGTATCTTGAAATTGGCCACGAGGGGAGTACTTACACCACAGGAATTGACAAATGCTACAAATAGGGGCTTTTTTCCTGGAGATCCAGTTGTTAAACATTTACCAGCATATCACCAGATAAATAGGAGTCAGCTAAGCCGAATAGGAGAGGAGGGAGAAGGAAAGAAAATTCCAGGTAGAGTGGACAGCATGTTTGAAGGCCTGGAGGTATAAAAACAAAAAGTTTAATGAAATGAAGGAAGTCCTATATGGCTAGGTACAGAGAGCTTGGGAAGAGAGGCTAACGGGAACCTAGAGAGAGGGCAAGAGCTGGATCTTGTGGAAGGACCACTCTAAACAGTAGTTACTTGCTCTAGTCATCTGTTGCTGTGTAAAAAATCACCTCACAATGTAGTGGCTTAAAACATTTTATTTTGTTCACGCTTTTTAAGTCAGGAATTCAGGAAGGAATGAGCTGGCTGGTTCATCTCTGATTTATGTCAGCTGGGGCTAGAGGATCCACTTCCAAGATGGGGTCTTCCCCCCATGTCTGGTGCCTTGGTGCTCCTTGGAGAATCTCTCTCTCTCTCCCTACATGTGGCATCTCATCCTCCAGGGCCTTTCCACGTGGCCTGGACATCTCTCAACAACACTACCTGTGCTCAGAGCTCTCAGACTCAGGGTCTCAGAATAGTCAGACTTCTTATATACTGTGGCTGGCTTCCCAAAAGCCAGTGTTCCAAGAGACCAAGAGAAAGGTGCAGGGTCCTTCTGACGGAGCCTCAGAAGTCACAGTGTCACTCCCAACATGTTCTATTGGTTATGAGCAAGTCCCAGAGCCATCCCTGATTCAAAGGAGAGAACCACACAAGAGCAAGAATACCAGGAGTTGTGGTTCATCGAGGGCCTTCTTTGAAGACTGCTCCCACACTGGTGTTGATCAGCCAACACTCACTGCCTGCTCTCCAGGACCACCTGCCAGGCACAGGACGAGTTCAAAAAAGGAAAACTACCAGATCTGTCCACAAGGAGCATCAGATGGATGATCTCCACATGAGATGGAAAAGACAAACAGTGGGGAGTATCAGGGGAGAGAGCAAGATCTGACTCAGGTGGGTTTCCCAGGAAGGTGACATTCCCAGCAAGTGAGCTGAGCCTTGAAGGATGGGGGAGGCAAAGTGGAGGGTGGAAGAGAAGGAGTGGGCCATTTCTTAGGTCACGCCCAGCCTTCCACCACATCTGGACCACTTGTGGACCAGGCCAGGCCATCTCCACACTTCCCAGTACAGGTATGTCACTCAGGCCTGGGCACTCTGCAGCAATGGTCAGGCAGCTCAGAGCAAAAGCAGCTCCTGACTGTGCCAGCTTGTTGCTGGGCCCGTGAGCCAATCCAATGCACCAGGGCTCGGGAGGGGCAGTGGACTGTGGACCTGTTTGCTCTGGCTCAACCTCCTCACCCAGAACCAGCAGGCACCACGACCAGCAGAAAGGCCAGTTATGCAACGACCCTCACAGCAGCCTGCCAGGCTCAGAGACTCAGCCTGGTCACCAGGCCTGGTAGTGAGACTACTGTGGCCTACTAGGCAGGCCTGGGCTCTGACTGCCATTTTCCACATAGGCAGGCACAGGATGCTCTGCTGACAAACACCTGGGGACAGCCAGGGCCGTGAGAGGGACCTAAAAATAGCACAGCTGGCAACAGAGAAGCTTTTTCCAAATCCTTGGGGTCCTGTTATATCTCATCTACAGGCCTTAGGGACACACACGGGCTGGCACCCAAGCATTCACCCATCTCACAGGCTCGTGCTCAAAACAAGTATGGGGACCTGGGAGGCTTCCAATGTCACATCAGGAGCCACTTAGTGGTCAGAGTCATGGAAACAGTCTGTCCTCGGGGCTGGGCCTAGGGATGACCAGGCTGGGTCTGCCTTCACAACCCCATTCCCCACTGGGCTCTCTCTAGCCACCCCCTCTGACCAATTCTCAGTGTTCTCCACCTTTTCTGAATTTCAAGTTCTTAGTGCTTCTCTTACTCATTTGGCCGTTAAGAATTATGGGCCTTGCACTGTGTTTTTAATTTCTCATGTGAGTATATTATATCAACCCAGCTAGATGCCTAGAAAAACCACGATATGGACATGTGGGCTGTGCACTGCACAATTCCAGGGAATTCGTTCATGACTATGGAGTGAATGGTGCCCCTGGACTCATGTGATGTGGCTACTGGCATTGCCAGAGAGGAAACGATGTCTTACACGACTCTGCATCCCTGGGCAAGGCACAGCCACCCTTCCAAAGCTGTGCGGACTGACTGACCCAGTTCCTGCTGCCCAAACGATCCGGCATGAGGCTTGGCACACACAAGGCCTCAATGCCCAACGGTCTGGGAGGAAATCCGTGTTGTGATACAATAACGTATTTCCAGGCTGTGGAGGTGGAGAGGAGCAACGAACCAACCTTCCTAAGGCAAGGGGAGATTCATAACCAGCAAAGGAGTTACTACCACCTCTTCTGAGGGTGCAGACTGAATTCTGTGTCCCACCCACACCCTAAATGCACTTTATGTACAACAGATCAGGGAATTCAGATATATTTATCTGCTTTTCATAGAATTCCCATTCTTTTATTAACAGTTTCAGAGTTTGAGATATGAGCAAACAGCATGTGAAGACTAAGGCATCATCGTTCCACATCAGGATGTGTAGCTCCATACTTTAATAAGAAGACTTTGCTGGTGGATGTCAAACTTTTCCACGTCTCTATGCTTTCCCGCATGTGTGCGCCCATGTGTGCGTGCACGCACACACACACCCCTCTCTCAAGTTTTTAAAAATATGCTTGAATTCTGCATCCTGCTCCTAATATCTGCCATGTATGTAATAATGGAAGATATAATGTATGGAAGATATAATAATGGAAGAATAATGTAATAATGGAACTAAAATAATTTACTATTTTATAATAAAAATAGTGTTTTTATCCAAAACTTCAAGGAAGACTGATACTCAGAAAAATGCCCCAATATTTATTCTGTGCCTCCACATACATGTGGTACATGTGCCATCGTTCATAAAGTATAGTTAGGTATTATCTGATGTGAATCTCATCTTATAGGAGCCCTAGAGTTGTGCAGTGAGCAACCTGCACAACTGCACACAGCACATCTGACTATCAGATAGAGAAAAAGTGATTATCCCATTTTCCAGCAAGGAATACCAGGACTTAGAGACACTAAAAGGACTAGATAACCCTTAATGTTCGTTTCTATCCTGACAGTACAGAATTCTTTGAACTTGTTCAAGGAATCTCACGTCTCATCCAGGCATGGTACATGAGTCTCAATACACCACCTCCTCTTTTCTGTCCTATCCATGTTCTCAAAGTTCCCCTCGCTCCATGGCAGGGATGAGCTGAGCAGAGCTGACCTACCACTACAGGAGGTGTAACTATAGGTGCACAGTGCAGGGGTTAGACACATGGGCTCCAACGCCTGCCTGCCTGCACTGAAACCTGGCTCTGCCCCTCACTACTGGGTGACCCTGGGGGAGTTACTCACCCTCTCATGCCTCAGCATCCTAATCTATAAAGTGAGGGTGATAATACCACCTATTCACTGGGCTGTTGTGAGGATCAAATAAGATAATACATAGAAATACTACCAGACACATACTAAGCACTCAAACTTTGTTATCCAAAAAAATACATATATTTATTCTCTATGCCTCAGTCTTCTAATTTATAAAATGGAGATTACAAAACTGTTTACTCCAGAGGATTGTTTTGAGGATTAAATAACATAATAAACATGAGGAGCTTAAAACAATGCTTAATGCTTAGTAACTACTCGAAAAAGTTTATTATTAATTTTTTTCCTAAGAAGCCAGTTACTCCAGGTCACACAGAAAGACTCACCCAAACAAAAGCACCACCAAGTGTGGAGGTCAGCGCAGCGCCTGCGGAGGGAGACAGAGAGGCTAGGAGAGTGTTCGAGAATCAACTGCTGTTTTCTAAAACGGGTGGCGGACAGGCTATAGTAGAGATCAGAGGTCTTTGTTCTAAATTCGTACTTTCTGAGGTCGGGAGGGAAAGAGGCGCATAAGTGAAGAGGCGCCCATGAGATAGGGAGGAAAGAACAGGACCGGCCTGACTTGCTGGTTTCTCTTCTCACGACTAAAATCATTTCAAAGCCCTGCCTGGCGTGTAAACAGGATCATCCCGGAGGAAGCCGCTGCAGTTTCATTACACTCTGTGTTCATGGAGCACAAACAGAAACCTCCACAATTTTATTAGTTTCCATACAACTCAGGAGAGATTTGCATGCTAACATTTCAGCTCCTGACTTAAAAAAGGGACCAATTAAAAATACAGTGCTTGCATTGCCTGCCACTGGAAAGTGAAAAGATGCCCTGAGTTTTAAAAGTCCCTGTCATATCTGGTTCATGGCCGTACACCAACTATTCAGTACTGCAGATACAAAAACTACTGCCTAAATTTTTAGTTTATTTTGCAAGAAATATTTGCAGGCTGTCTGCAGCCCCCCAATAAAAGTTAAACTATGATTAGAAAAATCTAACAAGTATTTTTGTCTGGGCTTTGTCAAGTCCTACACAATCACCAATTCACTCAATAACACCAAAAAGCTACCTGATACACTATGGATCTGTGAACTGTTAATGCAATGTATTTGTGACAAGTTAAAATTTAATACACAGCCCCAGTAGCATCAGCTAATTGATGTTATGTAACCTAAGAGACTCTTCCGTAAGTTCTGATGTACTGGCTGCTCTTGATTTGGGGGAAATCGTATTTCAGAAGTTATTAAGTGTGTGGGGATCATTCCTTCAGACGCTCACTCCTTTGTCACAGAAGCTCCGGTCTTCTTACCCCTGCTTTCGGCGGCTGGAACACTCCATGCAGCAGAGCTGAGATGCTCCGTCTCACTCCAGGCTTGCCTTCTGAGGCAAGTTAAGGAACAGCATCAAAGTTGACTTGCACGACCTCCCTTTTTACCAAATGTTTCTTTTTATGCCCAGCCTCAACAAAGCCAGCCTATCATATGACACTATTTATAGTCTATAATCAAAGAGGTTTTTAACATTTCCCCCACAGCAAAAATTAAAATTAAAACCTCAACAGTGATGTGGCTTTCATTAGAAGTAACAGTAGAGTCACAAAAACCTATTTCTGAGAATTTTTTTAAGTGACAATTTAAATGATGATATTTCCAATGGGGCCTGTGTCCTGAGAATGTAATACTTAAATACGCCACCTCATCGAAGTCAATATTGAATTTCTGGGGACATGTCAATCAAACTTCACTCTTGCGGTTTATAGTGGAACCAGCACTGCTCCCTTGGCCATCGCCTTGAATAAGTTAGTCTTGGGTTCTTTATCGGATAAAAATGGTAGCTTTGAAATCTGATTTAAGACATGGTTGTAAACTGAAATCACTGACGCAGAGAGCATGTTACATATGTGAGAACTGGGGCCCAGAGACAATGACATGCCTAAGATACCACAGCTACTCATACATCAAATCAAAAATCCAGTAGTCCTTCAACTTCACTCTAAGAATAGACGCCATTAAACCAGACTCTATGCGCAGAAAGAGGGTTGTTCTGTCTGTTCTTCTGCTCTCAGTGTGGATTCCATCTAAACCAAACAGGGCCAGCCTGGGAACTTCTCATGGGAGGGCCACTTACCAGTCCTTGGACGACAAATATTAACTGCCCCACCAACCAATGAGAGGACCGTGGTGAAGAGCGTGTCTTGGGAAGAAAACGTGCCCACGGATGATGGTCATCTCCCAGAAGTAGGATTTGGAGGGATTTTTTCCCCTTTCTTTTTTTTTAAGTGTGGAAAAATAGACATAAAATTACCATCTTAACTATTTTTAAGTGTCCAGTTCAGTAGTGTTAAGTATATTCACATAGTTGTGCATTTTTTCATCTCGCAAAACTGAAACCCTATGCCTATTAAACAGCAACTCCCCATTCCCCACCCCCTAGCCCCTGGCAACCACCCTTCTACTTCTCTTTCTATGAATGTGACCACTCTAGGTGCCTCACATGAGTAGAATCATACAGTATTCCTTTTGTGTCTGGCTTATTTTAGTTAGCATAATGTCTTCAAGATTCATCCATGTTGTGGCCCATGTCAGAATTTCCTTCATTTTTCAAGATGAATAATATTCCATTGCATGTATATATCACATTTTGTTTATCCATTCTTCCACTGATGGACATTTGGGCTGCTTCCACCTTTTGGCTACTATGAATAATGCTGCTATGAACATGGGTGTGCAAATATCTTCTTCTGGATATGTAAACAGAAGTGGAAGGGCTGGATCATATGCTAATTCTGTTTGTAATTTTTTGAGGAACCTCCATACCATTTTCCATAGTGGCTGCATCATTTTACATTCCCATTAACAGTGCACAAGGTTCCCGTTTCTCCACATCCTCGCCCACACTTGTTGTTTTCTGGTTTTTTGTGGAAAAAAAAGCACCTGGTGGGTGTGAGGTGTCTTTTTTTTAACCTCTCTCTATTGCCTACATTTTGTTCAATGAACACATAGTGCACTTAAGATGAAGGCCAAAAGTGTAAAACACTGAAATTGAAAAAGAAATATTATGAGGAAAATAGGGTTGCATATGAACTTAAGAAATGGATATCTTTTTTAAGACTGAAGCAAATCATTGATATCTGTGGTTTCAGCTAGAGACACCATTCCTATACCATTCAGGAATCTTACCACCTGACCAGCTGTGGTTGCCACAATCCAGGGGAGAAGTGGCCGTAATTCACGTGTAGCTAAAACAACTCCTCTGAGCACTGTAAGGAAAGTGCTCCCAGACACACAAAGAAGAAAAGCACTGTATACGGCTGCTGCCAGCTCATGCTAGTCCTGAAAAACCCCAGCACTAGGATAAACCTTTCATCTTCTGATCCTTTCTTCCAAGCCTCAGAGCCCCCAGCTCTGAGTTCTCCATTTGATGCTCGTGGGGTGCCCACTTTTTCCCCTTCCAGAACCACAAAAGGTCTACTTTCCAAAGTCTTGCAAAGGAAGAATTCTGCTCCCCATGTAACACGCACGTAAACAAGACCCCACAAAGCCTTACAACTCCTAGCATCAGGGCCACAGAGCCACACAGGCCACCATTAGCAATTAATTAGATAGAACTTCTCACTTGGAAAGCTAAAATCTTCAAAAGTGAAATCACTCTTTCCACTGGTCTTTGTATAACGTTTCACTCCTTGGGCGTGAGGTCATTAGTCATGATTTACTCATTAAGACAAAGACGAACAGACTAAAAACAAAATCCATCAAATTATATATTTATCCAACCTCTAGCCCCCAGAAAAGAGATTCCATTTTTCTTTGTGTGAACATCTCCCTCGCCTTATTCTCTTGTATGTTCTTTTCTTTTCTGGTTTCCTTCTGCTCAACAAAATAGAGGAAATGTCAGCAGTGATATAGAGAAGCCTAGAAGAGCAGAGACAGATGAGCGGTGGGGAGGGACAACCTCAATTCTAGGAAGCAGCTGTCTTTAAGTGATGCAGATAGAGGCCCAAGATCGCTACATCTTCTTCCTCTTTTGGGGAGAGCCAACACCTAGAAAGCAGAGTCCAACTGCAGCATCCTAACAAAGGATCACTCTCCACATCTGGGTTCTTGGCATGGCCCCAAAATCACATCTGCTCTCAGCCAAGCCCAGCACTAAACTGTGAAGGAAGCAAAACTCTGGAAACCCGGGGCACATGCCAGTGAAGAAGAGGTGACATGACGGCCCAGGGGCAGTCAAAACCTCCAGCCACAGCTTCTGACAAGACCCAACAGCTCTCAGAGGGCAGACTACCAGAAACAACCACCAAAATGGGCCATTTTCCAAACTTTGGGGAATGGGGCAAGAGAAAACCTCACCACCTAAGGACAAGGAGGACACTGGAAGTCGTGAGACAGGAAACAAAAGTGGCCTGCACGGGAGCAATTAAATTAAGGGCTTCTACGTCTCAACAACATTGCCAACATCTAAACACTACCCAGCTCTGGGCCTTCCTTGGCCGCATTTAGAATTTGAAATCTATCATTCATCAAGATTTGTTCTGTGTGTCCTGGAAACAGACCAGAAGCAAAGAGGTGCTAGTGCAAGGAGAAAGTTTTTCTGTTTATTCTAAGGCGGATTTGTCTCCAATGGAATGGTGACCTCAGGAGATGATGAACACCCTCGTCGCCTCTGGCAATGGAGCAGAGGGCTCCCAGCACTGGCTCTGGGGAGGAAGTAGGACCCAGGCCCCAAAGTTCCCTTCCACCACCATGACTTTGTAATTCCATGTGCTTATCAACTTGTAAGATCCAGACCCTATCCATTAACCTGCAAACTTCAGTCCCTCTGCTCCTGGACTTGGCAGGACTCACTAGGGAATAATGGAAGGAATGGAAAAGATGAAGAGCAGAAGGAAGGGGAGAAGAAAGGAACACAGGCTTCCCTGCTAACTACCTTTGAAATGCCAGAGTCAACAGGAAGCAGTCCCTGAGAAAATCTGGTGGGGAGGCCAAAGAAACAGCACAAAGAATACAAAGTAAATGAGATGTTTTAAATAATTTGGCTTTGGGCCATGTAAAGAAGCATTAGTCATACAGGTACTAAGATCTTAGAGGGAGATGATTCCGAGGCTGGATTGACAATGTGAAGTATATCCACTCCTGACCTGGAGTGAGACTCACATTTCCAAATTGGCAATTAGACATAATGTCCCAAAGACAATCACCAAATCACGCAGAAAACAAGGCAAATTCCATTTTCAAGCAGCCATTCTTTTGAAGCTACCCTTCCTTCCCCTGCCTGACTCATTCACCTCACCAGCTTGTCATGAACTAAATCCTTGTTATCCACTGGTCAAGAGAGACCTGAGCGGCGTGAATAATTAAAACCCAGGAATGACTCAAATATCGTTTTGTCACCAAATCAAGCCCATCCCTTTCACCTAGAGTTTCTCCATAGCTTCTAACAAATTACCGCAAAAAAGCACCAAAATGTGTTTGCACTAACTACATTCCCACCCAGCCCCTCAGCCAAGCACGATGGAAAGGGTCCTCCCAACATACATGTGCACTTGTGTTTCTGTGACTCAGCTCCCGCCTCCACTCAGAGACCAGACATGTGCACACCTATGAGAAGATAACTGTTTCTTTCCCTCCCACCCTGTCAAATAAAAGTCAGAAGTGGGTCTATTGTTTTCCTAGCTCAGTTTTATTTTTCACCTAGCTCTGTTTCCAGCACACAGTATGTACTTACTATGTAATAAAAGCAAAACAACAACGATAACAATAACCATAGGATTTATTTGAGAACCCATCTTGTGCTGGGCATTATGCTAAGTCCTTCTTCATTGTGGCTGCTGAAGATGCTAATGGCTGAAGTTTATTCCAAGTTCTCCTCTTTGATGACGGAACAACATAAAAAGCACATCTCAAGGAAAGAGTCCTCGGCAGTATGAGCTGTGAAAAACCTTGCTATGGCGAGAAAAGAAGCTACTTTCAATTTCAATCTGCTGGAATTCTTGAGAAGTACAACCGGAGGGTTGCACAGCACAGGGCCACACATCTCTCCCCACTCAGTGAAGAAGTCTGGAGCCTGAGCCTTTCAAGTTGAACCCTCCCTTTGGGAAGGCCCGCCCAGGTCCCTATGGAAACTCAGGCTGGCAGTTTCAGCTGCCTGCTGACTTCAAACACTCCAGAGGGAGTGGCCAGCAGCTGGCTTCCTGGAGCATCACCACAGTGCAACCCTGGCTACACCGCGAGCCTTTAATTTTGCAAGAAGGTGGTTTGGCTGAGTTGCCATTTGGACTTCGGAAAGCCTCACCCCTTGCAGCAGGACCAATGGCGCGCGAGAGAGCCCACATGTTGATTGGCAAGACAGACCACACTCTGTACATCCACAAAATGCTGCTCTGGCCACCACAGCCCAACTCCAAACCTCCAGTGCTCGTGGGTTCCTTGGGAGCAGGCGCCAGAACAATGAGCTTTAGCAATATGCGTCCAGACTGAACCGCACAGGAGAGGCCTGAGCAGTTTTCTTGAGCTGGCTGACCCAGCACAGGGAATCTTCCTCTTCCCATCCGCCTCCTGCTAACGAGCTGGGAATTTCCGTATTTAAAAATAGGCACGTCTTCCGGGAGGGACTGCCTGGAGACTGAGGAATGGACCGGCTCCTTGCTACTCAAAACGTGGCCTACACAGCCTCAGCATCACCTGTGTCTTTGTCAGAAATGCAGAATCTCAGGCCCCAGCCTGGACCTTCTGAATCAGAATCTGCATTTTAATAACTCCCCAAGTGATTCATGTGCATGTTGAGGTGTGAGAAGCCCCAGGACTAGACGAAGTAGATGCTCTCTCCAGCCCTTAGAGGTAGAGGCTGATACCCTAATTGACATTCCTGAGCCCTAGGCCCAGAGTGCTAAGACAACCCTAACTCTGACGGTGGAGCCCCCAAGTTTCCTTCCTCGTGTGCCCAGAGCCAGGATTCCAGCTACTCAAAAAGCATTTCAAAAACAGAGACTCTCTTGATCCACTCCTTGCTGTGCACAAAAAGGCTGTGGAATTTCAAAGGTCTTGAGGGAGGTGTGATCTTGCGGGACCCCCAGGCACATCTCCATGAGGACCAGTGTTCTCTGCAGGGCCCCAGGAGCTGCGGCATCACAGCACACACACAGTCCTTTTCACCAGAACCACAGAGGTGTTCCTCCAGGGGCTCCCCGGCCCTGAAGTCCCAGGAAGGTGGTGTTGGCTGCTGTGATTCTCAGGTTCACACGACCACTGCCACTGTGAGCTGGGACACCCCTGCTGCCCACTCTGGGAAGGATGTCCTGGCACTGCAATCCAATCCTGCTTGCTTCAGCACCAGGCTTCTCTTGCCCTGGTAAGAGAGAGAGGCTCAAAGCAAGCACTTACTCCCTGCTACCAGGCACCCAGAGAACGTCCCCTTCCAGGGAGGAAGACTCTAGTGCAGTGCCTCCTTGGCCTTGCCCTTCGGAATCCCTTCTCCCCTAGGCCAAACACCAAGGCACCTCTTCCTTTCTTCCTGATGCATGTGTGGAAAGGCCCCTGGGTACCTAGAAGCAGGGCCAGCCCATGGCTTGCGGTCATCCAGTGTCCTCCCAGGAAATGCTACGTGATGGGGTTAATGAGAGTACCTAGCGCTAGGGCTGTGTTCTATTACAATCCCCAATTTTCAGACGAGGAGACTGAGGCATAAAACAGTGAAGCCCTGGCCCAAGGTCACAGGCTGACTCTTGGGTAGTGCATGCGCAGCAGGCTTGACATCTAGGCAAGGCTGCTCACAGTGAACACAGTTACGAGCAGTTAAACCAATTTCTCCACCGCAGGACTTCTCCAAGCCTCTGATGGGACCCTCCAAGGGGGCACTCAGGTATGCCATGACTCTCAATTTTTTTTCACAAGGTAACTTCAAGGGCAACTGCTCCACAGAACACACTTTGGGAAACATTGCTCTGGGGGCGGTCAAGGTAAAGCTGGTCCAGGTAGAGAGCACCCTGGCCAAGAAACTCTTACATTACTGGGGACATGTCTAGGAGCTCTGGGCCAGGGATAAGAGGGATGGAATTTGTCCTTTCTCAAGGGACCCTTGACAGCTACATTTGCCCACGAAGCCTTTCATTTCTGCTAGGTCTACAGCTCCCGGAGCCCCACAACGTCAATGCTTGTCCACTGACTTCCCTACCATCACAATACTAGCCATCCTGCTAAGCCCTCATCCACGGACCCTTCCTTGGCTGTCCTCCCCAATCTTCTGGCTTTGCAAGAGCCAAAGGCCATGAGCCCAAATCTCAGTCTGACCCTAACTGGTTGTTTGACCCAAGGACAGTAGACTTCAGGGTCTAGAGGTTCTTATTGGCTCAAAAGTTCTATCTGTTGTAGTCTGTGCCCTACTGATACCAAGAGTTCAAGGAATCAAAGAGACAATAAACTCATCACCTTGTGGACCTATTGTAGCTCCCATTTACAGGAAACCTACTAAGTGCCAGGCATTTGCTGGGTGCTATACACCCATTATTGTCACTCCTTATAAGAATCCTACAAAGTAAGCATCATCATGCTCTTTTTATAGATGAAGAGATCGAGGCTTGAAGTGGCTGCCAGCCAAAGACGCTCTGCTAATAAGTGTGAGGTGCACGATTTGCACTTGGGTCTGTCTGACTGCAGGGACTCTACTAAAAGTGTGCATCTCAATGAAGAGAGCCAGGAATGAGAAGCAAAAGCTCTCTGGTCAAGGGCAGGTGAGTTCAAGCTCCCCTGAGACTGAGACCTGAGAACTTCTCCAAGGCCACCCTAAGTGATCTGATCAAAAAGGATTATCTGAAGGTCGTCCAATGTAGCCAATTTCCCAGAACAAGATAAGACCCCAGGGCCAACCTGGAATCAAGAATTCTGAGACACTGAAGCACCAGCCCTGATTGGATGCATCAGGCCAGACCCTGGGTAACTTCCAAGACGTACTGGGATCTGATATTTATATTAGTCACAAACCTGACAGAGAAAATGTGTTGTTTTCTCAGACACAGCCATGGAGATAATACCTCAAGAATTCATCATATGCAGACCAGCCTCGATCAAGCCCAAACCTATACAAGGAGGACAGCTCAAATTGAGAGCAGGAGTGAGTCCATGCCCAGTCACAGGCAGGCCCCTTAGCAAACCACAGCTCCATCAGAAAGCTGGCCTCAGTCTCCCCAGAGATTTAAATAGAAGCAGACTGTGTGCCAGAAGGAGAGGAGAAGATGGGAATAAAGACACATAGGCATTGCGAGGCTGAATTCCTACAGGAATTGCAAAACACGTTTTGAGCTAGAAACTTTACCCATACTTCCTCAACTCCTTCCACTCTCCTACACTAAACCATAGAGCAGGAAGGGACCTTAAAACTCACAGAATTCAATCGCAACATTTTAAACACAGGGAAAGAGAGACCAAAAGGTTAAATGACTTCTTCAAGGTCATGGCCTTATTCAAGCTGCCAGAGTAGCTCCCTGTTAACTACAGCCTGTGACTGGATTGGACCTCAAACATCACGGCCAAGTGAATAAAGAGCTCTGATGAAACCCAACAGAGAAAAAAAGAGGAACGTGAAAAAGTACACTTGAAGAACACAGTACTGGAATGATTGTGCCCAGTTCCCAACAGGTGGGAAATGTGATTATTTTGCTTCTTTATTTCCTAAAAAAATCCACACACCATTCTTTTTAAAATAGGAAAGTCATTCACCATTTGAGATTTGGAGCCGAAAGGTCCTAATGATGAGAGGCCTCATCACGCACACCCCCAGTTCCAGGTGCCTGTGATCAAACAGGACGGTGCAGTCTCAGCGGCTGAACACTTGCGAATCCAGAGCTCCCTGCTGAAACTCACCTCCCATGGAATCTCAGACGCTAAAAAGACCAGCCTTCCTCCCAGCCAGACCATTTGAGGGCTGAAGGAGGATGAGGGTGAACACATCTGAGGTAGAATTCAGGGGAGAAGCAGCTAGGTTTGCCTGGGAAACCCAGCACTAAAACAATTATTCCAAACAAGCCAAGTGCATTCTTCCGTACGGAGTCTTTACAATTATCAAATACTTGGAAAGCAAAAAGAATGAAGGACACAAAACTATGACTGCAGTAAAAATACAGACCTCAATGGTAGAAAAAAAGCTTATAAAAAGCCTAAGTTACTATTATTGGGTATAATGAGCTGGCTACACACAGTTTAATGAGGCAAATCAAAGGGCAGGTTTTAAGAGATCCTGGGTGTGTTTTAAAATGGACACTAAGGGTATCAAAAGTGACCTGATCTTATTCTCCATTGGCCTCACATCTTCCCAACCACCTGCAAGCATCTCTCGTTCCACGTAGATTCTTTGTTGAAACTTCCAGTTACGTCAACTCAGCAGGTCTTGTAGCTACAAAATATAGGCAAATATTTAGGGATTGTTTTTTCTGATGATCACTGCCAAAAACCTACTTTCTTGAGAAAACTGACAGAAGTTGTGCTTGGTCACCATTTAGGAAAGAGATTCTTTATGGGAACGATCAGATTTGCATTTCATCATCACAGGCACTGCAGCAGCACTGATGTACCCTCTAGAGTAGAAAGACTTTAGTAGCTGCGCTGAAAACCCGAGTCACAAACACCAAAACTGGCTCACTGAAAAAAGTTTTCATTATGATCCAGATTGCCCAGTTCCTTAAGGATAAGGAGGCAGTTAAAAAGTTCACCAAGATCACTTAGTCTAGAGAACATCTGAGGTGCACACAACTCTGAGCCACCTTTCGCCTCAGGGCAGGCTGAATCTCAGTAAAGGGAAAGACTCCCAGGGCTGAAGACTGTCGGGAGGTAGGGGGCAGGGGAAGTGCCAGTAAGAAGGCTCTGTGAATCAGCGCTTGTTAGGATGAGCACTGGGCAAGGGGCATGGTCTCGGGGTCTCACAGTTAGGATTTTGCTTAGTCGGAGGGCTTCTCTGGAATGTGGGTTTTCCACCTTGTCAAGTAAGGAGAAACCTCTATGGCTGGGAAGGGAACTCCAAAGAAAGCTGGCTGGTCAACATCTAGAGGAGGAGGAAGAAGGGGAGGAAGAGAATGATGGCTTTTATTTTTCTCCCTTATTTCCAACACACCAGTATTTTCCAAAACACAAATGTGCTGCCACAAAACACAGCTGAGCTCCAGCACCCAACAGAATGTATAATTAATGATCAGGAGAGAGCTTCAGTTCACCCCGGTCTTTCACTCATAGTCCCTTGCTTTCCTTTTCTTCCCATAGCAACTAAGGAGGCTGGTACAAGTTGCTGTACCCCGTAGAAGTTTGAGGGGTCCTCTGGATTAACTTTACTAGAAAAGGCATGAACACTCGGAGGTGCACTGTTGCCCTCTTCCCCTTGACCACCCCTCCCTCTGAAAACGTTGGCGCTGGGAAGTTCCCTGGGACGGGAATTATTCAAACAGAAAGCAGCTTGGCCACTCTTTTTTCCAGTTCTTTCTTTTTCATTCTGCAGTTTTCAATGAGAAACTGCCCCCATCCCTCACCTTCAGCCAGTGGGGGGGGGGGGGGGGGGCGGGCCGCAGGACATCTCTAGGGAGACAGGGACAGACCAGGCAGTCAGCCTAGCAACTATACATGAAGTGTAGTGAGCCTTGGTGCTGGTGGGCGTCTCTGTGCCAGGAATAGCTTAAGCCCACATCCAGCCACCTCAAAAGCGTCAGGGAGGAGGCTCTGCGTGAAACCGCGGTCTCTGCCAGCTTTCGGGCGGATCTCCCGCTCCAGCTCAGCGTTGCTGGTGGCATTTCCGGGGACCTAAAGGGGATGCCCAGGAGCGAGAATACACAGAACGAAAAACTTGGGGTGGGAAAATATTCCACGAGAAAATCTAAGGGATGGAGGGGGAGGTGGCATCAGGTTTGTGACCTGGCTACATTCCTAAACTGGCAGCCTCCATGGGTTGCCTCCAAAACTGGGCTGGATCTCCCCAACTTTCTCTAGCCCCTCCAAGATCCCTCACTTCCTCTGGCCATGTTTCTCTCCCGGGATTCCTTAGTCCAAAAGACTTTCTCCCTTGCCCAAAGGATTTTCTCTTCCGACTCCACAAACTCATCTCACCAACAGGTTTCTAAAGCGCGGGCTGTGTGCTCCCCCTTGCCCACCTCAAGGAGCCGAGCCGCGGCAGGTGAGCCGTGCGGAACACGCACCTAGCGGCCCCGAGCTTCCTCCCTGCCCGTGGGGTTGACTCTCCCTACCCCGCACCAAGGCACTCCAGCAGCGCGCGCCCCCGACCCGGCCCCGGCCCCGGCCCCGGCCCAGCCGCAAACAACCCTACAATAAACAAGGGGACAGGATTGGGGGTCCGCGTCCCGGAGCGCACCGGTTGGGGGCAACTCCTCACCCCCGGCGCGCCACCCGCTGCCCCAATCCAGGGCGCAGGGAGCGCGGAGGGAAGGGAACGCGGCGAGAGAAAAGCAGGCAGGGATGGAGGGAGGCACGGCGCCGTGTGGAGCTAGGAGGTGGGCTGCAGGGAACACCGAGAAGCCGCGGGGCTGGCGCAGGGGGCGGACGCCCGGGCCGCGCGGTTACCTTCGTCTTGCCCCCGCAGTGGCAGCAAACGGTCCACAGGTACTTGAGCGTCCGCCAGAGCAAGATAATGAAGAGGCCCCCGAAGAAAGTCACCATGGAGGAGGCCAGGAAAGCCCACCACATGCGTTGGCCCCGGCTGTCGCACGGCACCTCCATGGTCACCGGGATGATGAGCGCATCCATCTTGGGCTCGTGGACCGAAGACGAGGAGGAAGAAGAGGAGGAAGAGGAGGAGGAGGACGCGTCTAGGCTGAGATGGTTGGCGTGGATATTGCTACTCATTCTAAGACTGCTGCTGCCGCCGCCGCCGCCGCCGCCGCCGCTGCTGCTGCCGCCGCCGCCGCCGCCACCATTTGCCATAGCTAGCAACGGGCAGCCGGCGCAGGGGCTCGGGGGAGCTCCTCCCGCGGCCAGCGCCACCCCGAACACCCATCAACAGCCATATTGCTGCTACTGCTGCCGCCGCGGAGCGCGGGGAGGGGGGCAGGGAGGCAGGGAGGCGCCTGGGCTCGGGGTGCTGTGCGCGGCCTGGCGGGGTGCGCGGAGATATATACAGCGAGCCTCCGCCGCCCGCCCTCCCCCTGGCCGCCGGCCCGCCCGCCCGGGGGGGGGGGGGGATGGAGCGCGCGGGCAGCTCCCCCTCCGCGGTCCGCGCCCCGCTCTCCCGGGGCCGCGCTGGCCCAGAGCGCCAAGAGCGAGGGGGAGCCGCAGGCCGCCCGCGTCCGGGGGTCCGCGCCGCCCCCGGGCCCGCCCCGGCTCTTCGCTCGGGCTCCGGTGCCCTAGGCGCCGCGCCGCTCGCGTGTGCCCTGCGCTCCAGCTGGGGACACCCCCCCCCTCCCCTCCCCGCGCACCGCCCTCTCCGCTCGCGCCGCTAAAGAGCCGCTCTTTGCTTATTAGGCGGTAACTCGTTAATAATGTATAATCAGCCCTCTCCGCCCGGACGCCCCCGCACCAGGCTTCCTCCCTCGGCTACGCCCGGCTCCGGCTCGCCGCCCCTCTGTGCGCGCCGGGCCGCGGCAGGTTCACCGCGTCCAGCTCCCGGGCCGCCGCCGCCGCTGCCAGCCCATGCTCCCAGGATCTCTGAGCTGCGTCGCCACGCCGCTGAGCCTCCTCGGCCTCCGCTCTCGTTCTTCCTCCTCGCCTCCTCCGGCTCCTCCTCGTCCTGGTCCTCGCCGCCCAAGCCTCTTCGGCGCGCGCCCTACGATCCCCGCAGCCGCCAGCAGCTGCAGCTGCAGCAACTGGAGCGGGCGCGGGCTCAGGCCGCCCGGGCGGGAAGGGAGGAGGCTCGCCACGCTGGCTCGCCTCGCCTCGGGGCTGGGCAGGGAGCAAGCAGACCCCTCGGCGGCGGCCTGGCACACACCCCTGAGCCCCAGTGCGCAAGGTAGAGCGCCCCAAACCCAAGCGCGGGACCGGCACCTCTCTCCAAGGTGCTGTGCGCCCCAGCCGAGCGCCCTGAGGGACCCGAAAAGGATAGCGGGGCACCCCTGGTAGGCCATTTTTCCCAAAGGAGTCCCCAGTGGGTAAGGGAGAAGTGCCCGGCTGTGGACTCGATTCCACTGGCCGGACACCCCAAGATTCTCGGGCTTCCTGAGTGGGAAGGACCGTTCTTCAGGATACACACCTTAGTTCGGCCCCTACTGACCCCTAATTCGCTCTTCCCTCTCCCCTTCCCAGTTGCCCCAGTGCCCCTTGCATGGCTGGAAGACAGGACCACCCGGGAGGCTGGCAAGTGGTCTGTGACCTTTGACGGCAGCAGGTGGCTTTTCTTCCTTTTCCTTATGAAGCACAGAGACTGCCTAAGAGAATAGGCGGAGGTGGGCAGGAGGGACCTGGCCTCAGGAACAGACCTGAGAGTTCCCTAAAGTCTTCCTCTTTTTTTTTTTTTTTTTCAAGATTTTATTTTTCCTTTTTCTCCCCAAAGCCCCCAGGTACATAGTTGTATATTTTTAGTTGTGGGTCCTTCTAGTTGTGGCATGTGGGACGCTGCCTCAGCGTGGCCCGATGAGCAGTGCCATGTCGGCGCCCAGGATCCAAACTGGTGAAACCCTGGGCCGGGGAAGCGGGGTGCGTGAACTTAACCACTTGGCCACCGGCCGACCCCTAAAGTCTTCCTCTTTTATCTAGCCTCTGACTCCATTGTGTGAGGAGGGCAGCTGGGAGAAGGGGTGCTCTACGTTCCATTCAAGCCCAATTTTCCCCATTTAGGGTCTTCCCTCCTCCCCCCTTAAAGATGCAGAAGGGAGTCTGGGTTTGCTCAGCAGCCTCTGTCCCTACACCACCAAGGGAATCTCCCTTCTGATACTCTCAGAAACTTTGCTCCCTCTGGACACTGTCCATCCTCCTGCTACCAGCTGGACCACAAGCTTTTCCAGTGCTAATTAAAAGGAAAATGCGTACCCTATCCCCTCATTGCCCACAGTGGTTTCCCCAAAGTTTCCAGCTCATTAGTTTAAGCCCAACTGGAATTCTCAGGCTCCTCGCAGCCCTTCCAGTGATGATGGCCAAGTTAGCATCCTTCACTGTATAGACCAGTGCTCTTTCTGCCTGAGCCAGAGCTCAGCCCTTCCCCTCACCCTCAGAGGCCCTAGGATGCAGGGGAGGACCAGGCAAGGGAGGCAGAGCTGGGCAGAGAGGCTGAAGGGGATGTTTGCAGCTTCTCCTGCTTGATTTCAGAATTCCTTCATTGGGCTTAAGACACATATCCATTAGAAAAGAGTTAAAGCCAAGGTCAAAGGCGAAAATGGAATAAGGGAAGAGTTCCTTAAGTATTTGGTACTCAAAAAGCAGCACGTAAAAAAGAGCTACAGACAGTATTTTCCAGAAAGTGAAACTGTCTATCTCTAGGGTGGTAGCTCCTGCCTCTGTCTCCCGTGTTCAACAGCCACTCTGAAGACCTCCCTGACGCATCAGTCCCATGTGTGCAAAGGCCCTGGGTCCTTTCAGTGGTCTTGAGGTTCCCTGAATTATTAGCCTTCTAAATGGCTGTATTTTGCTACCTTTGGGCCTCCGCCTCTGCCAGGAAAGTTAAGGACTTTCCTTAAATCAAGTCCAAGATCTGAAATTTAACAACAAAACAACCATAACATACAAAGAGCAGCAAAGGATACCATCTCTCCAGTAGAGGAGACAGTGAACCCCCAGAATAGATTCTCTCCCCCACAAAACTGAGCTTTGCAAACCAATGAATCCCCTCTAGGCCTTCTTGGACCTCCCCCACTGCCTCGGTTCCTCTAAAATGCCAGTCTGGGGCTATTAGCAAGAGGCCACTGGTTGCTGTGACTTCACTCACCTCGACTACAGAATCCTCAGCTGTGTTTCTCGTCCACCATCAGCTTCATTATCTCATCATCCTTCCAGAGGGTGCTGGGCGGCCCCTAGACATCATCTCCTCTTATTTTCTTTATCTCCCCTGCCTTTGCTAATTGAAGCTTTTAGTAACTTTTTTGTTTTAAAGGTTGACACCTGCACTAACATCTGTTGCCAATCTTGTTTTTTCTTCTTCTTCTCCCCAAGGCCCCCAAGTACATAGTTGTATGTTCCAGTTGTGAGTGCCTCTGGTTATGCTGTGTGGGACGCTGCCTCAGCATGGCCTGATGAGTGGTGCTGTTCTGCACCTGGGATCCAAACCAGCAAGACCCTCGGCCACCGAAGCAGAGCGTGCGAACTTAACCACTCGGCCACAGGGCCGGCCCCAGCAACTTCTATGTTATCCCAAACCTAGGCTTAGTTGGGATTCATCAGAGACCCTTACCGTCAAAGTCAAGAGCCTACCATTCCTACAATCCCCAGTCCCTCACCTCCCCAAATGGCCTGACTGGTTGACACTGAACAAAACAGTGCCCCCATCCACCACCATCCGCCAGAAGTAGGTTTCATCAGGCCTTGCCCAACTCTCTCCTGGTACTTCCTTATCATCCACAAACTTCTGTGTCAGGTTCAGAAAACCCGGCAGCTGGCCTCACCAATTGAAGAAGAGGTTCTACTCAAACAGGACAGAACCTCAAACTTAAAAGGAACCCTAAGTTTCTTTCATTCATTGTGTTTCTTCACTTGTAAATTGGAATAAAAACAGGAATTTCCCTGCCTGCCTCAAATGGTTATTTGTAAGGATGAAAAAGAAGACATACAGACCTTGTCTGTAATTACTCTGACCCAAAAGCAGACAGCCGAACCAGGACCAGATCTTCTGACCCACAAGCCACTGCTCAAGTGTGTGCATGCACCATGCCATGAAAGAGGTGAGCACAAGCAGAATTGTTTCTCCCTGTCCCCACTTTGCTGATCTGCACCCCACAAAGGCCCTTCATTGGGATAAGAACAGAGGCGAGTTGCCCCTGCCCTCTGCTGCAGCCATTACACCACATTACACTACAGCCCACAGCCAGCCAGGTGTGGACAGTCTCCAGGGCCTGGCAGAGCCACTCCAGCCTGAATGGGCTCTCTCACCCCTGACATGCGTGCCCACTCATTGCCTCTCTGGGACAGCCTCGGAAGTGTAAAGAGTACAGAGAAGCACCTATGAATAGCCCAGTGCTTTTCACTTCCTGTTGGTGTGTCTGCAGGCTGGGAATTGAGGGCCACTACACGAGAATGGAAAGCCTCAACAAAAATAGAAATTTCACCCTCCTGTGTTCTGAAAACAATACGGCCCACTTATTTATTTCTAAATTCATTTACAAGCTTCTCAGAGAGGAGAGCTTCTCAGAGAGCCTCTTTACCATATGAACCCATGCCTGTGGCAGCTTTCAAAGCCAATCAGGGTTTCAAGTTTCTAAAGAATTCTAATCTGAACAATCTCTACTGATTTAAGAGAAATAGATAAAAGAAAGTGCATAAACATGCAAACCAAAAAAGTAGAGGGACTAAAGTAATAGCCAAGGAGATCAATTAAACTTACTTACTTAAATGTTGGCCCAACATCATAATTAATGTACACTAGATTTCATTTTTCTGGGGCCTGGACCCAGTTCCAATACTTGACATAATCTTGGTGATTTTGCTGTGGAGCCAGGTGGATTCTGTCAGTGATCTAGCACCCTCTGGTGACTCTTCCTGGCACATAACATTATTTTGTGACTGTCCGGAAAGGGGGCATATTAAAATGGTCAGAAATTTGAGATATGAAAATTCCAAAGAGAAAACTTGTGCTGTAAAAACAGCCAACCACAATAATATTAACTATCCAGTTGCCGCTCCTACCAGCTATTGTGATAAAGGCAGCTGACAGGGTTCATATTGTTACCATGATTTCATGTCAGATCTTGCAAGCTATAACTACTGTTAGTAACTTACCACTCCTTAAATTACCGTGTGTTCTCTTCTAAATGGCTAATGGTACTTTCTCCTTCCTTATTTTTTTTTGTATTTATATGTAATCTCTTTGTTTTGTAAGAAAGGGCAGTAGCTATTCTCCCACTTTCAGATAAGGAAGCTGAGGCTTGGATCTGCTGAGTTACATGGCATGACAAGAGACCCACTACGGTTGGAGTAGCTTACCTCTTTGTGATTTAGAGTGAAGGAGAAAGACCACAGCAGCCCACTCCTTGAAATCATGCCCAGGGGCCTTTGAGTACCAGGTGGAACACTGATCTCCAGGATGGAGAAGGGACTCCAAAAAAGCTTTAAGGGTTTACTATAAATATTTCTTTTATATTTATTTCTGTATAAGAATAATTCGGACTCAGAAAGAATTTAGAAAAGAAAAGTTTCAGAATAGAATATAAAATCTCACCACCCACAGATAACCATTATTAATATTTTAACAGATTTCTTCCACAGTTTTTTCTTAGGTATGTTTGCAAAATTAGGGCTAGATTAAATATCTAATTTTTATCCTATTTTCCTTTTATGTTAAATGGTAAGCACTTTTCTCCATGTCATTAAGTATCATGAAAAACACTTTTTAAAAAATAATTGAATAATACTCCATTAGATGGTGTAGTGCTGATATTTAGGTTATTCGGTAATTTATCATGTTTTAAATAAGTCCTAAAATTGTGTGTAAATGATTCATAGTAGTCACAAAGATGTCCTGAGGAAGACTTCCACTGATCTGACATCCTAGAGCCAGGCCTGTCTTCTAGGGAGGGAGCCTGGCTGTGGGCTACTCCCCAGCCTTTCTTGCATCACTGGCCTCATGTCAGACAATTCCGAGTGAAGAATTTGTGGGCCAGGACAAGGCACCTACAGAAAAATTCTCTCCTTTTCCA